>NC_140366.1:13557500-14137500 GCF_054491055.1 Hypomesus nipponensis | reverse complement strand
AGAAAAAGGATCAGAAGATTTAGCGGGGGGGAGAGAGCTGACAGTAAGGGGACTCTCAGAGAAAAATGTTTACCAACAAGATAGAGCTCTTTCCAGAAAGATTTGCATGGAGGGAGGGGTCTCTGCCCAGTGAGGATTTACTGTGGGCTAGGTTTACTGGGGGCTTGGTTTACTGTGGGCTAGGTTTAATGGGGGCTTGGTTTACTGTGGGCTAGGTTTACTAGGGCCTTGGTTCACCAGGGGCTAGGTTTCCTGAGAGCTAACAATACTGAGGGCTAGGTTTAAGCAGTGGAAGTGTGTTCCGTCACTGAAAAGCCCCCCCCCCCCCCCCCCCCCCATCCCCCTGAAACCAGCCCTGGAACCTTAAAGCCCGGGTCTCCAGGGCTTTGGAAGCTTGTCAATTTCTCAGATGACCGAGCTCTGAAAGACTGATTTCCTCTGCTCCATCTCTGTCTGCCACTGGGTGTGTGTAGGGGTGGGAGGGTGTGTCTGCTTGCCTGCCTGCTTGAATGAGAAAAGACAGTGAAGTGAGAGAGAGAGAGAGAGAGAGAGAGAGAGAGAGAGACCAAGATAGAAAGAGGGATACCTGACTGACAGAGACAGAGAGGTGTGTCTCCAGGTCTCAAGGTTAGTCCCCCAGACCCTAGACCCCATCTCTGGTCTCATGCTTCAGAATCCATGCATATCGTCCTTAACACTATAATAGGAGAGGAGAGAGAGAGAGAGAGAGAGAAAGAAGGAAAAGGAGAAGAAAAGGAAAGGAGAGCGGAGGAGAGGAAGAGAGGAAAGAGAGCGCATTTACATAACCAAGTGCAGCTCCTAAGCACACATGTAATTACAGACGGGGATTGCAGAGCAGTACTGTAGCATGATGTTCCAGGCAGCAGAAAAGCCAGCAGCTTGTCGGGAGACTGGGTCCTTCACCACAGGCTACCAAAATCTATTTTTCTATCCCTCTATCTATTGGCCCCTCTCTCTCTCTGTCTCTCTCTTTTCCATCCTCCTCCCTCCAAGGGTCAGTATTGGATCTCTCTCAACAGGTCGTTAGTGTCTTAGTCTTAATCTGAGAAGTCAACGTCCTTCAGAGATAAAGCTCAACCCTCTGTCCTCACCCTAACCACACCAGACACAAGGTGGAGGATGGATACACAGGGACAGGTGGTGTCAGAGTTTCTCACAATGTTTGAGAGTGAGACAGTGATGAGCTCATGTTGAAAGTGCACACACACATGTACACACAGAACCCACAGCAAATCACTCTCAGCTGACAAAGCAATCATCGTCACTGTGCAAGGTCTAATGAGACATAGAGAGAGAGAGAGAGAGAGAGAGAGAGAGGGTGAGGGAGAGGGTGTGGGAGAGGGAGAGAGAGAGAAAGAGAAGCTGGCAGAATTAGAAAGAGAGAAGGTGTTAGAGAGAAAGGAGGCTTGGCTAAGACGTCATTGATAAGGGTGGAGATACCAAACTCATTATGCTGCTCAATTCAACAATCCTGCTTCTCTCTAAGGCAGATAAGTGTTAACAGACAAATTACACAATAGGGAGGAGAGGGGTGAAAAGCTTTTGTTGAAGAAAATGTGCTGGTCCAGGAGTTTTCTACCGCAACCCAGAATCCCCACGCTTCTAAATGAGATTCACCTAAACCACTTCTGTACTCTCCAAGATGTTTGTTTCATTTGTCTTGGCGCCAGGTTGATGAAAAGAGGTGGGTGCATGTGTGTATGTGTATATGCACGTGTTTGGGGGTGTGCCAGTGTATGCAGGCATTTGTGTGAGTATGGGTGTTCGTGTGGTTGCATGCATGCAAGATGAACCATTCCAGAAGTACAAGACACACATTATGCGCTGTGTTGTATATAGTGTCCACACTACGTGTTACTAGATCATCTCTCTCTCTCTCTCTCTCTCTCTCTCTCTCTCTCTCTCTCTCTCTCTCTCTCTCTCTCTCTCTCTCTCTCTCTCTCTCTCTCTCTCTCTCTCTCTCTCTCTCTCTCTCTCTCTCTCTCTCTCTCTCTCTCCGTCCATATCTCTCCCTCTCTCTTCCATGGTCTTCATGTGTTTGTGTGTAAGGCAGGCAGTTTGTCAGGATGGACCTTGAAGTGTCACATTCACTGTCTGCTGAGATGAATGTCCCTGTAAAGGTGCTTATCACCCTGGGAGTGAGGGAGGGGGGGATGGGGGTAGGAGAAGGAGAAGGAGGGGGAGAAGGAAGGATGGAGAGGAGGGATAGGGCTGTATAGCTAGTTTGTTGGTCAGTATAAAGGTTTTTGTGTTGTGTTCACATGAATTACCTGTGCTTGCTTCAAACTAAATGTGGTCAAATGTGAATGTATGTTTGTGTGAGCGTCCATGCATATCCAAGTGTGTGTAAGTGTGTGTGTGTAAGTGTACCTGAGCTGGTGTGTTTGTGTATGTGTGTGAGAGACAGTGTTGGATACCGACTGAGCCAAACTAAATGGCCACAAGCAGGTGTTTACCTCCCGAAGACACCAAGATGGTGACAGGTGGGGGTGTGACCAGTGTGGGGGAGTGGTCAGTGTGGGGGTGTGGTCAGTGTGGGGGTGTCTAGCTGGAGCTCCCCCAAAAGTTTCATTAGCCCCCCCCCAATTTTTTGTAATAAAAAATAAAAATAAAATACAACATTTAATTATAATTTTTTCTTTCATATTTTAAATCAAAATTTCTTAATTTCTCTTCCTAAAACCCACTAGAGGAGACTATTTAAAAGGATATTTTCAAAAATGTCTTCTGGGGGAAGATGCCCCCAGACCCCTCTAGTTTTGCTGGGTCACAAGACAAATAATAGGTTTTATCTAGGAGCTTAGCCCCCCCAAAAGTGGAAACCTAGATTTGCCCCTTACCTGGACCTCACCAAGGTCATTTTATACAGGGTTTATTCATTAATTAATTCGGCTTCCTTCAAGCACTAAGCTGCCCTTCACCTTGAAATTATGTCTTTAGTCCAACTGACCACCAGCTAGCAATGAGAGCTTCCTCCCTTCTGAAGCATCCCAGGATGATTAGATGGATGGATATTGTTATGCAGATCTGAAGTACCATTCATGAGGTCTTCTACACTATCCACTTTTCTTATACAGGCACATTACAAGACACAATGTTTTTGCTGTCTGAAATTAGAATCTTTATAGAATATTCTGACTGACTGGGGACAATGCTGTACATTACACATCTATCTATCTTTGTTTTGTCTCCAGGAACAAGCATCCTTGCCTGCATCCCCAAGCATGCTTCAGGGGTTTGTGTTGAAGCTTAGGGCAATGGTGTGTGTATGTGTGTGTGTGTGTGTGTGAGAGAGGGAGTGTGTGTGTGTGTGTATGTGAGTGTGTGTACAAGTGGCGGCGTGTGTCTGCAGTGAAGGTAAAGTAAGAGGAGAGTCTCAGTGGGATTACGAGGCACTCCACTGGCACAAACACTCACATACACACACACACACACACACACACTCCCTCTCACACACATACACACCCACACAAACACACACTTCATTACAGCCCTATTTACCTGATTAACGGGGCTACTTTATCACAAGCAGCAGTTCTGTGAGTCTGTTTGTCAGCAAGGCCGAACCCCCAAAAAGGTCCTCTACTCAAACCACAACCATAAAACATACTGTCAGCCCTCCTACTCTCTTCTCCTGTTCCCCCTCTCCTCCTCCTCGCCCTTTCTCCTATTCCTCCTTCCCCTTCTCTTTATCCTCTTCCTCCTAAACACCCCTCTCTGTTGTACAAACACAACAGCTGTGACTGGAGTGGGAAGATACTTCCAACAAACAGGATCCTATCAGAATAGCTTCTTGGTGTGAAGCGATGTTGTGATTAAATATGGATGTCAGGAGGAGAGTTTCCTGAAGAGAGGAGGAGAGTAGAGAGGGCCACTCTGGAAAGTGTGCCACAGAAAAGAGAAAATAAACTATTCCTGCAATTATCACTCTATCATTCTGTCGCTCCATCCTTCTCTCACTCCATCATTCTCTCCTTCCATCATTCTCTCCCTCCATCCTTCTCTCCCTCCATCCTTCTCTCCCTCCATCCTTCTCTCCCTCCATCATTCTCTCCCTCCATCTTTCTCTCCTTCCATCATTCTCTCCCTTCACTCCTTCTCTCCCTCCATCCTTCTCTCCCTCCATCCTTCTCTCTGTCCCTCCCTCTATACTGTTCTTTCTCTGCCTTATCCCTGTACTGCTTCACAGTAAAGGTTTCATACCATTTGATTAAATTTGTTCACTTATTGAGATGTATGTCAGGTGGCCGGTCTCCAGGGTAACGGGCTGAGGCATTATGCTAAGTCCCGGGTGATTGCTTCCCTCCTGCTGTTCCATTCCAAACCGGATTGAGCCCAGCTACTTATTACCTGACAACATGGTACTGATTATTAAGAGTTAAAGGTGAAACAACAATGTTTGTACCTTGAAACAGAAAACATTATGTTCTTCACCCCCCCCCCCTTCCTCCTGTCATTCCTAATTATCTTCCTCCTCCTCTTTCTCCTCTTCACTCCTCCTCTTCCTGTACAGGGGCTGCAGACTGACCCTTACTATGCGAGCAGGGCCCATTAGGATTCAGATCACAGCCATAGTGGTTTGGCAGGAGTCTGCTCCAGGTCCTTGCCCCACCAAGGGGCACCAGGCTGGGCATGGTCTGGATATCACTCCCCTGCATGGAGGTCTGGCACTGACTGGCTGGTGGAGTCACACACACACACACACACACTCACTCACACACAAACTCGTGTACGCTCATGCACAAACATACTCACAATTGTGTACATTCACACACACACACGCACTCACACAGACTCTCACCCGCTGACTCTACATCTGTCTCTGTGATACAGGGGCACACCTCTGATCACAGGTGCTGTCAAGTCTCCTGGCCTGGGTTAAACATAGACACAGAGAGAGAGAGAGAGAGAGAGAGAGAGAGAGAGAGAGAGAGAGAGAGAGAGAGAGAGAGAGAGAGAGAGAGAGAGAGAGAGAGAGAGAGAGAGAGAGAGAGAGAGAGAGAGAGAGAGAGAGAGAGAGAGAGAGAGAGAGAGAGAGAGAGAGAGAGAGAGAGAGAGAGAGAGAGAGAGAGAGAGAGAGAGAGAGAGAGAGAGAGAGAGAGAGAGAGAGAGAGAGAAAAATAAGGAGAGAGAAGAGAGATGTAAAAGCAGAGAGAAAGGGAAAGAGAGGGATGGAGATAGATATTGAGAGAAAGAAGACAAAGGTAGAGAGAAAGAGAAGGATAAGGAGTAGGAGACAAAAGGAGAGAGGGAAAGAGAGGGTAAGAGGGAGAGAGATAGAGAGGGAGAGAGGAAGAGGGGGAGAGGTAGAGCAAGGAAGAGAATGGGGAAAAAGGAAGGAAAACATTGCCTCCAAACTAGACACAGTAAAAATAGATTTGGCTGAATGTTCTTGTTTTGCTGATTCACCTCAAAATTGTTGATGTCTTGAAACAGTCTAAATCTATCTCACATTAAATAACATCTCAAAGAACATGGAGATTGTGGCTTGTTCAATAGACTACATATAAAAACATCCGGAAAGCATGTATGTTTGATCCAAGCTATCCAAGCTTTCTAAGAAATGACTAGACTTCACATTGCCGCTGTATGAAATCCTCCAGCATACATACGTCCATTCGATGAGTCTTATTCATTTCACTTAGCAAATGGTTTCATCTGAAGTGCCGTACGGTGCAAGGGGAATTTGAACCTGTAACCTCTTGATCTGCAGACAAATAATCTAACCACTGAGCTACACCGTACCTATACCACATTGATATCATAATTACTTTACAGTACAGCGTCCGTTTTAAAATATCATGTGGGCCATGCTTAGAAGCTAGTGAGGGCTGTTCCATAGAGACTGTAGGCTAGAAGAGCAGACATCAGACAGCTTCGATCTCATCCAGTCGTCAAAAGTAGTCTTTTGTCTCTCTACTGGTGTGTTTATGGTGTTGTGAGTCGATAGCGAGCTCCTTGATCAATATGTCTTTGCAGTTTGTGACTGGGTTCTGTGAGAAGCAGCCCAGGGTTCTCTCCAGGAGAGACAGCACACTTCACTGGCTCTACAGGACCAGCCCCAAGCTGCAGAACAACTGGCAACACTTAAAACAGCATCCTAACTGGCAAACCTTTACATTAAGGTTACGTTACTAATAAATCATAATAATGTATTCATTTAGCAGACACTTTTATCCTGAATAGCGTGGGCCAACTGCAAAGACCAGTGAGTTTCATAACAGATCCGAGAGGTTTAACACAACACTGAGGAAGTTTGTGAGTGTGTGGGTGTGTGTGTTTACATGTGTTGATGGTTGTCTGTTTTGTAACAGAGGGATGATGCAAGCAATCTAGTCAAACAAATCCTTCCAAGTTCAGTCTGACTCAGAATCCTAAAAGGCCCAGGGGAGATATAAGGGAAATCTGGCAACCTTGAGATAACAGAACGCCTGAGGATGTAAAGCCAAAGGTCAAGAGAGCAGATCTGGCAACCCATAGCCTGGAGAAACCAGAAAAGAGATGGGGTCAGGCTACCACCACCCACTGTGTTATTGGTCTGTTTAGACTCCAAAACATCCACAGACATGAGGAGAATATAATTGAATCCCAACACAGCACTACACAGTCCAACATATAAATACTGTATACAGTCATATACTGTAGACCGTAAAAGCCCATAGCCTTACAATACATGCATCATAACGCATGTATCCGCACTGCAACATCCCCAATACCTTCAGGTCAGAACGGTTGACTTTACTTAAGTAATAATTTTTGTTCATCATGCCTGATAGGTGAGATGTGGTTACTTTGCAATGTGGCTGGTAGATACAGACTGTTTCTGGACTCCAAAATACTACTATTATTTTACACTTCTAAACCTTTATCTTCTGCAATATTTTCTATGTGCACTATTTGGATGTTGCTTTGGATAAAAGCATCTGAACAACTGTAAAAGGTTAACTGTAACGTAGCATCCATTGTTTACAGCCCTGTTCACTCTGTAAGCCCAGAACACTCTCTGAAGGAGACCCCGAGGGAGCGAACGAGGGAGGGAGCGAGGGAGGGGGAGAGGAGGGTAGGGAGGAAGAAGAGAGAGCGATGGAGGGAGAGAGAGCTGAAGGGAGCGAGAGAGAGAGAGGTGATGACAAGAGAGAGAGAGAGAGAGAGAGGGATGAAGAGAGAGAGAGAAAGAGAGAGGGAGGGATGAAGGGAGAGAGAGACAGAGAGATAGTGTTAACACTCCCCCTCTTCTCTGCGTGCTCCTGGCTGGCTGGCTCACGCTGGAACAGGCGCTCTGAGCTCCAGCTCACTCTGTGTGCTACAGAAATAGAACCCACAGGAGCCCGGGCAAGGTTAACACGATTGGACAGCCATGCTTCCTGGCTCTACTCTGCTCTGCTCTGCTCTGCTCTGCTCTACTCTGCTCTACTCTGCTCTACTCTGCCTTTCTCTACTCAACTCTGCTTTAATCTAATCCACTCTGCTGCACTCCACTCTGCTGTACTCTACTTTCGATTACTCTGATCTGCTATTCTGTTCTGTTCTGTTCTACCTCCAATTTTCTGGTCACTTCTACTGAGACAGATTGAAGATGAGTCGATATTCCTTCAAATAGCATATAGCAGGAGTTCTCCCCAACACCCAGAATGTGTGTTTTCCAGTATTCATCTTGACTCATACCATATTGATTCACCAACATCTGTAGGATGTACCATCACATTTTTCATCCATCCAAACTTTTAAAACAATTTCACACTGTCAACATCATCGTACAATCAAACACATATTATCCATATCAAAGCTATGTCAACGTCCACTAAGCTAACTTTTCTACAGTTGTTTTCTACAGCATCAGCATCATACAGAGAGCTTATTTCAATGAATCCAGATCTCTCCATTCCCTCACAATCCCCTCCATCTCTTCAAAAACCAAGCTCCCTAAACCCATCCCCAAAAATGCATTATTCACACCAAAAGTATGCGTTCTTACAAGGACTTTGTACCTATAACTGGACTAAATCCATTTCCCGAACCTTGGAAATCCCTGTAAAATAGAGAAGGAGGCTGGATCTGGGAGAACAATGCTAGGATAGCAGTGAAGCTTCCAGGCTCCGAGCATCCTGATGGACCAGACCCTCATAAAGACTTAACGCAGCGAGGCTCTTAAAGCCCAGACTCACACAGGGAGCATTTTCGCTGGGAGCCCAGTTCAATTTCACTTCTGCAACCCCCCTTGGAAACATTGCCTTCTCACAAAGCCACTTGGCGGTGAATTCAAATCCTATTAAATCTTTCAGAAAAGCTTCTATAAATACCAGCAAACGTCTCAAATCGTTTCTTTCATAACCCCCGGACCACAAACACACGGGCCAGACCTGGAGAAACGTCCATAGGAGGGAGGCCTTAAGGATCCTCTCTGCACAGAAATAACCTTCAGGAGTGGGTGCAGCTCGGTGGTTAGAGTACTCGACAGTAGACCAGGACGATGCAACTTTGAATCCCTCTCTGTATGTCGCTTTGAAATGAAAGCATCTGCTAAATTCTGCTGATGTCATGTTGTGCAGATTCTGCTGGTGCATACCCAACCCATAGGACTGAAAGCAAGTGAACAAGATAGATTTCAGATGAAATCAAGGTTTACTCTGACAAGCCTCAGGCAGAACCCTCCAGCCAGCCTCACCTCTCTCGCAGGTCTTGTCCCAGTATCCGGTCCCAGTGCAGTCACAGATGAAGCGGTTCCAGCCCTCCTTACAGGCCCCGTTGTTCTTACAGGGGCTGCTGTCGCACTGCTTCCCCGTCATCTTGCTGCAGGACGCCCGGATGCCCCCCCCGGCCCCCCCGGCCCCCCCGGCCCCCCCCTGGCTCTGGGACTCAGCGATGGCCTTGATGTCCTTGCTGCGGCCGTCGATGAACAGGTCCCTGATGCAGCCCACGTAGCCGTAGTTGAGCATGGCCGACCACAGCTCGGTGGGAAGCCCCAGGCCCAGGCGGTTGTCAGGGAGACCGCCCAGGTACAGCTCCCCCTCCAGGTCCAGGATCTCATTCTCCCCGCTGGCCGTGAAGGGAGTCCGCCGGCTGTTCACCGATATGATGCCTGGGGAAGGGGGGATGGGGGGGTGGGAGAAGAGGAAGGAGTGGGAGACATGGGGAGAGAGAGCGCAGGGATGAGGATATTGAGGGTTAACTTAGCATTGCGGTTGCGCGTCGTTACATCTTCATCTAAAGAAACTCCCACATAATTTAGAAAGTCAGGAAACTTATTTGGAAACGTAAACAAGCGTGCTAGTGTCTCATTAAGAGGAGATTTAGACAGCAGAGCTCCCGTGAGCAGTCCTCATAGGTTAGATCAGGACTCAGTCTCATATCCATATATCTGTCTTGTTCCCTCCCCACTGCAGAAGAGCCAGCCTGCTCCAGCTCTCTGCTGGTCTGGGGGGTGATTACTCAGCGCTGAGAGACTTGACACGGGGCTAAATTGGCTGTTTCACACTGATATATAACACAGCCCACAACATAAAATAACACCCCAGCACTGGGCTGGAAATGGAGTGGTTCTATTGGGTTTGGAGCCCTAGGCAGGAGGCTGAGCTTGACCCTCCCCTCTAATATCATGTTCCTGTAATGTCTTCTCTGCTTGTCCTGGCTGCTGGGTCAGACGACTCGCAGGCCAATGGAATTAGCTTCACATAAGAAGGTATCTCTTTGCACTTGTGATGAATCACCTCGTTTTCCAAAAACGGCAACCTGGGAAAAGTTTTTGGCCTTTGCCAAGAAGGAGATAGTAGCCAATTGCATTCTGTGAGATACTTTTCTAAACAAGTCAGATGTAGGGCCATGTCAAGCCTGCTGGCTTCATCATTATTGTTATCATAGTTAGGCACTACCTCAATCTCTGTCGTCTCCTCCTCCACTTCCTTTTCCTCCTCCACCCCTCCTCCTCTTATTACACCTCCTCCTACTCCTCTTATTACACCTCCTCCTCCTCCTCTTCCCCCTCCTCCTCCCCTTCCCCTCCCCCTCCTCACCTGAACGGCCATCTCTCTGTATGTCCACATGATGCCAGGTCCCGTCGTTGACCTTGTTCAGGGTGGCCTTGACCTTGATAGTCCCGGAGCCCATGTCCAGCAGGAGATACAAGTTTCCGTCCAGCAGCTCCACCGCAAAGAAATCCACCTTGTTGTTCTTCTGGCCGCGCGCATCTCTGCGGTCCTGGGGCTTGCCGTGAGTGAACAGGATCAGGCCGTTGGGCTCGGAGGTGCGGAAGTCGAAGGAGATGGAGCCCACTCGCTTGGTGTTCCACTTGGGAAGGCTGAGGTAGGAGTCGGGGGTCTCGAAGTTGATGGGGTCAAGGGTTGGCACGTTTTCGCACTTGAACACCACGTCACCTTGCAGCTTCATCTTGGGGTCCACGATGCGGGCCAGGCGGGAAAGCTCCAGACGGATGTCGTTGTTCTTGTAGACCACCTGGAGAACGCACAAGAACAGTTAACCACCTGAAGAACGCACAAGAACAGTTAACCACTGGAGATCTGAAGGCTTTACATGAAGGTTACATTCAGGTTCGATTTACTACCTTGTAACTGAATAACAATATGCTGTAAATAAAGTTCAGTGGGATAGAGATGAAATACAATTCAAGGACTGAACTGAGAAGGCAAAATGTGGTCATATTTTTTGAGAAGTTTATCTACTGTATTACAAATCATTTGTACTGTATTCCCAAACAGCTTGCCAGAGTCAATGCTGGAAGCAAGACCAGACATAAATTAATTTTCATTTTCTCTATATATATTTCTCTGATAGTTGGCTGAAACATTATTTATTCTGGTCAATATGTTCCAGGAACATTCTAAATCACAATTTGTTCCACATGTGAAAAAACAGTCATACGCTACTGTACGAACAGATGAGTCAGCATGGACATCTGCCAGTGTTAGTGAAGGTGACAGAATCTGCACATTCCAGAACGCCATGTGACTATTTCCAACCAATAGGAATTAAGTTGAAAGAGGGAAAGAATGAAGAGAAAGCATCCAATGGGGGTATTGATACCTCTGCAGAAACAGACCCACCCACAAAGGCAGTGTTTACCCATGCTAAAGCTAGCCTTCCTAATCCCTACAGCGACACTCCAGACTGCACCAGTCAGATGCCACAAAAGGGGAGACGAATCGTCGATAGAAATCCAGTGAAGCAGAAAATTAATGTTTTTTTTTGTTGATGTTTTTTTCTGGTGCTGAAGAAGTCTCTTTGGGGTGGCGCTGTGTGCATGGCAAGCAGATGTGTGCTGCTGGAAAGCACAGCTGTCAGCAGGCAGATCGGCCAGCCACAGGATTACAGATAATCCCGGAAGATTTGACAGTAAATCAACACAGGTGCCCCTAAAGGGACTTTAGGGGTGAGAAGAAGAGACGGGGAGAGAGATAGAGGAAGGTGGAGGGAGAGACTAGGGGGGGGGGGGGGGGAGATAGAGGAAGGTGGATGGAGAGACTGGGGGGTGGGGGGGAGATAGAGGAAGTTGGAGGGAGAGACTAGGGGGGGGTATAGAGGAAGGTGGAGGGAGAGACTGGGGGGGGAGATAGAGGAAGGTGGAGGGAGAGACTAGGGGGGGGAGATAGAGGAAGGTGGAGGGAGAGACTAGGGGGGGGGAAGATTGAGAAGGAAGGAAAGAAGTACAGAGGAGAAATTGGATGAGTAAATATCCGTCAGGAGATGGAAACACAGAGGGAGTCCTAAAGGCTTGGCATACACCCTCACCAAACCTGTGTGTCACTGTCAGGGTTGGACGCGTGTGTAACTCTCTGAGTCTACACACACACACACACACACATACCAACACATGCACTTGAGTAGTGCATGGAGCGTGACAAATAAAGTGCTTGAGAACGTCCCCACCCCTGTTTGTCATTAATTTAAAAGGGCCATGTAGCGCTCATGCAATTAATGACATTTTAATCACCCAGGTTCAAGCAGCAGAGTAGATTACAGTGCAGAGTAACATTTTGACTTGCATGTATTATGTATGGCTGTCATGTCTCCTTGACATGGAGAACAAGCCAATCCTGTCAGCTCGGTTTATAGCACGAGCCATGTTCTTTTTAATGCGGGCCAGGACCTGTTAGAGCACCAGTGACTGGGTCATCATTTGCAACACTTTCTCAGTGATTTAATTGAATCCAATGTCATGTTTTTCTCAGTGTTTTTTTTCTTCTTTCTCCTCAACATCTGTGCTACTTTCCCTGAATCAGGCCAGCCAAAGTTTTCCCTGTCACGTTCCTCGACCTTGAGAGAGAGAGACTGGGGAGACTCCCTCCCTACCTGGTGTTGCTG
Source organism: Hypomesus nipponensis (assembly GCF_054491055.1). Lineage (NCBI taxonomy): Eukaryota > Metazoa > Chordata > Actinopteri > Osmeriformes > Osmeridae > Hypomesus > Hypomesus nipponensis. The sequence continues at coordinate 14,125,164 of NC_140366.1, read as the reverse complement.
TGTGTCTCCTGCTCTGCTGTGATCCTGTCCGGTCCGCAGCTGGGCTAGCAACGCTGGGGCCGTATATACGATGGGGCCTTCTGCCTGGCTGATCAATAAACTAATGGTAATGATGTTCTAAAAAAGGGATGGACTGGGACTGCTCTGGCCCTGTCGCTTCACACTCTTCCTCTCTCTTCCATTCCCCCTCACGCCCTCTCCTCCAGTCCTCCTCTCGCCCTCTCCTCCATCCCCTCCTATCCTCACCTCCTCCAGTCCTCCTCTCGCCCTCTCCTCCATCCCCTCCTATCCTCACCTCCTCCAGTCCTCCTCTCGCCCTCTCCTCCATCCCCTCCTATCCTCACCTCCTCCAGTCCTCCTCTCGCCCTCTCCTCCATCCCCTCCTATCCTCACCTCCTCCATCCCTCAGCTCCCCCTCTCTTCCATCCCACTATCACAGGGGCTGTAAGGGGTCCATAAAGCCTGGGTTCCTCCATCTCCCTCCCTGATGCTGTATTGATTGTGTCCTGGGTGCAGAGGAAGGAGACACACTAATCTACTCTAAATCAGCGAATCCTCCCTGGCCTTAGCCCTGGCTGCAGCCTCTGGTACTGATTTAGCCTCTGTGTTGAGGAAGGGGAGCTAATTCCACATGAGTAAAGACACTCACCAGCTGCTGACACTGGGAACACTGGGCTGTGGCTCTCCCTCTTTCTATGTCTCTCCCTCTTTCTCTCCCTCTCTTTCTATGTCTCTCCCTCTTCTCTCCCTATCTTTCTCTGTCTTTCTCTTTTTTCTCTCCCTCCCTCTCTCTCTCTCTCTCTCTCTCTTTGTTTCTTGCTCTGTCTCTCTGTTTCTGACTGTCTCTTAATCTCTGTTTCTCTCTCTGTGTACGTTTGTCTATGTCTCTCTCTTTCTGTCTGTCTCTCTAACTGTCTCACCCTCTCTCTCCTTCTCCGGATACACAAAGAGACTAATGCGCACCTAGACGCAAATCAATATAACAATGGCCCTGTGTGTGTAAATGTTATTTCAAATGGGAGGGATTAGGGGTGTGAGGGAATGTGATACAGTCAGATCCAAACATAATCATTATTGGAAATTGTTGCCGTTTGAAAGGCGTGTAGGCAATGACAGGGAGGTAAGGTGTGGGTGGCGACAATGGTGATGTCATCATTCCGGGTCCGCTCATCATGTGTGTTGTGAGACGCACAGACACCAGAAGTAGTGTTTGTGTGTCACACTACATGTTGTGAGCCCAGCTAGGCATTGTGGGTAACTTGCCACCGGCCAGGGTGGAAGAGACAAGAGTGTGAGGTGTGAGGATAGCTGGTATGAAAATACACAATGTGTAGTTGTTGGCTAAACCTCTCTCTCTCCCTCTCCCTCTTTCCTGCCCCCCCCCTCCCTCTCTCTCTCTCTCTCCCTCTCTCTCCCTCTTTCCTGCCCCCCCCCTCTCTCTCTCTCTCTCTCTCTCTCTCTCTCTCTCTCTCTCTCTCTCTCCCCCCCCCCCCCCCATCTACTCCCATCCCCTCCTTCTTCCTCAGACTGACAGATCGCTCCAGCAGCAGGGCCGGTCAGAAAGCCACAAGCTCGACCTGACCAGACCCCCCGGAAACACTGTCAGAGTCCAGCCCTTCTGATCCGTCGTCTCCCGCTGCACTTTCTCTTGAAGCATTAGCGTGTTGCTTTGGATAAAAGCATGTACTGAAGGACTCAAATGTTAACTTTGCTGCAGAGCCACCAGCTGTATCCCAGAGCAGAGCCAGGTCCTGGCACCACGAGGGCCCAGGGGCCAGAGTCATCACGAAGGCTGGCTCGACAGGGATTGGACGCCGGTCACGTGACCAGGCGTCTGCCCACATGGCTGAACACGTGTGTGTCTGTGTGTTACGATGTGTGTGGATGTGTGTGCGGATGACGTCATGGTCCCTCCATCACCCAGGGGGGAGGATAGGAGCATCTGAGAAGGAGGAGCACAATACAGCACTGTGTCTTTTATACTCTGACAGGCAGCAGAGACATTTACTGCAGCCGCACACCCATCGGCTGTGTGTGTGTGTGTGCTCTGGCCAAACATTAGAAACAGAGAGATCCAGAGAGAGAGTGAAAAAAAGAGATAGCCTAACAGTCTGGCACAGGGCACACGGTGCTTGCGTGTGTGATGTGTTTGTGTGTGTGGTCAGCAGTCTATTCAACCCTATGAAGCACAGTTCAGGACCATAAAGAGAGAGGGATAGAAGGAGAGGAGAGACGGGGAGGAGGAGGGAGCAAGGGCGAGTCATTAGTAGGCTGGGACAGGCCACCATTATTAGGACCAGACAGCCAATGAGAGGACACAACCACACACGACACTCAGTCACCAGATAAAATAACTTAGACAAGGTGACTTTTCTCTACATTCCCCCATGCCACCACTAAAAGGGTGCGTGTATGCGTGTGCGAGTCTGTCTGTGTGTGTGTTTGTGTCAGAGAGGCTTGACCGGCTGAATGAAGGGCATGTTTGGGAGGTGTCCCTGCTGTCCAGACTGGGTGACAAATCACCCAAATTAGAGTCCTCTCTGTCCAACCTTTTATTACAGGTTGGAGAGACAAGGAGAGAGAGAGGGAGAGGTAGAAAGAGAATGAGGAAAAGAGTGGAGAAAGAGAAATATATATAGAGAGAGGTAGGGGACGGGAAAGAGGGAGAGAGAGAGAGGTTTAGCCAACAAATACACAAGGAAGGAAGGAAGGAAGGAAGGAAGGAAGGAAGGAAGGAAGGAAGGAAGGAAGGAAGGAAGGAAGGAAGGAAGGAAGGAAGGAGAAACAGAGAGGGAGTGAGAGAAATGATGACGAGAAAGAGTAATGCGTGCATGTGTGAGATCGTGTTTAATCTGTGTATGAAGAGTCACAAAACTGTTCTCAATGCAAAAAAAAACAAACACTAATTTGATAACATGGCTGCATAATTGTTGCTCTTTAAGTCTGTGTGGTTCTAGAACTGATGGAATGTCACTAATGGACGCCTGCCATTATGGAACGGCTAGTGGCTTCTCCTGGCATTTGGTAATAGCTAAAGGTCAATCTCCCCATAGTGATCATGGCAATCATCAGCACACAATTAGGGTGCCGGCGTCCCCCCACAGACAGACTGACACTCAGTGTTCAGCTGAGAGAGGCTGCTTCACTCAAGGATGAGGAGAATAACAGGAGTTAGCAGGAGTTTCCCCCGCAATGACCATCTCCGAACACAGGATCTCCAAACCCAGGCGTCACCTGTCATCCGTGTCAAATTGCTTGTTCGCACGTTCCTGTTTAATAACCACAACAGTACGTCTGCAGTGGGACTCCCCAAGCACGGCTGAGACAGCCTGTGTTCCCACCCTGTCCTGCATCTGGAGAGACACGAGGGACTGGCCTCAGCTACAGACGAGGAACAGGGTGGAGCCAGCGGCTAGGGCTCCACATGCAGGGGAGTCAATAACTGCATTATAAATATTATAAATACCCCGAAACAACATCCCAGCATCCAGTGTGTTTACAGCCTTCCACAGCCAGATCAAGGGCCGATGCAAAGATTTGCCGCAGTCAAGCTGAGATGGCAAATTACATATGACAGAACCCATTTTGGGGGCATTTTCTCCTCAACTGTTGTGAATGTTATGAATTGCATTAAGCTGGGATATTGAATGGCTGAGACCATCTCTGCAGAGTCAGCAGCTTTAATTGATAAAGCAATTTCATTTCTCCCTGGTCTCCCGTGTCTGGGGAAATACCACGCTGATGTTTCACGTCTCCAGTAATATTCAGATTAAGTGGATGCTGCAGGATGGTACAGTGTGCATCTAGAGTACATTTCATACATGCGCAATGCATTAGCGAGTGTGCTTGTTAGCACGTGACTGTGCTTGTAGGGGTGTGTCAGTGTGTTAGTGTACCATTAACTTGTGTGACTGCTTGCAGAAGAGTGTGTTTGTGTGTGTGCTAGTGTCTGTGTGTGTGTGTCTGTGTGTTCGTGCGTGTGTTTAAAGGCTCCTCCTACCTCTTTCAGACAGCCCATGAAGTTGTTGCTGACGGGGGATCCAGGGAGGTCGGCCGTGCTGGGGCTTCCCCCCACATAGAAGAAGTCATCAGAGCCCAGCATGGTGTAGTCCTCCTGGGTGTAGCCCGTGGTGGTCAGGATGCCGTCCACGGAGATGGTCACCTGTCCAGGGAGAGCACATCCAAAAGCCAGCCTGTCACACTCAGCGCTCTGCCACTCCTGCTCCCCGAACGCACACACCTCACTCCCGGCTCTGCGGCTGGGCTCTAGAACACACGGTTTTGTTCCGGAATGTTCTTTTGGTTCTAGATTCTGGGTTCTACAGCTGATTCAGCTATCTGGGTAGGCTAGCTGCCGTAGGTAGGAGAGGTAGTTTTGGATCAGACAGCGTTTTGGGTTCTTGAATGAGTTTTAGTCATAGGTTCACAGGACAGGTAAAGAAAATATGGCGGAAGCATATTTTCTTTATCTTTGATGGGGGTAAGAGAATGGATTCTCATTCGGTTTTGAAGATTCAGGTTGGGGGGGGGGGGGGGGGTTAGTAAATGTTTCAACCAAGGACAAACTGATTGTACTTGACTTAGGTTTGGGGGGTTTTCCGGTAACTACAGACACACACACCTTCATACATACACACATTCATACACTATCACACACACTTTCTTACAAACACACAGACACACTCATGCACAACAAAGGGAGATTTCTCAACTTGACAAAAGTGCAAACAAAGGTTTCTATTTCTCCCAGAACACAGAACACGTATAACTGGACATGTGGCGGGAGAACATGATGTGATGCATGACGTGACACGAAGCTTCAGCGAGTGGATGGAAGCGGGCACATGCACATGCAAGACGAGGGCAGTGACCACGGTCACACACACACACACAAACACTGGCACCAGCATGCCACAACACAAGGGTGGGAGGTGGGGGGGGCTGTGAGTGAAGGTGAGTTGGTTAGAGTGTTAGTGGTTATGGGTGAGAGGTCAGAGGTCAGAGGTGACAGGTGACAGATATCAAGCCATGCGCAAGAGTGAGTTTTGGAACAACTGTCAGAGCTCCCGCAATGGGTGTTAATCAACCCTCTGGTTAGGTTGTTTTAGTGGGGATGTTTTGGTTGCCTGCTGGTTGAGGTGGCCATCTTGTTTGTGGGATTGAGGCAAGCTTCTGTCAGTTCTGGACGACAGTCCGCACAAAAAAATGGGGTCTTTAAATCAAAAAAGAAGAGAATCCCTGGAAAAGGTCAATAGGTCAAAACGTAGATCGGAGACTCCATGAACCTCGCGGCAATGTGGGGTAAAAAAAAAAAAAAAAAAAAACGAACAAAAAAGTCAAAGCGGGAGTGTGAAGAAAAAAGAAAAAGAAGAGAAAAGAGGGGTGGGAGGGTCTGGAGCAGGGAGGGGGAGGGAGGGAGGGAGGGAGGAGGGAGGAGGGAGGAAATTGCAAAGTGAAGAAAGCCTGGTAATACAAACCCATCTCCTCATTTTTTGATAAGAGTGTCTAGGATGAAACTCAAAAGGTAAAGCAAAAGAAGAGAGGGGGAGAGGGACACACGGCAAACCCAAAAAAAGACAATAAGAATGATATCTACCAGACAATGTAGTTTGTTTACCATAGCGTGTCCAATGCCAGATTGCTTTCCGGAAAAAGGGGGGAAGAAAGGAAATCAAAGGAATAATGAACAAAAACGTTGTTAATAAGGATGGATCAAACAAAATAAAATAAAAACCAAAGATGGAGAAGTTAGGATGTTAGTACATTAGTTAGGTTAGATAACTGTTAGTAGTTAGAATGACTAGTTCCATGAATGATTTGTTAGTGTTTGTCTAACAAAGCGTGTCTTCCAAAGAGGATTGAGAGAGAGAAAGAAAGAAAAAAAAGAGAGAGAGAGAGAGAGAGAGAGAGAGAGAGAGAGAGAGAGAGAGAGAGAGAACAAAGACAGTTCCCTCAGCTCAGGGGCTCTGGAATCTAAAGTCTCTTCATAAGCCCTGTGGAATCTTACCTGCACCAGTTCACAGTCAGGACAAACAGAACGCACGTACGTACTCCCCTCTTCGCCTCTCCTCCTCTCCTGCTCTCCTGCACTCCTCCTCTCCTCCTCTCCTCCTCTCCTCCTCTCCTCCCCTCCTCCTCTCCTGCTCTCCTCCTCTCCTCCTCTCCTCCTCTCCTCCCCTCCTCCTCTCCTCCTCTCCTGCTCTCCTCCCCTCCTCCTCTCCTGCTCCCCTCCCCTCCTCCCCTCCTCCTCTCCTGCTCTTCTCCTCTCCCCCTCTCCTGCTCTCCTCCTCTCCTCCTCTCCCCCTCTCCTCCTCTCCTCCTCTCCTGCGCTCCCCTCCTCCTCCTGCTCTCCTCCTCTCCCCCTCTCCTCCCCTCCTCCTCTCCCCCTCTCCTCCTCTCCCCCTCTCCTCCTCTCCTGCTCTCCCCTCCTCCTCCTGCTCTCCTCCTGCTCTCCTCCTCTCCTCCTCTCCCCCTCTCCTCCCCTCCTCCTCTCCCCCTCTCCTCCTCTCCCCCTCTCCTCCTCTCCCCCTCTCCTCCTCTCCTCCTCTCCTGCTCTCCTCCTCTCCTATCTTCTCCTCCTCTCCTCTGCTCCTCACCTCTTCTCCTCTCATCTCCTTTTTTTACTCCTCTTCACTCCTTTCCTCTCGCCTCCCCTCTCCTGCCACCTTCCCTCTCCTCACCTGTCCTGCTACAGATCGATCGCATGACATCAACCCCATGTGACCATCCGGCACATCCTCACAGCTCTGCTGGGCCGCCGGGAAACCGTCTAGCACAAACATCTGTCATCTCTAAGAAGTGCCCATGTTCAATATCTAACAGCACCTCGTCACCGAAACGTTTCGATGTCTTCCTATCATTTGACATCACACCACTGTCAGTATGAACCAGCTCGGTTGACATCTGACCCTCTGTGGGGTACATTCAGACTCAAACTCATTCCTCGACTTATCAGAAGGCCGTCGGACAGCTTGCCCTCAGACAGCTGAGCTACAGGAAGCTCCGCTGCCCCCAGTCCTCTCTTCTGCCCGCCAACAAGGAGAAAGCACGTCCTGCTGTGTTCTAAAGGCTACCGGTCTCTCCCAGAGGGGGAGGAGAGAGCCGGTTCTAAGAGAACCGTCATTCCAGAGAGGACAGGAGCCCAGACACGTCTAAATGAAGGAGAGGAGGAGGAGGAGGAGACTCCAAGATAAGGAAGAGAGAACACAGACATCTCCGCTACTCTATCCATCACAGGCTCAACGCTTCTCCATAATCACTACCCCAGCGAGGGAGGAATTAAGAGCCAGTGCATCTGGTAAAAAGCAGAGATAACTCAACCTTCTCAGTCATCATGTCACCCTCATAACTCTGTTTAATACGCTTCGGTGGAACAACAAATCTCAATGTGACACCCCTTACTCAAGTTGAAAAGCCCTTTGAGTGCGTGGAAAGACAGAAGACTATATTCAAAACTATATTCAAATCAAAAGACTTCCTCATCATCCTCCTCCTCAGCCTTCTCATCCTCCTGCACATCAACTTCATCCCCCTCATCATTCTCCTCCTCCTCATCATCATCCTCATCTTCTTCCTTCTCCTCCTCCTCTTCCTCATCATCCTCGACCACTCCCGGTCCGTCGCCCGCGGTTACCTGTCTCAGGTTGCGCGTGACCTTGATGTCGTGCCAGGCGTTGTCGTTAAACTTCCCGTTAACGGGCTCCACGATGGCCTCGAAGGCCCCGGAGCCCAGGTTGATGACCAGCGACACGGCACCGTCCTTCAACGCCAGGTTGACGTAGTCGGCAGACTTGCCCGTGTGCAGCAGCAGACCGTTCCTCTGCCAGGTCTTGAAGGACAGCGTGATCTCATCGCTGCTGCTCTGGATGGGGTTCTGGGACAGGTCGTAGCAGAAGTACTCCGAGCCCCGGAACGTGGCCACGTTCTCCTCCCTCGCTGCGGAGAACGACAAGAGGAACACGGTCAAGTTGGAGGCTTTTTTTAAAATGTTCGTCGAGGTTTGTACGGATAAAATTGTCAGCAGAATGAATCGTTTGTACATGATCATATAAAGGAAATCTCGACAGATTCGGACAGCGGAGCAAACTGAACAGCAGCGAGGGGCGAGGAAGACGCTGAATCAGCAGTTTTCCTCTCACACACCCAGCATGACTCAGCGACAAACAACCTCAACAAATGGGATTGTTGTGATCCCTCCCAGGGGAGCAGTGACAGAACAGAGCCTGGTCACTAACACCAGTCTCCTTCCAACCTCCATCCCTCTATCCATACATCACTCCCTCACTCCATACATCCCTCCCTTCCTCAGCCATGAATCAACGATTCACCTTCACATCACTTTCTCTCTCATCACACCGTACCAAAGAGCAACCCAGCTGGGGATGAGTGTAGCTCACTGGTACAGCACTTGACTGCTCCTCAAGATGTGCTCTGGTTCAAATCCCTTCGGGTGAAAGTGTCCGCTAAGCGAATACATTATTTTAAAACTCAGGGGCGGGGCTACATATGATGGCTCACGGGGGCCATGATGGGGGCCTCTAATGATCCACATTAATCACCCCGCAGTTCTGCTCCTTTATGGACTCCTGGCAGCACTCCAGCACCGCTGGGACTCCTGGTCTACGCTCTCAAGTTCCCTACCAGGGAGGGAGAGAGCGAGAGCGAGAGAGAGAGAGAGAGAGAGAGAGAGAGAGAGAGAGAGAGAGAGAAAGAGAGAGAGAGAGAGAGAGAGAGAGAGAGAGAGAGAGAGAGAAAGAAAGAAAGAAAGAAAGAGAGAGAGGAAGAAAGAGAGGAAGAGAGGTGGAAAGAGAGGAAGAGAGAGATGAAGAGAGAGAGGAACAGAGAGAGGAAGAGAGAGAGAGGAAGGAAGCGGGAGTTGAGACAGGCAGACATGAGAGAGGACAGGGCAAATTCTCCTCTATTTTTCCTACCCTTTTTCTTTCCCTACCCCCTCTCCACGTCCTCCCTCCCCCTCTCCCTACTCCCCCTCCCCCCTCCCCCCCTCCCTCCCTCTCTCTCTCTCTCTCTCTCTCTCTCTCTCTCTCTCTCTCTCTCTCTCTCTCTCTCTTGTTGGGGGTGAGGCTGTAGACCGTGGTTTCCTACCCAGGTCTGACTCCTGCTTCTTTACTAGCCCAGAGGTCCAGTAGGACGGAGCAGTCTGAGCCCTGAATCTATCAATGCCTCAGCATGGTGTACACTATATTATTCACGCTCGGTGTGTGTGTGTTCGTGGTGTTTGTGTAATAGATGTGTTTTCTTTTCATTAAGGTTTGTGTCTGTTACGCTCTTGCTACGAAGCTGTGAAGTGCTCATACCGTAGGCTTAAATTATTTTGGATTTACCTTCCGAAGGATCGATATCTACCAAAACACAGCTGTAATGCTTAGTACAATCTATAAAGGGAACTGGGGGTTGCAGTGCATGCTGGAATAGAAGAGGTCTGTGCTGGAGTTTCTCCATCTGAGCTCCTAGTAAACATGATAGTATTGCTGAGGAGGAAGAGAGCAGGCTGGCTTAGGGAGGATTCAGGTCAGGGAGCTCACTTCCTGGAGCCCAGAACGGTCTCACACAGCAGAGGAGAGGAGAGGATGGCTTTGGGAGGAGGAGGGGGGAGGAGAGGAGCGAGGGAATAGAGGAGGAGGGGGAGGAGAGGAGCGAGGGAATAGAGGAGGAGGGGGGGGCTCCCAGTGGAATCTCCTGATCCTATCTCTCCATTCAAATCACACATGCCTTCATCATGACAGCCAGCAGTTTGAACATCCTCAAATATCTCTCAGTGAAACCATACAACATCGAAGTCACCGACAACACAATGGCAAATATTGAATGCTGGAGGAAAACAGCAATGATAGCAGAGCTAATGTTAGTGTGTAACTTATCTGTGTGAAGCTCATTATGTAGTCTCCTAACCTACTCAGAACAAGCATCCATCTTCAAAGGGCTTCCAATGTCACTCCAGGCTGCGTTTAAATCACTGGGAGAGACGCACTTCACAAATGATTAATGAATAACTGTTTACCTTGATGGCGAAGCTTTCTAGAAACATATATCACTGAGGGACTCATAGGGGAGGCCTTTCTCATGTTATATACAATGTATAGAGTTTCACCAAAGCAGTGCAAATTCACCAGCCTGACGTTGTCATACTCATAATTCTAGTCAGAATATGAGTCTGGGCTGTGAGTATGGGGCATGTTTCAACCAAACCCGGAAAAAAAGCCTATTCGCTCAATTGGATAGACCTACAACCAATCAGAGCAATGTAATATGTTGTTTGTTGAAAACGAATTCAACCCAAGCGCTCTTTGGTGACGTGGTTGATTACGTTACTGTTGAATATCTGTCCATCATCGTATAAAGCCCGCCCTGACAATTTGATGCCCTTAAAACCAGGGCTGCCACTCAGATTGCTGGTTTAACTACTTTTGCTGCATAGCTGCTTTAGGCTACTCACACATCCAATTTGGTTATTTGTGTTAAAAATTACAATACTTTAATGTAAACTGTAACCGAATAATTAGACTATAAGAATCGTCATTTCTCTGACTACTAATAGCTAGTATTGAATTGTTCTCCACAGAAAACACGGAACCTCTAGTGTATTGAGTGCAGGGAAAGCATGTCTGTGTGAGAGTATTTGAGTATCCGTGTGCATGTGTGTGTGTGCGACTGTATGTGTGTTTGCGTGTGTGTACGTGTGCATGCGTGTGTGCATCTGCCTGTGTGTGCGTGTGTGCATCTGCCTGTGTGTGTGTGTGTGTGTGTGTGTGTGTGAAAGTGTGCGTGTGTATCGTCTGTGAACACCCAGCCAACACACTGTAGGGTTACATATCGATCATACAGCAGGTCATTTCTGGATTTTTCACCCGTCATCAATATTCCATCCGCGTGCCAAGCCGTCCACTGCCGGGGGCTTGATATCAAAATCCACTGGAAGCAATTAGCTTCTTCATTTCCATGTCCTCTCCCTATACCGCCCTCCCCCCGTCTCTCCCCCCGCATCCCCACACCTCTGCGTATTCCCCAGCCTGACCTCCAGGACCCCTCGAGTCAGAATCTGTGACCCTGACCTTCTGCTGATCAGCGCAGGGTATTACAGTCCCTGCTCGCGGTGTCGGGCTGAGAAGCCCTGATAAGTACTCAGGAAGAAAACAGATGAGCTCAATGATGAGGCGTTGGTGGGAGAGACTTAGCTAAAGACTGGGTTCGCTTCAACAGCTGTACGGCTGCCAAACCCATTAGCCTCACTGCAAAGATGGATGCTGGGTTGGTCCGCCAGCATTAGCGGGCCACACTTGGCTACACTAGACAAGGCTAGGCTAGACTAGGCTACGCAATGTTGAGCTATGCTAGGCTGACATTCGAAATGCTGTGGTAAGAGTTAAAATATTCTGGTTGAGCCTGCCAAACATGTGCCCACGTTCCCACAATACACATTCTAGCTGTGACTGGAAACACCAGGCCTAAAAATAGAAAGGCTAAACTGTGTTATTAGCTAATCGTCAAGCACCCAGGAGGAGTGGGGACTGTGGAGGATTGGCACTGTATCGTCCCACACAGTGAGGCTAAATCGTGACTAAAGATGTACTCAGTTAGTCTTTCACTCTCCTCTCTCTCTCTCCTCTCCCTCCCTCCTTTCCTCCTCACTGAAAAAGAGGATGAGTGGGAAGCATATCTGAGCCAGTCGTCTTTTTATCAAACAGACTGCAAATGCTATCGCTGCTAAAGCTAACGCAAATTGTGCCAGTGCTCGACAATGGGCAGCTAGTGAATTCAGATCAGGGCCATCCTGGATGATGTCACTCCCAGTAAATCATGCTTCACCACAAAGAGATTACATCTGCAGCGACAACATCTGCGAGGGAGTGAACATCAACATTAATAAGTTGTATAGTATCTGTGGACACATTTGTCAGTCCTGTGACAGCTCTATTTGTGACAAGGCAAGTTCATGTAGAATGTTCCTGTGTGTCTGTCTTTTGATCTTTCAGAACTTCTATGCAACTGACGGAGGGAGACAGAGAGAGTGAGAGAAAGAAGGTGAGAGGGAAGTAGAGGGAGAGATAGAAGGAAGGAGACAGGAAAGGAGAGGGAGACAGAGAAATAGAGGGAGAGTTCCCACCTGTCTCCAGGGAAGGAGAGTGACAGACAGTATTAGCCTAGCAGTCTTGCATTGAGGAGCACAGTTCCCTTGGCACTTTAATCTGTGGGTTTAGATAAACCTTACTTCTCCAGATAATACCTCACCTACTCACAGCAGCACACACACACACACACACACACACACACACTCACACACACACTCACACACACACACTCATGTGCGGGTAAGGCATAAGGCTGCTCTTCACTACTTAGACAGAAAGACAACCATTGTTTAAACTCAAAAGCATGGTTCAGAGTTCTTGTTTTCGGGGAACAGGGGGAAAGGATGGGGGGAGGAGGGATGAGGAAGCACAAGGGGATAGGGGAGTAGGGATGAGGGGAGGGAGAAGGGATTGGAGGAGGAGGGATGAGGGGGGGAGGGGGGAGAAGGGATTGGAGGAGGAGGGATGGGAGGAGGAGGGATGGGAGGATGAGGGATGGGAGGATGAGGGAATGGAAAGGATGGGATGGGGGGAGTAGGAAGGAGAGGTGGGGGGAGGGGGAGAGGGATAGGGGGATGGGGGAATGCTGCCTGAGGTCCGATCCCATCAAGCGAGGCAATGGTGCAGAGCGCATACTGAAGTAGATAGAGGGAGAGGATGAGGGAGGGAGAGGGAGAGAGAGGGAGTGAGAGAAGGAGAAAGAGAAACAGAGAGGCTGATTGCTGTATGGTTACTGAGGCCGTTTACAGCATGGGCAACGGCAGCGGCCATGTTTAAAGAGCAGAGAAGAGCAGGGATGAGATCACCTTGCGCTCATCCATCCTTCATCCTTGAGAAAGCGGGAGAGACAGAGAGTGAAGAGTGAGAAAGAGAGAGGGGAGGAGACACCAGGGAGGGATGGATGAGATGCTGGATGAGTGCTCCACCTCCACAAGCTGCTGTCTCTCTCTGAAAGATCCTTACTCACTGGTTCAACATGCCTGTGTGGGTATATGTGTGCATGTGTGTTTACACATGTGTGTGTATATTTGTGAGTGTGTATATGCGTGTGTGTGTGTGTATGCATATGTGTGTGTGTGCACGTGTGCGTATGAGTGTGTGCTTGTCTGTGTGTGTGTGTGTTGCGGGAGGAGGCGGAGCATGACAGGCGGTCCCGGAGGCCCGTCAGTCATCCAGATCGTAGAGGCGTCTGATTGGCCATTATCTCTCCTGTCAGCAGCAGGCCTGGCCTGCTCCTCCCCACATCGCTCTCTGTCAGGACGTGCACACACACACACACACACACACGCAAACAAACACACCCACACACACAAACGGTGGTGCAACGGATTACTAAACTCACAGTTCGGATCAAACAGCGGGTTTGACTAACGGATCGGATATTTTTCGGATCAGGAATAAAGGACACAAAATGATCTAACTTTGCTTTTTATTTGAATATTATTAATAATAATCATCGTCCACTCCTCAGCTAGCAAGAACTTTCGCTGCGCTTTTTACTTCTTCTTTGTTTTTTGCAATACGAGCATCCTGGAATGATTTGTCGGGATTCAACATTCACGGGATTCTTTTTATTGCAAACAGCTTGTTCTATCAGTCCACAAAAAGACATGCGCATATGGTCTACTGTAGGTGGTCAGAGCAAATGTGTGCTTGTAAATACTCAAATGAACCTTTAGCACTAGAAAAACACAGCACACATTTAAGTGAGTATATTTTCACTCCAGATTTGCGTCCAGATTCAGGGAGTTCCGGGGGTTTTGTGCACCACTAGTTGTGTGTGTGTGTTTGCGAATCACAGATCAACTACGCTCCGTAACACCACTACCCGTAAACTGCAGAACACACAGTCTGAAGCAGTGACGGCTGTTGATAGGAGCACTTGAAAAATCGCCCACCCTAGTGTGTCACTGCGGACACGTTTACAGCTGTTAAGAAGCAGTCCTCTTAGAACCCTATTTAACCTTTCACCTCTGGTGTCAGCCAATCAGGTGGTGGCACAATGGCTCCACTGTCATCTACTCATGACTCATCTGATTCATCCATGCATGGTAGCACCAGTAAAGTCCCCTGTCACTGGCAAGAGGATGTTTCTGGGGCCCTGACAGATAATGAGAGGTAGAGAAAGAAACTCACTCCAGACTTTACTGTGCCTTTAAATCCAGTTAGAACCAGCTGTAGCCTGTAGCCTAAACACTATGTGACTGTGTGTCCGTGTGTGTATATGTCGGTACAGTCCTCCATTAGTTCAGGGTAAAAGAAAAAAAGCATTCCCCTTCTCTTTCTCCATCACTTGCTGTTACTGAAGGGTTTGAAGTTCAGACAGAAAAACAAGGTGTTCTATCCTGTTAGGTTGTCTCATCCAAGCTTCTTCGACACTGACACACACTCAGGTTGAGAACTCTGTATGGGAAAGCATGAGGAGGGAGACTGTAACACTACTGACACACAGGCATGTCACACACACACACACACACACTGCTCACGTGGCTTTGACACGTACGCTACAGGCCAGTCACAATGCCACGGTATCTTTTTCCCTTTCTTCTCTCTCTCTCTCTCTCTCTCTCTCTCTCTCTCTCTCTCTCTCTCTCTCTCTCTCTCTCTCTCTCTCTCTCTCTCTCTCTCTCTCTCTCTCTCTCTCTCTCTCTCTCTCTCTCTCTCTCTCTCTCTCTCGCTCTCTCGCTCTCTCGCTCTCCCTTCATCTCTCTTACTCCCTCTCGCTCTCTCCTCTCTCCCTCATTCGATCTCCACCTCAGCGTGCATCAGTAAAGGTTGCAGGAGGCTGAGGGCTGTGCTGGGGCTAACCACTTTCTCTCTGTATTCCCCAGATACCCCCCCAGTCAGGATTTCTAAAATTATAGAACAATCCACACTCACACACACACACACACACACACACATGTACACGTACCAGTCTTCTGTCCCTGAAATCCATCCAACTGATAGCTGCTGTGTGTTTGTGTGTGTGTGTGTGTGTGTGTGTGTGTGCAGATGTGAGCATACATACTGTAGTGTACAAAAAACACATGTGCCTGTCCTATTTGTACCTGTCCTAAAAAAATCCTATTTGTGCGCAATCACATCAACCTTCTTCATCCACAGGTAAATAGAATCATTTACCATCGAGTCACTGATTAAAGTGATATTTACTGTAACAGTTCTGTCTGCCATTACTGGGACTGTGATAATCTTTCACTCCATCTGGAGGCACTTATATGAGCTGATTCCATCATGACACAATTACATTTGCTGACCCCTTAATCCCTCCTGAAGCTGCTGTCCTACCTGCATGGGGATTTTCTGCATCTGACCGTCTGAACACACAGACACACACACAGGCGTACACAGGCACACACACACACACACACAAAAGCACATGCAGTTAAACACATACAGACACGTACACATACACACACACACACACACACACACACACAGACACACAGACACACACACCCTATCTGGCAAGGGATATTAGGAAGTCAATAACATTATCCTCTCTCCATCTCAGAAGCAGTTATTAGGCTGGAGAGCTGAATGACTCTCCTCGATGACACTCAGATGGAGAGAAAGATGAGGGGATGAATCACCAGGCAGATGAATGTAGAGAGGGGGGAAGACAAATAGCAAGAGAGAAAGAGAGAGAGGAGGGAAAGACACAGAGAAGAAAGGGGGAGAGGGGGAGAAACAGAACGAGAAGAGGGATGAGGAGAGATAAAGGAGAGGATGATATTAACAGTTTATTATCTTAATGAGGTGCAGGTGTGAAGATGACCACTCACTCTTAAGAACCTTTAGAGCATCTCTCTCTCTCTCTCTCTCTCTCTCTCTCTCTCTCCCATCTCTCTCCCGTCTCTCTCCCGTCTCTCTCTCGTCCCTCCCTCCCTCCATCGGCTTCTTTCTCCAGAACAAGAGGCCATGTTGGAGGGTTCACAGAGAGTAACACCAG
Source organism: Hypomesus nipponensis (assembly GCF_054491055.1). Lineage (NCBI taxonomy): Eukaryota > Metazoa > Chordata > Actinopteri > Osmeriformes > Osmeridae > Hypomesus > Hypomesus nipponensis. The sequence goes on along the minus strand of NC_140366.1, from coordinate 14,109,126 downwards.
CAGCACTAGCACTAGCAGTAAACAGTCTAACAGGCTAGCAGGAAACAGACTAGCAGATGAGCAGAGAACATTAGGCTAGCTGACTAGCAGTAAACAGTCTAATAGGCTAGCAGACTAGCAGTAAACTGTCTAATAGGCTAGCAGGCTAGCAGTAAACAGTCTAATAGGCAAGCAGGCTAGCAGTAAACAGGCTAACAGGCTAGCAGGCTACTCTGTTGCAGCAAACCTGTGGACCCCAGGCTAACAGGAAGAGCTGAACAATCACACACACAGTACCCTCCACCGGTACTGTACACGCACAGCCAACAGCGCACACACAAATGCTTTCACAATCGCACATACACACTATCACTCTCAAACACACACAAATGTATACAGGCCAGTGCCCTCCATGTGCGTATGGGACAGCTGGCGGAAGGTTGTGTGTGTGTGTGTGTGTTTCCCCTGGAGGGATGGAGTGTGTGTGCTAGTGTGGGCTGGGTACTGGCTGGCAGGGTGGTGTGTGTGCAGGGTGGTGTGTGTTCAGGGTGGTGTGTGTGCAGGGTGGTGTGTGTTCAGGGTGGTGTGTGTGCAGGGTGGTGTGTGTGCAGGGTGGTGTGTGTGCAGGGTGGTGTGTGGGCAGGGTGGTGTGTGTGCAGGGTGGTGTGTGTTCAGGGTGGTGTGTGTGCAGGGTGGTCCCACATGTATGGTCTGCTGTCAACGCCCCCCAGAACGGACTTGTAGGCGTACACACTGCCGAGACATACCCACACACACTCTGCATACACACGGACACATACTGTCCAGACACACATATTGTGCTGACACACACACACACACACACACACAACCAGTCTGCTCTGTTTCCTTCCCACTGTGAAGACAAAATGTCTGTCTGTAAACACAACAGCAACAACCCAGTGTGTGGGGGGGCTTGTTTGGTGGGTGTGCATCAGAGTGTGAGTGCGTTCTCTGTGTGTGTGTGTGTTCACTATGTATACAAGCGTCCAGGCTTTTGTGTGTATGTACGTGGGCGTTCACTGAATGTGTGTGTAAAGTGTGCAGGCTTTTTGTGTGCATGTGTGTTCACTGTATGCCTGTGTAAGTGCACAGGCTTTTGTGTGTGTGCATCCGAGGGTGTGTGTGTCCCCGTGTTTTGTGCGGGGTTAGTCGAACAGGCCCTCCTCCCTGGCAGACTCTCTCTCTCTCTCTCTCTCTCTCTCTCTCTCTCTCTCTCTCTCTCTCTCTCTCTCTCTCTCTCTCTCTCTCTCTCTCTCTCTCTCTCTCTCTCCTGAGATCTGAGAACTATGTCACAGACGGGACACCGTACAATTCCATCCTGGGGTCGAGGAGTCAAGGCAGGGAGAGAGACAGAGAGAGAGAGGGCGAGGGAGGGAAAGAGACAGAGAGAGAGAGGGCGAGGGAGGGAGAGAGACTGAGGGGGACAAAGAGAGGGATATAGGAGTCAGACAGCAGAGGAACTAGAGAGAGGGGCCTCCAGACAGGCCCAGGACTGAGAGGGCTGACTGGGGGGGGTCTGGAGGGAGGTCTGGGGGATGGGAGGAGCTCTGGAGCCAGACAGAGAAGGAGATCTAGCGATCCAGCCAGACAGCAGCTCAGAGGACTGCTTATCAACCGTCTCAAGGGTAATATAAACAGGCCCGTCCCCGATACACACACACACACACACACACACAGACCATAGACTAGCCCGGGTACTGATAAAACTCTGTGTTTGGCCAGGCTGCTAAAGAGAGTCTGTCTCCTCCTCGCTATCCCCGACTTCCTCAGAGAACACACACACAAACACACACACACACACACACACAGTCTCCCGACTTCCTCAGAGAACATACACACACTCTCCTCAACTTCCTCAGAGGACACACAGGCCAGGGCCCAGCATAAACCCTCCAGGTTATTACACCGTCAATTGATGAAAGATGACCTCAACTGGAGCTGCCTAAGCATGCAGAGGGGGATGGAGGGGGGGGGCGTGAGGGACGGTTAGTCAATTTACTACCTCTTAACTTCTGCTAAGGTGCAGTACGTTGACCTCTGTCGCAAGACCAGACTGAAGATGAAAGAGAGGGGGATGGGGAGGAGGGGAAGAGAGAGGGATAGGGGGAGGAGAAGGCTGTTGAGATGACGTAGAGATGATAAGTGAGGCCTTGTCAAAGTCTTCAGAGCACATCTATAGCAGTTCACCCAACGGTCATCCTATAGAAGTCTCAGTACAGCTTAGGGGTGTGTGTGTTTGAGAGTGAATGTGTGTGTGTGTGTGTGTGTTTGTGCGTACCAGTATATGTGTGTGAGTGAGTGTGTGTGCATGAGTGTGTGTATGTTTTGTAATCCACCCTGGCAGTGGTCCAGTGTTCTACAGCGTTTTCTCTTGTGACCCATCGCTCAAAATGTCTCAATGTAAGCTGCGAAAACTACAACTCCCAAGATCCTTCACTCTGTGTGAACGGCACATGAGCAGCAATGGAGGGTGAGATATATAGAGGGAGGATAGAGGAGAGAGAGGAGAGAGGGAGGAGAGAGGGAGGGAAGAGAGTAAAGGAGGAGAGAGAGAGGAGATGGGATGAAAGAGGGAGGAGAGATTGAGATGAAGCTCTTATTGACAGGGCGGTTATCTCTTCACTTCCCCAAACAAACAAAGGGAGCACAGAACATCATGGAGGAGAGAGAGAGAGGAGGAGAGAGAGCGCAGGAACGAGGGAGAAGGAAAATCAAATATTAGCTTATCAACAAACTTGAAACAAGCGCCGCTATGAATATTCCCCTCATCCCCAGAGGGCAGCACTGCACACATTGACTCTCTCTCTCCTGCTCTCTCCCTCTTTCTCTCCCAACCCTCTTCTCCATCCCTCTCTTTCCTTCCATTTCTCACTCCACCCCCTCTCTCTCTCTTTCTTTGTCAGTTCATTCTCTTCCTTTCTGCTCCATTCGCTCCTTCCTCTTTGTCTGTCTCCCTGTCTCACTGACATTGTCTTTTAACTCCTCTTCCCATCTCAAATGTACTTCCATCTTTCTCTGCCCCCTTCTCCGTTCTCTTCTCTCTCTTTATCCCCCTCTAACCCTATCCCTCTCTCTTTACCCCCCTCTTCCCCATCTCCCTCCCCCTCTCTCATTTCTTCTTTCAATCTCTCGCTCTCTATTCTCTCTTTCTCCTCCTCTCTGCAGTTTGACTTCAAAGGCTGACGTGGTGATCTAACTGAGCAGGATAAAGTCTCCAGTATGCTGATTGAGAAGCCTATCAGAGATCTCTCCTTTTATGTATTAATCACAGTGGCTGGCTGGAGCAAGGGACAGCCATAGGAGAGAGAGAGAGAGAGAGAGAGAGAGAGAGAGAGAGAGAGAGAGAGAGAGAGAGAGAGAGAGAGAGAGAGAGAGGGCCATGAGAAGAAAACTAACCAGAACCCACATGATGGTGAGGAACGCTCGAGGAACAGGTCCCCTCCAACCCCAACACGCCCACTAGCAGGATAACTGTCCACGCAGGATCAAAGACGGCCATTTTGACCTTTCTTTGCATCTGTTATCAAACGCAGGCAAGCAAAGTGAGTCAGCGATGGAGTCCTTCACACAGAGAGGAGAGCTTCTGCAGAGGTTTGCTACTCATCAGCTTCTGTGACTCAGGTCATTTCAAGCCGACAGTGTCCTCCTCTGACTCACAACAACAAAGTATGTTAGGGAGACAGGGGGGGAGCGAGGCAGAGAGGAGAGAGAGAGGGAGAGGGGAGGGAGAGAGGAGAGTGAGAGGGAGAGGGGAGGGAGAGAGGATGGAAAGAGGAAAAGGGAAGGGAGAGAGAGAGAGAGAGAGAGAGAGAGAGAAAGAGAGGAGGGAGGGAGGGAGGGAGGGAGGGAGGGAGGGAGGGAGGGAGGGAGGGAGGGAGGGAGGGAGGGAGGGAGGGAGGGAGGGAGGGAGGGAGGGAGGGAGGGAGGGAGGGAGGGAAAAGAGGGAGAGGGGAGGGAGAGAGGAGAGAGAGGGAGAGAGAGGAGGGAGGGAGAGAGGAGAGAAAGAGGAGAGGGGAGGGAGAGAGGAGAGCGATTGAGACAGTGCTAGAGTGAAAGAGCAAAAAAGAGAAGGAGTGGAACAAGAAAGAGAGAGGGAGAGAGAAAGAGCAAGCAAATACATTTCCTACCTCTTTCAAACAGAGAGAGAGAGATAGAGCATGAAGAAGAAGCTTTGCCAGGAAGCCACTCCAGAGAGAGAAAGAGAGAGAAGCCATACTGAAAACCCTCCAGGGTCCAGCCATACATCTATCAGGGCCAGGCACTAAAGCCAGCGGGGATAAGGCATGGTGGAGCTGTTTCCTGGGGAGGCCAGGCAGACCAGAGAGAGTAGCCCAGCAGAATGAGCCCTCTCTGGGGTACGGCAGGGGATAAGAGGCCCTGGCGGAAGAGCTCCAACGTCAGCACTCCAATCGCTCCTAATCCCTGCTTAGTACACCCACTGTTATGGTGGAGAGAGGGATCGAGGGAGGGAGAGGGAGGAAGAGTGGAATACAGAGAGAGATGGAGTGGGAGAATTATAGAGACAGATATATAGAAGGAGAAACAGGGCAAAAGGGAGAGAAAAAAAACTGAAAAGAGAGGGATGAAAAGATAGGGAGGGGACAACAGGAGGCCTTCATACCGGATGATACTCACACCGACGTCATTGGGTTAGAGTGTGACGTAAACTGGGCAACGCCACAGACCAGTTTTCGGTAAATAGCTTGTGTGTGTCTGTGTGAGATATAGAGTGTGTGTGAGTGAGAGTGTGTGCATGTGTGTGTGATAGTGTGTGTGTGTGTGTGTGTGTGAGAGAGAGAACTGGAGAGAGCGTGCATGTTTCTGAGAGATAGAGTGAGAGAGAGATATCCATGTGCTTTCCAGGTCAGCTGTTATGAGAGCTAAGTGATGAACAGAAGATGAGTGAAATATTGAACACACATTTCTGTGTGTAAGAGAGGACGAGCAGCGTGTCGGACGGATAATACAGTCATGTTTTTATTTAGCAGACGCTTTCATCTCCAGCAACACACAAAGGGTCAGTCTAACCTGCAACGTCTTGATCTGCAGTCAAAAGCTCGAACCACTGAGCTACAGCCACAACATCTAGCTCTGGTACTATAGTTTGAGATCTCCACAATCATCAGTACATAGTTCTAGGTTCTTCTGGGATAAAAGTGTCAGATGAATGAAATGTAAAATGGCCCCAGACTGTTCTACCAGTCACACAGAGGAGTCTGGGTTCCAGCGCACAAACACACACTCGCATGCACACGCACACTCACACACACACACTCCTGGCAGTCAGACAGCCAGTGACCTACAGTTTAGGGATTACTCCAAAAAGACAAAATGATAAAAAAAAATCTCCATGGGATTACAAACATGCAACACCACCATGAATGCCCCCTATCCCCACAAGAATCCTTCCAGAAGAACCTCTGAGGGAGATGGTCCAGAGAGGAGGAGAAGGGGAGGAGGAGGAGAGGAGGAAAGAGGACAGCTGGATGTGATGCTAGGGAGGGGTACACCCTCACTACCCAGACACTGATGGGCAGTGGCACAGAGCATGAACCTAATCTGATGAGTGCTGTGTGTGTATGTGTGTGTGTGTGAGGGAGAGAGAGAGAGAGAGAGAGAGAGAGAGAGAGAGAGAGAGAGAGAGAGAGAGGGAGAGAGAGAGAGAGAGAGAGAGAGTGGGGGAGAGAGAGAGAGAGGGAGAGAGAGAGAGAGAGAGAGAGTGGGGGAGAGAGAGAGGGAGAGAGAGAGAGAGAGAGAGAGAGAGAGAGAGAGAGAGAGAGAGAGAGAGAGAGAGAGAGAGAGTGGGGGAGGCGAAATAGATGGCAATGGGATGGGGCAGATGGACAAGGGGAGATCAGCAAAAGAGGATTACGGTACGGAAAAACCATCACACTCTGGAATCAGCCCCCCCTGGACAGACCACCCACACCACCACCACGCCCACACCACCACGCCCACACCACCACCACGCCCACATCACCACCACGCCCACACCACGCCCACACCACGCCCACACCACGCCCACACCACCACCACGCCCACACCACGCCCACACCACGCCCACACCACCACCACGCCCACACCACGCCCACACCACCACCACGCCCACACCACCACCACGCCCACACCACCACCACACCCACACCACCACGCCCACACCACCACCTGCCCACACCACCACGCCCACAGACGCCCACACCACCACCACACCCACACCACGCCCACACCACCACCACGCCCACATCACCACCACGCCCACACCACTCCCTGGACAGACCGCCCACACCACTAGTGCTCTGGGCAACAGGAAGGAGGGAGAGAGGGATGCGTGGGAGGTGGATGTATGGACAGTATAGACTAGAAGACAGGAAGCTAGTGTTTAGGCAAGAAGACAATAAGTTGATGTTTATCAGGATGTTAGGTCGGGTATCAAGAAAATAGGTCGGGTATCAGGAAGTGAGGTCGGGTATCAGGAAGTTAGGTTGGGTATAAGTGCTGGTCTGTGGGGTTCTTTTGTGATCTGTGACATTACTAGTAAAAAAAGGCTAAACTAATAAAGTGTGATGACAGGAGGCATTAAGGGAATAGAGAGAGAAAGGGGGAAGAGAGAGTGGAGAGGGAAGGTGAACAGAGAGAGAGAGAGAGAGAGAGAGAGAGAGAGAGAGAGAGAAGAGAGAGAGAGAGAGAGAGAGAGAGAGAGAGAGAGAGAGAGAGAGAGAGAGAGAGAGAGAAAGAGGAGAGGAGAGGGGGATAGAGTCTGTACCCTAGCTAGGTGAGATGGCAGACAAGCCTTTAGAGGGACACTTAATCATTAAAAGGATGACGTTTGTGAAAGTAAAGGTACATACTGAGCTACTTTGAAAGTGATGCCCCCACTTTCTCAGCAAGGGAATGCAGCAGTGTGCAACAGTGTTGTGTTTCAGGACCATGGAGAGCTACCAACTGTTTCTCAGGATTGCAGCACCATGGATAAGGTCACTCTGACTAACTGTGAGAGTTGTGGCCTGGTTGTCTGCTAAAGTAAAACAAAATTCAACTGCTGCCTGAGTTGTGTCCAATTCAGTACTGTACACATACATACACACACAGGAATGAAAGTATGCTGGCGGAAACAAGTAAAGGCCAAACATAAACTCACCCACTCACTCAATCATACTCTCTCTCTCTCACACACACACACACACACACACACACACACACACACACACTCCATTACCGTGATCAAAAGCGACCATAAGAACATAATGTGTCTGTACTAATAAACCTGGTGTTGCACTAGCACCACATGGGGAAAGACCCCCATCTCAGCTAGCAGGCATGATGAACCACAGATGTGTCGGTAACTACAGGAAAACACTGGGAGCCTGTCGGGCCCATCTGTGGAGCCCAGCCCCCACTCTAGCTACCTGGACTGGAGACACCAGAACCCCATCTGGGGTCTAACACACACACACTTACTGGGGGGATCAATAGCTGGAGAGAATAGTGTGAGGAATACAGACTGCCCCAAAGCCCACTGCTGATGCAGGAGGGGCTTGTCTTCTCTCCTCCAGCCCTCATTAGAAGGACCTCCTTCAGGCTTCTCCACAGTCTCGTCTCGACAGACAGCAGCCAGACAGAGAGATCCCCCGCCCCGCTCCCATCCTCCCTCCTCTCTGAAGAGGCCACTTGTCAAGTCTCCCGCTAGCGCCTGTACAGGACGGGATTACCAGATGGTGCAGCTTTCACATCCACTGCCTCGTGTGGAGGAACCCAGGGAACATGTTGTAGATAACTGGTGGCCTGGAGGGACAGGAGAGGCATTCGTCTCTCACTCAGTCAAACACACAAACAAACACACACTTTTTACACACAGACACACACACACACACACACACACACTTCTGAGCAATGATGGTGTTGTGTATGTCCAGATCAGGGGTGTATCATGATTCACATGGTCAGTCCCACACCTCCCCTACTGTCAGTAAAGTCTGTTTTTAGAAACATGTAAAGGCCCAATATGAACTCATCCACTCATTCAGTCCCACACACACGTATACCCCTGCTCTCAAAAGGCATCACAAAGGGAAGCTCACACGTGGTACTGGTGATGTAACTTCCTCAATACTTCCTGTTACAGCGGAATATGGGACATTCTGGGGCTTTTAGACCCGTCCGATGACAGCTTTTCCTCTCTGGGACAACATGGCTGCTCTTGTTGTTATGTTTGTCTGGTGTTGAAGAAGCCAAGATTAATCACTCATGCTTCATGTGGGAACTTTCCCAAACAACCAGCTTCTCCATTGGAGCAGAGAGCAGAACTGCTATTTCTGTCCTTCAGACCGACACACTCACACGCTCGATTTTTTGCTGCCGGCAAAATGTTCTGGAAGATCTGAAAGATAAATGGCTTTGTTCTTTGCCGCCTCTTGGCATGAAAGTATTTTTAATATTTACTATTTTCCCCAAAACGGGGTATGTGGAATGAAACCGTTCTCATTACAGATAGAGCTTGTACTTTTCCAGCCAGGACTGTGATTGCATCTCTCTCACCCCTGCTCCCTCACCAGCTAATGGGCAAACTGCACAGAGGGAAGAACGGGGATAATGGAAGACATTCATAACCGCGATGACATCCAGGCCCATCCTGGAGGAGAGGCTGCGCTGGGAGAGCCTTTCCCAGGAACAGTGAGGGGAGATTGTGCTGGGGTGCAGGGAGGCTGGGGGTCCCTCTAGCATCTGGGCGAACTTCATTAGCGGTTGTGCTGCAGTGAAGGCACTCTCTGACTAACTAACTCCTGATGCATTCTGGGAGGAGGGGAGTGTGGGGGGGGGGGGGTCATGGACCAGGTCAGATATCCTCACACAGGCCAGAGTAATCAACTCCAGAAATACATGAGTAATGGTCAACCCACCCGTGCAATATAACCCCCACCCACCACAACAGAGCAGAGGTTAGGACAACACACAACTAGTCTGGGTAGCTAGGGCATTGTGGTTTCATTTCCTCATGAGCACACACACACACACAACCAAAACACACACACACTCAAATTCCCACAAACATGTCTCATCTGTTTACATATTTCCCAGAGTGCACTGCTCATGCCCACTGGCCAGCCTGCGCTGGTGATTGGCGGAGGGCTGAGCGGAGGAGATATGCTAATTACCCACGCTGCACTGGGCCTCCCCCTTCTCTCAAGGTCAAGCTCGCTACAGAGGGTAAATTATTCTCATTACAGTCACTGTCTCAACCACAAACCCTCACAACACCACTACAGGCGTTAGAAAACTACTGAGCACGATAAACACACACACACAGACAGGGTTTAAAGCGAACATGGTAAGTCAGCACAATGCTAACGCTACCTTCTCAAGGTAGCGTTAGCATAAGGAGACACTCCCCAAAACCGTCTGAGAGAAATAATGGAAAAACCTGGAAGATGGACGAATTTCCATGTCATTTGTTATTCCTCAACCACACCCAGCACCCCTCTCCTTGCACCATCAACCACACCCTTTCCATACATCGCCAGTCTACCCGGCAACAAAGACCTGTGCGTATGTCAACGATGACAAATAGAAAGAATAACGACTTTGAAAAACTTTAATGACGTTCCATTGCGTTTCCCGCGTCAGTTCAACCAATCAGGGCCGTGCATGGGCTAGAAGGCTGGAGAGGATTGCTCAGGGCAGCCAATCAGACGTGAGGAAAGGAGTCTATAAAGCTCTGTCAGATTAGGTGCGCCAGTTCCTTATTGTGGATTTATGGCGAGCGTCCGGCAAGGACGGATGCAGGTTTCCCTGCATGCCAATGAGAGCCAGCAGCGCCAGATCACATCACACTCCATTAACCTTCCCTGAGAGTGTGTGAGGGGTGGTGTATCAGCGGGTGTGTGGGTGAGTGTGTGTGTGTGTGTGTGGGGGGGGGATGAGTGTGTGTGTGTGAGTAAGTGTGTGTCGTGCCCAGGACTAGACCAGCCTAACCTTTCAAGCTTTGTGACCAAGCACAGGTCTATTAGAGATTCTGTCTCTTTCTCTCACACACACACACATACCCAGCAGATGAAACACCAAGACTTAACAAGAGCACACTTGAGGGGGTCACACACACACGGTTCACCCCTCCGTCCTGCCTTCCCAGGTCCTTCAGTAAGTGGTGCAGATCGACAGCTGGCAGAGCTACAAACAGGTGCTATTAGAGCTCTCCCTTTTAACCTACTCCACTCTTTAATTCTTTTCCCTTCTCTCTCCATACCTTCCTTTCTTTCCCTCCCTCCCTCTCCTCCTCCTCCTCTCTCTTTTTGTACCTGCAGTGATTAAGAATGGCGAGGAGACCCTCCCCATCTCTCTCTCTCAGGTGCAGGACGTGCAGTGATGCCAAATGTGTGCGGCAGAGGATCACTCTGTCAGAGAGTGGAAAGCAAAGAGAGAGCGAGGAGGGAGAGAGAGAGAGAGAGAGAGAGAGAGAGAGACAGAGAGAGAGAGAGAGAGACAGAGAGAGAGAGAGAGAGAGAGAGAGAAAAGAAAGAGAAGAGAAGGGAGAAGAGAGAGTGAGGAGAGCGAGGAGAGAGGAGAGTCAAGAGAGAGAGGAGAGAGATGACTTCACTGTCACAGAGCCAAGGTTTCGAGCGACATGACAAGAGCGAGGTTCCTGTTCAGTAGGAGAGTGACAGGGTTCAGGGGTCAATGGCCTCAACACATTCACACTACAGCCTAATAGTTTAGCAGTCACCTTCATCCACAAACAAATGCTCTAACCACTGAGCTGTCACCTCCCATGTGCAGCTGACACCAAGGTGACTGGCCTTCACTGTGTCTGCTGCATTCCTCATGTACAGCCAGTCAGATCTTCTCAACTTCAAGACCACAAAGATGACATTGAGATAGCTACAAAACGTTGATGAGCATCTGCAGATGTGCTTGATTTGATTTTGAAGTCAAGCAAAACCTGGGCACTTCAAATATTTTACTTTGAATGAAACTAGTCCCTCTTTTGAATGTGGACTGATTGGTATTTCATGTCTTTGCAATCTGTTTGATATTTCTGTTCCCTGCTTTTGAACATTTTATCAATCCTTCTAATTGTGAAGTAATTCTCCATCACAGTGATTTCTGTAAGATGTGTGATGCTAAATACAGTACATTCTCCACTTTACACAGACACAGTTGCCTGCATAATTCCTCTGATCGTTTAAAATACATTCAGAGGCAAATCTTTTGAACATCCTTTTGGGTGCATGGAGGAATGTTTCCTACTAAAATATGTATACATATAAAGATGTTGTGTTGTTCAGTTGTGTCAGGTAGGAAGATTGTTTCAGCTTGATGCAAGATAACATTTCATAAACAAGTTATCTCACACAGAATAAACAAAGAGAAAGGGAGCGCGGAGAGAGAGACAGACAGAGAGAGAGAGAGAGACAGAGAGAGAGAGAGAGAGAGAGAGAGAGAGAGAGACAGAGAGAGAGAGAGAGAGAGAGAGAGAGAGAGAGAGAGAGAGACAGACAGAGAGAGAGAGAGAGCCAGAGAGAGAGAGAGAGAGAGAGAGAGAGAGAGAGAGAGAGAGAGAGAGAGAGAGAGAGAGAGAGACAGAGAGAGAGAGAGAGAGAGAGAGAGAGAGAGAGAGACAGAGAGAGAGAAAGGGAGCAAGCGAGAGAGAGAGAGAGAGAGAGAGAGAGCGAGAGCGAGAGCGAGAGCGAGAGCGAGAGCGAGAGCGAGAGCGAGAGCGAGAGAGAGAGCGAGAGAGAGAGCGAGAGAGAGAGAGAGAGAGAGAGAGAGAGAGAGCAGGTCACAGTGTGGGGATGTTCTTGTCAGGTTGTGTCCTGCGGTCATGACCGCGCTATTACAGCCCATAATATCAGCTCTGGACGCAGAAACTTAGGAACGCACTGTACAACCTACGCACACACGCACGCACACACACGCATGCACGCACAGACACGCACACGCACACTGATGCACGCATGCATGCTTGCAGTACACACTTACATACACACACACACAGATGCACACACGAGCACCCACCACACATGCATGCACAGATGCGCACACGCACATGCAAACGCCCGCAGATGCACGCCTACATGTTTGCGCATACACACTTAAACACACGCACATACAGATGCGCACACACACACACAACTGGTGGAGTGTGCAGTGGTGCGTGCCAGCATCCACTGCTTGTTTGAGGACACTCGTGGCCCTGGGGAAAGCTTTAGTGGTTCTAATGGTACCAGCCAGGAACGACAGCAGCAGAATAAGGTCCAATTTGCAGTATCTGTGGACTTGCTAAATTGGATCTTAAAGCTTGTGAACACAATGGGTGATGGTGGATAATGTTACGTAATGTTGATGATAATGGAGGAAATAGTGTTCCCTTCTTTCTTTGTGTTCCATCAGTTCCTCTGTTTATCGCTTCCTTCAACCCCTCCCCTCTGCATCTTCATTTTTCTATCTCTCTCTCTCTCTCTCTCTCTCTCTCTCTCTCTCTCCCTCGCCCTCTCTCCCTCTCTCTCCCCTCTCTCCCTCTCTCCCTCTCTCCCCTCTCTCCCTCTCTCCCTCTCTCCCCTCTCTACCTCTCCCTCTCCCTCTCCCTCCAATATGACGCCATAGCGGTTAGCATACACCAGCTAAAACACAAAACCATCAGGCTTGTCTCCATGCTCCAGTCTCCCTTCCTCACTCCCCCTCTGTTCTCTTTCTCTCTCCCTCTATCATCCCCTCATCTCTCTTCCCTCCATTTGTCCCCTGTCACTCCCTTAGGCCCTGTCTCTCTTTCCTCCTCATCATCTCCCCCCCCCTCCCTCCCTTCCTCTCTCCCTCTACAAACTTCACTAGATCTATCCTTCCCACCCTTCCTTCGTCACTCTCCTCCCCATTTCACTACATCTCTCCCTGATTCCCTCCCTCCTCCACACTGCCCATGTGGCTGCGAGCAGCACTCTTTATTTAATGACATTAATTAATTCTTTCTGCCCTCTTAATGAGCCAAATCAGTCATGAGCCAAAGAAAGCAAGCGGGTGAAAGAGAGAGAGAGATAGAGAGCATGATTCACTCTGACCAACTCCCTACACTAATTCACCAGACCATGCACATCTTTCAGCATGTCTTGAATGCCAACACACAACCTATATGCTTGCACTAATAAGGCCACTACAGACAACACACAGCACACAGCACACACACACACACACACACACAGTAAAATAAGTCAACACACACAGTAAATTGGTCACCCTTTCTTCCATTCCAGAACAGCGTTCCACTGTCCAAGGCTCAGACATACAGTATATATTTACTAGCCACATTGCAAAGCAACCACATTTCAGCTACCAGACACCCTAAATCCCAAACCACCACATCCACTACCCCCGGCCACCTATTCTCCACCTTCAAACCACCCCAGCCCCCCTACATACACCCCACCCCCCACCCCCCAGCTGAACGGCTAATGCAGTGGGTAATGAAGAGCTGGGATTGGCAGAGGGATTAGAGCTCCAAACAGGCAGGGATTATTCCTGCGCCCGCACTTCGACAGCACGGGAACCCTCCTAGCGCCCCCCCCCCCCCCCCTTCAAATGCACACACACACACTCACAGAACAAAGACATGCCAAAACGGAAGGAGAGAAGGGGAAAGAGACGAGGACAGAGAGGGGCGGAAGAGAGAGAGAGAGAGAGAGAGAGAGAGATAGAGAGAGCGAGGAGAAGGGAAGACATAGAGAGAGAAGAAGAGAGTGGGGAAAGAGAGAAGGGAGAGGAAAGAGAAAAAAACACTGCACCATTTCACCTCCACCTGCTTCTAAAACGTGCTGTCTCTCCAAAGAGAGTGAGGTGAGCGAGCATCGCCCCGGCGACAGAGGAGGTGTAAACTAGCGAGTCTGAGGTCAGAGCTGCTGCCTGACAGGTTTAATTGACCCTCTGTATTGTTGGAGAGTGATTAGGCCGCGTTGGCGCTAGAAAAACAGAGGCAAAACAATGAGAGAGGTCACCTTCACCCAGCTGCTAGCACAAGCCAGAGAGAATAGAGGAGAAAATGACTCAATTACAGCCAGCCTCACTCACTGATACAGCACAGAGGGAGAAAGAGGGGGAGAGGGAGGAAGAGGAACACAGAGAGAGGATCAGAGAGAGACAGAGAGGAACACAGAGAAAGGATCAGAGACAGAGAGAGACAAAGAGAGGAACAGAGAGAGGGAGAGAGGGAGGGGGGGGGGAAAGAGCAACAGAGAGGAACAGAGAGAGAGGAACAGAGAGCGAGAGAGCGAGAGAGAGAGAGAGAGAGAGAGAGAGAGAGAGAGAGAGAGAGAGAGAGAGAGAGAGAGAGAGAGAGAGGGAAATAAAAACAGGGAAGGAGGGGTTTAGCAAGGAAATGGGAGGAAGGAGAGAGAAAGAAGGAGCGAGGGAGGGAGAGCGGGAGAGCGACGGAGAGGGAAGGTCTGTGCTGTCCACTGTCACTAACTGTTTCCAGCCAGCAGATACTCTAAAATAAGATCACATTCTCCAGGGCTATTCTCTGACATACAGACCAGAGAGAGACCGCCTCTGGCTTGGCAGGTCCACCACCACAACCACCTCCTCTTGAAAACCACCGACACACACACACATTTTGAATGAAGTTCTGCTTAACTTACTTAACTATCAGCAGATAGTGTGTGTGCGTGTGTGTGTGTGTGTGGTATTTGATGTGTCAGAGAGGGCCGAGGAGAGACACTCCGGACATGCAACTAATATCTATTACAGTGAGATCCAGCTCTCTCTTATAGGCAGAGTAATCCCCTCACCATCCACACCACACGCAACCGTGGCAACCAGAAAGCTGTCCCCCACACCAGGGTCACCACAACTTTATAATCATTTCCATGATGACTAAGCTCTCTAGAACAACACGGACATCCATACATCATAGGTTTGAGTTTCATTTTCTTTAAACTTAGCTTTGAGGCTCTTGACTTTTTGTTGACATGGCAGACATGTTTTTCAGTGGCAACGTTCTGCCATTTTTTTATGCTCTCAAAGACAGCCGGGTTACAATGCAAACCCTCACACTTCCCCAGGTTTACTTGGATAATCCTGTCAGTGGTGAGACTTCTGAGGTTCCACGCTTCACCGTCCCTCCACTCATTACCTCTGCAGTTGTCTTCCATGTTCGTTATTCACTGACTCCTACCGGTGCAGAAATGTGACGAATGTTGATCTACAGTGACGTAAATGTTGGATGAATTCAGATTGAGGTTGCATTGTAAAATATTGGACCACATAGGAAGTAGCCCAAATCCAAATAGAAAATTCCAGATTAAATGCACTTTGGGGTGATTACACTGTCATCCAGGTAACAGCCCTGTGTGAGAGGAAAGCATCTGATTGGTTCAGATGAATCAGATCACATTCAGCTGCAGTGTGAACGTAGCTGACCTTACAAGCTCAGATCAATATGACAGTTTAACAAACATATGATTGATGATTCATAATGGGATGTGACCTGGGAATATTAACTAGAAGGACATGGTGATGGTTTACAGCAGACAGGTAGTATTTACTTCCATCCCACACCTCCATCTCTCTATCCCCCCTTCCCTATCTTCATTTTCATCTATCCCTCTCTCTCCATCCCTACATCTCTCAATACCTCCCTCCCCATTTCTCCATCATCCCCCCCAAAAAAATCTCCCCCCCTCTTAAACTGGCCCCATTCTGCCAGGAAACACACACCAATTACTTAGCTGGTGTTGCCTGACTGAGGGCTCGACAGAGACCCATCATTTAACCATGAGACACTGTGGATTGTTCATCACTGTTAGCCTTTTCTCTGAGACACCCACACTCTCTCTCTCACACACACACACACACACTCTCACACACACACACTCTCTCTCACACACACACAAACACACTCACATAAACACCTGTGTTGACAGACTCACAGAAACGCCGTACACACACTTGGATGAAGGGTGTATGGCAAGGTCAAATGGGGATGGCTCGAGCATCTGCCTGCAGATCTAACTCTTACCATCTCTGAATATCACTTTTGATGTGAAGTTTGTGCTAAATGAATTTGTGATCCTTGTGTTAGCGTGCATGTCTGTGGCGTGTGTCACTTGTGTTGGAAGGAGAGAGAGGGAGAGTTTCCAGGGGAGATATCTTCTCGGTGAGTCACTTCTGAACTCTATATGGTGTCAAGTCTCCGAGTCGTCTTTCACAAACTTCACTCACCCAATCAGAGGGCAGCCAGTCTCTCACACACACACACGCACACACACACAAATCACTGACTCCATCTCCAACATACCCAGATCTCAGTGACTAAAACCAACAAGCCAAACCAACAAGGCCCTCCTTCCCACCACCACCTCCCTCCATCCTCCCTCTCAATTAAATATTCAGATGTATATGACCCCAGGTTGAGAGAATATGACAGCAGCACCTGAAGTTGATGGGAGAGTTATCTTGAGGTGACGAGATGACTCTCCCAGTCTGACGTATGTGTTTCCTCTTTATATATAGCCCTGCCCTTTTTCTGTTCCTCTGGAAGAGGAGGGGAGGGAGGGAGGGAGGGAGGGAGGGAGGGAGGGAGGGAGGGAGGGAGGGAGGGAGGGAGGGAGGGAGGGAGGGAGGGAGGGAGGGAGGGAGGGAGGGAGGGAGGGAGGGAGGGGTGGGGAAAGGCAGAGGGAGGGATGAAGAGATGGAGAGGGAGATGTAGAGGGAAGCAAAGGGAGAGATGGAGGGATGCGGAGGGAGATGATAGAGGGATGGGGGGATGAAGGGAAGGCCCTGACAGCTCTGCTCTGGTGTCCCAGGTAGTAGGACACACAGCCTGGCCCCTAGGGGCCCCTGACTAAACAGAAAGCACGCATTGGCTGAGTTGTTTGTCAGTGAGAGAGATGTTGTGGCAGCCTAATGATAAGATCCTAAGGCATTCATAGTCTATACCCTCTGTGAGGAACAGAGGGCCCTCTCCCTAACTTCCTCTCTCTCTCTCTCTCTCTCTCTCTCTCTCTCTCTCTCTCTCTACCTGGCACTCACTTTCTCCATCTCCCTCACCTGCCTGCCACGTCCCCTCTCTCTTCCTCTTTTGGCCTCCTCGACCTCCCTCTCTGCATCCGTTCTCTCCACCTCCCCTCTCTGTATCTATCTCTCCATCTCTCTCTCTACCGGCTACTGCTTCCTATAAAGAGAGGAGTAGGGTTTAATCAGATGCAGCCCATGGGAGTGACAGAGTTCTGCGTTCACACGTCAAGGCTGTGACATTGACCGTCTCATCGCCTCCATGCTGATGTGCCGGAGACCATGTACAACACACACACACACACGTACACACACGTACACACACTGTAAAACTCCCACGTGGGGGTGTGGCAGTGACACGAGGGTCAGGAGCAGGTGGGGCTCGTCTGCGGAGGTATGCAGCCGCAGAGCAGAGAGAGGACTGCACCGCCTCCTTTTCACATCCGATACATTCCCTGTTTCGACCCCACGATTCGGTATCGAATATTTTCCAGCGATACACATCACTCCACCCCCCCGCCTCACTGACGCTCGGTTGCCATGGCAGCGCTGTCACGCTCCAGAGCGATATGGATTTTCTGCGAGAATAAGCCTCTCAGTCCTTCACTTACACACTCCTTAAAGGATGTATGGCGACACACGTGCTCTACACGCACACACTCACACACACACACACTTAAGCACGCACACTTAACACACTCCTGTGTGAGTCTTGTTATAACCTATGATATAGGAACACAGTTCACGCAGCTACAGTACAATACACCCGCAGCCTAACACCGCGTCCTGTCTCCTCCCTGACACAACCATAATGGCTTGATCATGAGCTCATGATCTAAACATTCCCGTAATTATCTACTTGACAAGGAGAGGAGCCTTGAACGTCTCTCAGAGGAGCCTTGCACGTCTCTCAGAGGAGCCTTGAACATCCCTCAGGCTGGCCTGCCCCTCCCCCAGTAGCGGAGGATATCTGCGGCCTCGGCATATTTCTACACTGCCGTTTGCAGCCAATTAAAACCCAGATTAGCAACTCACGTATATCCATCAGGTCATGGAGGAAGGAGGCACAGGAGGTTTGATCCGGCCACAACACAGGCAAGACCGAAGATCAAACGTGGCCTTCAAAGAACAGTCAACCAGCCAGCCATCTATCCAGCCATCTATCCAGCCATCCGTCCAGTCATCCAGGTTATCAATCCGTCATCCAGTCATCCATCCAGCCAGTCAGTCAGTCAGTCAGTTATCCATCCAACCAGCCATCCAGCCAGTCAGTCATCCATCCAGCCATGCATTACTGTGTGTACGTAATGTAGAAAACATAAAACGCAAAGGAAATATAATTCAGTGCTCACATGACATTTACACGTTCTGGAAGTTAGACAGCATGGGCTACCAACAGGAAAACAAACATCTCTGACTAACGTTCAAACACATGCTGTCCGTGTGTGGAGGAACTGTATTTGTGTGAGTGAGTGAGTGAGTGAGTGAGTGAGTGAGAGAGAGAGAGAGAGAGAGAGAGAGGGAGGGAGAGAGAGAGAGAGAGAGAGAGAGAGAGAGAGAGAGAGAGAGAGAGAGAGAGAGAGAGAGAGAGAGAGAGAGAAGAAGGAAAGCGAGAGGGAGGGGGAGGGAGACAGAGAGGGAGAGGGAGAGATGTTGACAGATGACAGGGCTAGGCCGTATCAAAACCCACAGCAGGGGGGGGTCAGGAGGTCACCGTGCGTCAGACCTGCCCTGACGCCAACAGAGAGCTGGCCACTCAGAGGGATGGAGGGATGGAGATATGGAGGGATGGAGAGATGGAGGAAGTGAAAGCACGATGGACACAAAATCGTTATTGAGGCAGATGGAAAAGCGAAAATGGACATTTGAACAGAAGGGGTGTGTGTGCATGTATGTGTGTGTGTATTCTTTGTGTGTTTGTATTGTGTGTATTGTGCCTGCTACCACTCTCCTGGTATGCCATGTTTGTTTACCTTTTCCTTAGTGTGAACATCTCTGGCTGACTGAGCCATCACATCAACAGATGACACAGTCACAGTGCACAAACACACACTCACACACACGCACACACACACACACACATACACACACTACACCTCGCCACACATACATGCATTCAAACCCTTGTCACACCTCAGGAATGGTCTCTTCAAACAGAGCCTTCTCTAGGTAAGAGACCCAGCACTGTTAATACCAGCCTTAAGAACGCACCTTACACCGTAAAACCATCCTGTCGTAGAGGAAGCAGAAAGGTTTAAACGGGAAGAAGGTCACTGTCTTCTTTGTGGGTTCCTGTGTGAACATTCTCTACACTCAAGTCTGTCATAACATCACAATTTACTCCAGTGTGGAGGTCTAAGCCAGTAGAGACAAACACAATTCCTGTTAACAGATTAAACAGTCGGTTTTGACACTGGCTTAATCATCACAGGTATAATGATGGTGTGTGTGTGTGTGTGTGTGCCATGTGTGTGTGTGCAAACCAAGTCAAACAAAAAAAGGCAAATATGGCCAAGTGAGATTCCCTCCCTCCCTCAATCCCTCAATCTCTCTCTCTCTCTCTCTCTCTCTCTCTCTCTCTCTCTCTCTCTCTCTCTCTCTCTCCTCTCTCTTCCTCTCTCTCTCTCTCTCTCATCTCTCTCTCTCTCTATTCTCTCTCTCTCTCTCTCTCTCTCTCTCTCTCTCTCTCTCTCTCTCTCTCTCTCTCTCTCTCTCTCTCTCTCTCTCTCTCTCCCTTTCTATTCCCCTCTCTCTCTCCAGCCCCTCCTCCCCTTCTCTACTCTACAGTGGGTTATGTAATGCAAACGCACTTGTGATCCGTGAAAAAGAGGGAATCAGTTTTGCTCGGTTGATCCCAGAGGTCAGGAAAAAGAGAATGTGGAGAGGAGAGGAAAAAAAGGAAACACAACACATGTGGGAGGGAAAAAAGACGAGTAGAAGAGGGTGATGTCTTATCTTCTCATCTTCTCCATGCTAGCATGGTGGTAGCGTCAAGGGCTAACACAATCCAACACGCCGAGGCCTGGCGTTGCAGAGACACATCCACATTCCTTTCTCCACAAAGGCAGAGGAGAGAGGGACCAAAAGAGAGGAGAGACAACACAGGGAGGCCAGACACAGACGTCAGCTCTGTCCAGTAATGAAGTCCACACACCGAGAAGGGTAGTAGAAGGGAGAAGGAGAGAGGTAATAGAGAGAGAAGAAAAAGAGGGAGGGATGAGAGAGAGCAGAGGGGAGAGAGAGACATCAGGGAAAGCCAGAGAGAGAGAGAGAGAGAGAGAGAGAGAGAGAGAGAGAGAGAGAGAGAGAGAGTGAGAGAGAGAGAGAGAGAGAGAGAGAGAGAGAGAGAGAGAGAGACATCAGGGAAAGCCAGAGAGAGAGAGAGAGAGAGAGAGAGAGAGAGAGAGAGAGAGAGAGAGAGAGAGAGAGAGAGAGAGAGAGACATCAGGGAAAGCCAGAGAGAGAGAGAGAGAGACATCAGGGAAAGCCAGAGAGAGAGAGAGAGAGAGAGAGAGAGCACAGAGAGAGAGAGAGAGAGAGAGAGAGAGACATCAGGGAAAGCCAGAGAGAGAGAGAGAGTGAGAGAGAGAGCACAGAGAGAGAGAGAGAGCACAGAGAGAGAGAGAGAGAGAGAGAGAGAGAGAGACATCAGGGAAAGCCAGAGAGAGAGAGAGAGAGAGAGAGAGAGAGAGAGAGAGAGAGAGAGAGCACAGAGAGAGAGAGAGAGAGAGAGAGAGAGACATCAGGGAAAGCCAGAGAGAGAGAGAGAGTGAGAGAGAGAGCACAGAGAGAGAGAGAGAGCACAGAGAGAGAGAGAGAGAGAGAGAGAGAGAGAGACATCAGGGAAAGCCAGAGAGAGAGAGAGAGAGAGAGAGAGAGAGAGAGAGAGAGAGAGAGAGAGAGAGAGAGAGAGAGAGAGAGAGAGAGACATCAGGGAAAGCCAGAGAGAGAGAGAGAGAGAGAGAGAGAGAGAGAGAGAGAGAGAGAGAGAGAGAGAGAGAGAGAGAGAGAGAGACATCAGGGAAAGCCAGAGAGAGAGAGAGAGAGAGAGACATCAGGGAAAGCCAGAGAGAGAGAGAGAGAGAGAGAGAGAGAGAGAGAGAGAGAGAGAGAGAGAGAGAGAGAGAGAGAGAGAGAGAGCAATATAGTGACAGAGAAGAGAGGAATCAAAGTGTACTTTGCAGCAGGACTTTGAGGGGATAATTAGAGAGTGTGACTGCAGAATAAGTTCCAGCCATAAGCCCCAGAGTATAGGGATTAGGTAGGAGAACCTAACCCATTCTGCCTTCCCCTCTCTCTCTCCTTCAATCACCGTCTTCCACTCGCACCAAAAACCTCCCTCCTTCAACCCCACTCTGTCCAATCTAACACTCTCCTCCACAACCAAAGTCCAAACTCACTGCCTCAATCGTGTCAGTATTTTCTCAGTCCCTCAGGAGAGTCCTTCTATGTCGCTGCTAAATTTAGCGCGAGCTAACTCTGCAGAAGCACATACAGTACAGTTCCTCTCTGCCGTAATCCCTCAGTCATAGAGCAGCCCCAAGGCTAGGCTGTCTTGCACAATGCTCTGTTGGATGCTCTTCAGCTCCGTAGGAAGATGGAGGGAAAAAAGAGGAGGAAACTGAAAGCTACAGAGAGGGAAATCATGTGGTAACAAGTCAATGAACACAATCTGGAACTTTCCATGAACGCCACAACTAGAACGGGATTTGACCTTTAGCCAGAATGCTAATACAGCCAAATGCCAGGGAGCAAGGGTGCATACCAGCATAGCAAGGCTAAGGTTAGCACTACGTAGCAAGGCTAACCAATCTAGCGCTACAGGCTAAAGTGCACATATAAGGCTAGCATTACAGGCTAAAGTGACAAACACCAGGGTTGTCAACCGTTCTGTAAAACACAGAATAGTCCCATAAAGTACAGAGTAATCCAGAAAAACAAATATGTGTTTGTATTCAACTGAATGTTTCAAGAATCAACACTAGGGCACATAGTAACCTAAGACAACTAAGGTTTGCACTACAAGTTAGCGCTACAGTTTAAAGTGCATGGCTAAGGCTAGCGCTACAGGTTATCACTACAGGCTAAAGTGGAACACGATGCTAACTGGAGCACAGCCCTGGTGGGATGCCACTGTGTTAGCCCGGATGTGAGTAATAAGCCAAGGTGCTCCGTATTCACATTACAGATGTGTGGCTGGACACGGCTGGCTGACGCACAGAGTCTTACCCCTGGGGGCTAACCCGCCTCTCCAACTACTCACCATCACCCTCTCCTCCCTCCCTCTGTCCCTCCCTCCGTCCCTCCCTCCCTCTGCCATCCTCCTTCCTCTCTCACTCGCTCTAACATCCTCCTTCCTCTCTCCCTCCCTCTGCCATCCTCCTTCCTCTCTCACTCGCTCTAACATCCTCCTTCCTCTCTCTCCCTCTCTGTCCCTCTCTCCTCCTGCCATCATCCTCTCCTCCAATCCCTTGGCCTATTTCATCATCCCTCTCTCCCTCCCTCCACCATTCTCTCTTTCCCTCCCTTTGGTCTTTGTCCCCCCCCCCCTCTCTGCCGTACTCCTCTTCTTGTCTTTTCTCTCTCACTCCTTCTAAACCATTTGCCAGATAGCAAATATAAAAAGACATTCAGCTGCATTCTCTTGGATGTGAGACAGTGAAGGCCTGTGTTTAAGCTTAACTGAACCAACATGGAATTACGAGAGTCTCTGATGTGTGTGTGTGTGTGTGTGTGTGTGTGTGTGTATGCATGTGGTGTGTCTATCTCTGATGTGTGTGTGTGTGTTTCATGTTTCCCATTCCAACATGTATATGTATAGACATAAAGCATCACAATCCTAGACTGCTCTAACTGTAGCCGGAGGCTTACACACACACACAGAGACAGACACACACGCACACATACACACAGAAACCGACACACAAACGCACGTACAAACACACACACACACACACAGACACCCCAACACACACTTATAGAAACACACTTACTAACCCACATCAGATTATGCATACTGAATGAATAATGAAACAAAGCCCTACATTACTATGCACAAGCCATCCACATGGCCCAACCTCCTGGCAAAATGTCAGGTCAAACTGTCCAATCAGCTCTCATTAAGTTGAACCCCAGTGTAGTCGGTGTCACAGTAGATTCAAGCATGTCCTCAGAACCAGGACACACACACACACACATCAGAGACAGACACACACACACTTAGATTAACTAACCCTCACCATCCACCGTGTGTGTGCTTAAAGGGCCTTATGTAAGATTATGCGTAACACTGTACATTAATTCAGTTATGTTGTGTGACACAGCAGCCCAATCCTGGCTGTGCCTTCACTGTCTTGTCGGCCCACTCCCTCGCTGATCCTCTGTGTGATGGAGAGGGGACCTGGCCTCTGCTAGAACATGTATCCTCCTCTCTCTCACACACACACACAGGTATCAGCTGTATGCATATTATTACATTGACCAGCAGCAGAATGATACAACAGTGCTTCACACAGCAGAAGGATAGAAGGAAGATAGGAGAGAAGGGAGGAGAGAAGTACCTTTGTTTCTGCCTACAGAGGATGACGTCCCCCGTTGAGAGAAGCAGGAGGGAAGGAAGGAAGAGAGGAGAAGAAGGGATGAACCATTGTTTTCTGCAAGTTACTGCAGGCAAACCAAAGGACGCCTCCGTGCAAAAACGGTGATGCTCGAGCAAACAGATTGGGTTCCCTGGTGAAGGAGCGGGAACACCCATGGCCTTTAAACACACACACACAAAGACATACACAGACAGCTACAAACGCACATAGACACATCACAAACACACACACACACACAGGCTTGTATGATGCACACTTGCAAACACGACATGCCCACACATGGCGTGCCGTGGAGATGAGCAGGAGGGTCTCCCTGTGATGCGAAGAGCAGGGGCACTGACCTTGGTTAAACCCTAGGGGCTGCTCACACTGTGTGTGTGTGTGTGTATGTATGTATGCATGTATGTACTGTTTGTGTGTGTGTTTGTATGCATGTATGTGTGTATGTAGGTGTGCGTAAGCATTTGTATGTGTGTGCGTGTCTGAAGTGAGACATGTAGGAAGTGCTGCTGTGTTTGTGCAGAGGGGTAAGCCAGGGCCTGTCACATGCAAACAGATCACCGTGGATCGCCCTGAACAGCTCCCCGTTTACCTCCCCCCCTGCCTCACCTACATCACACTGCCAACCCATTGTTCACCCAACCTCCCCCTCCCCACCTCCCTCCATGTCACTACCTCCCCCTACCTCAGCCTGCTTCTGCCTCTCTGTCCCCTTTCCTCCTCCTCTCTCCTGCTCTGCTCCCTCCTTCTCTTGAAGTCCTCCACACTCCTCTCCTCCTCTTCCCTCCTCCTCCTTTGACCTCTCTTCCCCCCTCCCCCTCTACTCCTTTGCTCTGCTCTCCCCCTTCCTCTCTCTCCTCTACCTTCCTCCCTCCTTTCCTCTCTCTCCATCTATCCATCTCTCCTCTGTCCCCCTTCCTCTCTCCTCCTCTCTCTCCACCTTCCTCTCATTCTCCTCTTCTTGTCTTTCTCATTTCCTCTCTTTCCATCTCTCCCCCTTCCTATCTCCTCTCTCCCTCCTCCTCCTCTCTACCCTCTTTTCTCCTCCTCTGCTCACAAGCAGAGCCTGCCTCTCCCTGTTAGCTCCAGCAGTAATCCAGCGATAGTTATGCAACACAGAGAAACCTGGAGAGGGTGAGGAGAACATGCCATGCAAGCCCTGGACCCTGCCATGACACACACACAGCGTCACAGGCAGGTAGAGGGGGAGAGAGAGAGGGCATTGAGAATCACACACAGAGGGCCAAATCCATGCCAGGCAGACGGCGAAGAGCTAGAAAGGGGGAGAAGAAGAAAAAGAGGGCGTACCTTGCTCAGCCTTTAGATGTGCCAACCCTTGACATGGAGAAAAAGAAAGATGGAGAGATAGAAGATTCAGATCACCAACACACCAATACAGCTGTATTGTGATTGTGCATGCTTCACCAGTAGGTGAACCATGGTTGTCACACCCTTGACAAAGCTTCCCAGAGAGCACAGGAAAGCTTTCTGATAGAAATGGCTTAGAAGTCAGATACCAAGACAGATAAACATCATCTACCATAACAATTATCACATGGATATTGTATTACATAATACACTTAGACATCGATTATACTATCACTACAACTAGCTGACAGTTTTTGATTCACGAGTGTTACAAATATATAAATAAATAACAAATCTACCTTAATATATTAATAATATATATTATATATATGTTTTTTTTTTTATAGCATTTCCATCTTTGCCCTGGTCTGCTCAGAACTCACCTGGTTTCCTCTGGATTACCGCTGAGGTAGAGGAGGAGGAGGGAGGAAGGCAGAGAGATGGCCGACATTAGCAAACACACTGGCTTCTTTTGCATGGGAGCTATCATGCAAACAATCAACACACAATTAAGCAGTTCCTGTCATGTAAGGGCCAATAGGTGTCCCTGTACATGCCTGTTTAAAACTCCTGTGGAGAGAAAGTCAAACTCATCTGTCCCCTGGTTTCAGAGGAGCAGATTGTTATTGTAATCAAACAACTCTTTCACATAACGAATATTGTTAGAGACATAATATTCTGCATCATCATATGCCACAAAGTTCCTCACATACACCTAGATGCATAAATCCAAGCTGTTTTTTGGACAGCGCCAGTGAGAGGCCTCTGTGGATTTATGAGGTTGTGAGGTTTGTGGATCTCTGGACGCCTCCCCCCCACCCCCCCGGTCCACCCTTCATTTCTATGCCGACCCAAATCCACACTCTGGATCCTCGTTGTTTTAGGGGGAATGCACACTGTTTACTCATAGTAAAGCTCAATTTTGTATCTTCACGGGAATAAAATTGCTGGTTTACAGCTCTTGAAGTGCTCTTAGGGTCACCCCTGGAGGCACAGACACTCCAAACAAACACACCACTTTATCTACACCAGTCACGCATCTTAGCTGCTAGCGTCAGCATAGCAATGCTAAACTACAGCATTCCCATAGACGCCAAGCCTCCTTTCCCTTCCTGGACTGGCGCTGGGTGGTAGTTAAACACACTTTTCATTCCAGTGTGCCTGGAGAGCAACTCGCAGGGAATTAAACTGATCATAACTGAAGTGGACTGTGTTAAGACGTTTAAAGAGCTGGGTAATACGCAATATAATTTATTAATTTGACTCAAAGCAATTAGCAGCAGAGCTGTGGTCTCAGACCGGACCGGGCCTGGCTGGTCTGGAGGCCAAGGATTCATCTGGACTGATAGCGGCCCGGTCTTTCTCTGTTAGATGGATTTCCCGCTTCTGGCAAGTGGTCATATTGCTATGCTAATATGCAGGCGTTCAAAATGGCCACCCGGTAATTTCAGACTGAGCTGGAGGAGTGTGTTACTGTAATAGTCTGCTGGATGGGAGCCAAGCAGAGGAGATGTACTGTACTTCTGTACTGTAACAAGACGGCTGGAGAGACTCGAGAGAGACCACACAGCCTCTCTCCAGGCAAACGGATATTTCTTCAACCGGTTTGTATTTTGTCTGCCCTTGTGTATGTGTGCATATTTGGCTGTGTGATCAGCATGTGTGTTTAGATCTGTGTGAGTGTGCAGCAGGCATGTTTGTGTGTGGGCATGCATGTGTGTGTTAGCATGTGTTCATGTGTGTGTGTGTGTGTGTGTGTGTGAGTAGATGGTGCATGCAGATAAAGCCTGTACCCTCATGTGGAAGAGAGAAGAACAAGCCAGTGGGTTGAGGAGGACATGTGGTGTGATTGTAATCCCTGCTCTATTCTACCAGCCGCCCCCTGCTCCAGTCCAAACAGCATTTCCCGACTCGGGACTAGACACAAATGCCCTCTGCGTTAGAATCCGGCAAGTCCCGCGCTTTCCTTTTTTTCCCTGACCTACTTTTATAGTAAGATTATTGTAACTGTCATTTTTCCATGTATGTTTATTAATCCCACGGCTAAGCCTTGAGGCATCGTTTCAGCACTTGTTAAACAGTTTGCTTGCCCCAGCCATCAATTACTAGTGTTTTATCGGGAGATGACGTGCAGTTTTTATAGAAAAACGCGCCATCACCTTCTCATTACAAATGGTGGACGTCGGTTTGTGAGTTGGATCATAAGTTCATTGATATTCATGAAACAATCCTGTGTCTTAATTAACCTTAACCTTAAACGCTAGGCTACGTAGCCTATTTAATCTTAATTTTGAACCCTGAGGTTTGGAAAGATTTACAATGTCAGATTAGGGTGGTACGAGGCACGAAAACAATCTAAATTGTTCTATTTTAAGAATGAAGAATCATGACGACGGAAGTCCCATCGTGCCCACCTTCAAAATGACTCGATACTCAAATCGATCATTTCACTTTGAGTAGCAACCATGAAACCTAACGAATATATGCCGTTATGACGCTCCACTGTAGGCCTACTGTGTCGGAATTGAGCTGTGCGAGAACAAACTGTGTGATCTGCTCCCCTCCCTGACACACTTAACCGCTGATACGTCGTGATCCACATGGGCGGACAGATTGAACATGTGTTTTAAAGCCAACTGTTTATTGTTTTAATCTGCTGGGCGGTTTAGGGTTGAGGCTGCAGCAGTTCCAGCAGGCTACTGTAGCACTGAGGATGCGGTGATTGTGACGGAGGTGGAAGTGGATGTTAGCCGGAATAACACATGCATAGTCAACGGGAGGTACTGTAGCGTAGGTATGCTGTCCCTTTACAAGCCCTAACCCTCCTCTCCTGAGGTCCTGTCACACAAGAACTGAGATCCTAAATCCAGCCCCCATCCCGAGCCTCCAGAACCATCACTAGACCCATCCCTAGTCCTAGCCCTTGCCCCTTTCCTAGCCTCAACCACAGCCCTTCAGCCTCAGCCCTAGCCTCAGCCCTAGCATCATCCCCAGCCTCAGCCAGGGCCCAGACTAAATGCTTCTGAGGCCCAGTCAGCCATCTGTCCGCTGAAAGAGGCTCGAGGGTCTTGGATGTGAGAGGAAGGCTTTTGGCCATGTATCCAGCCACACACTCACCCTCACAGGTCTGACAGATTGCTCTATTTACTCATTAAGGCAAGCAACAAACGTACACACAGAAGCAACGACTCTCACAGAGCCAGTTAAAACAGTTGCTCCTCTCATCTGCTAACGAGCGTGTGCGTGTGTCCAAATCTGTATGACCGAGTGTGTGCGCGTGTGCCCGACCGAGTGTGTACATGTGTGTGAGTGCCGAGCATGTGTGTGTGTGTGTGTGAACGCGACACTAAACCTGCAGCTGCAGGAGAACAACGGCGTGCCTGATAAACCGCAGCAGCAGCAGCACTACAGCGGTCGTAACACGACAATACGACTCCCCGAGTCTGAGCCGTCAGTTTGAATTTACGTTTGTATCTGTCCCGTCGTTTCCTGGGCAAATTAGCCATTTCTAGTCTCATCATCCTCCTAATTATTGTGCCTCGTCTCCATGGTGCTATCAACAATCAGCCACATCAATGAATAGGAGGTAGAGAGAGAAGGGAGATGGGATGGGAGAGAGATGGAGAAAGAGAAATGCATCAATTGGAAACCTACGTCTCTCTTTTTCTCATTTGTTCTCTCTCTATCTCTACCTCCCTCTTTCCCTCTTTTATGACACGAGCCTACAGCCAGGAAGGCCCAGTGTGGAAAACTGAAGGAACAGACCCTATCTCACTCTTTCCCCCTCTCTCACTTTCCCTTTCTCACGCTCTCCCTCTGTCTCTCTCTCTCTCTTTCCCACCACGTTGCTGCGGTGTCTCTGGCCTAGTGGCAGCATTCATTCTCTCCATCACCAGGGATGCTCAGCGAATCAGAAGCTGCACCCCGAGGCATCAAAACGACCCTCTACTTAGCTGTCAGGGCCAATCACAAGAGGACCTTTTAAATCTGGGTTGTTTGAGCAGAGGGGTGTCAGGGAACCCCTGTGAGCCTGCCAGCAGCTCTCAGAAGACTGACGGTGTTTCCTCCTCGTTCCTTTGTTGGCAGAGACGAGAGGAGCCGGGGTGTGGAGGAGGGGGCGGGGGCGGGCTGGGTCAGACAGTATGTTTGACTGCACTGTTCTGGACAAGGCTACAGGGCTGAGGCTGGGACCTTGGGTTCTGCAAACGATCGTTTTTTAGAACTGGCTTTACTAAGATTCAAGCTATCCTGACAGTGTAAAATAAGATTTGAGCTAAATGTAACCGATCGTCAATCCTACATTGAGTATTAAAAAAAAAGAGCAAAGAGATCAAATAAGATAAATAAATAAATAAATAGAAGCGCAAGAAATGTACGTAAAACATGAGTCATTATCTGAGCCCAGATGTGAGTGTTCAGTGTGCATTCCCCTCTCTGATTCAAAATGGAGTCATCCTTCAGCCATGTCTGTGACATAGCCAGGCAAGAAGTGGGTCAGCAGGGAAGGCATTTCACTGGGGGTCTAAATCACACACTCCCCTCACCCTGTAGAGCCCAGAGAGACAGTTGTGTAAGTGGATGTGTACAGTATTTACCATGTATTTGTATTTCTTTAGAATGATACATTTATGAATTATAAGTTATTACTGGTAAAGGAGAACAGGTAGCCGAAAAGCTATTTGTCATTACAGAATGGTTAACAGTGGGAAGTTAAGATAACATGAGTGTTGGTTTTAACCAACTATTGGGTTTTAGTAAAGATTTCATCAGAGCGCTGCATCTGAAAAAGGTAAATTTATCAGAAAAGGGAGAGCAGAAAGATGGAGGTGTTTTTTTTAACAAACCAACATGTACCTTTAGATCTCTGAATCACTTTCAGGAGCTGAATATAAGAAAAAACATTAAAAACGGAACGTTGTAATATGACACTCATAGGCATCTTTGTACCACTTTTTTGTGAAAATAAATAAACGAGAAAATGAAATACATATTGCAGACTCACTCCCAATAATTACAGGGTAAACATACCTTTCTGTGAACTCTGCAATAACCACTTTCACAGTAAAGTACAGGTCAAGTATTCCATTCCAGCTATACCCAAACTAGTAAAAAATATGCAGGCTAGATTCTAGCTAACAAAATATTTTTTGACATGGTTAAGTCACTGAACCACCTCCTTTACACATTATTTCCTGGACTTTGTAAACTCACATTGCTCATGAAGTTAGACCTGGACTTCTGAGAAAAGTGCAACACGTGTGTTAGATATTATGAATTCTCAGAGAAGCTGAATCTGTTTGGCAGCAGGTGAATTAACTCATTAACTATGACTGAAACAAGAGAAACGTTTCTCCTTAATCCATAATGCAAGCACCCGAGTGCAGAAAATTGTGTTTCTCCTTCTCAAGAAGCATGTGCTTAATGTACGAACAATGGACCACACACCCAAACCTAGAGTTATTTCATGGTGAGATTTAAATGCTGGCCACAAAGTTCCAGTCATGCCGTGCGCTCCTTAGACAGAGTTAAGGATGTTAAGTGTCACCCTACCTTCTGTGCAGTATCGACCTGCATATCCGGTTTTGGAACAATCGCAGAAGGGTTCTCCATCCGCCAGCGAGCAGCTGCCTCCGTTCTCACACGGGTTCTCCGTGCACAGACCCATCATCTCCAGACGGACCTTCTGACTGTCGACCAGCGTCGGAACCTTGTTGCCGTAAACCAGATCGGTGATAACTCCCCTGAACGGAGGCAGATCCCTGATAGAGGGCAGCGTGATGGCGGAGGAGCGGATGTCCCCAGGAATGCCCCCGAGGAACAGGTCGCTGACGATCTTCATGAACTGCCGCTGAGGCCGCACCTCATCCGCCTTCGTCTGCCCATCCAGCGCCAACACAGTTCGCAAGTTGTGCCGGCTGACAGTGGCGAAGTGCCAGCGACTGTCGTTTACCATCTTGTCGGAAGTGACCGTGGTCTCGGCGCAGTCCACGCTGAAGCGCAGCTGCAGCTTCCCCTCGGTCACTGTCACCAGCAGGAAGTCGCAGTAGCCACCGTCGTCAAAGTAAAGAACCAGGGCGTCACTTGCGTCGGTTTTGAACTGAAAGGTGAGGTCACTTCTGGTGCTGGCGTCCCAGCGAAGGTACCTGGCCCACTGGCCCTCTGAGCCGGGGAACTCCAGACCCCAGGATGCCCCAAGTAGGAGACCAAGCACAAGCAGCACACGCTGGGGAACTTTAGTGGGATTCATGGTAGAAAAACGGCAGTTAGGGGTCAGAGGTGAGATATCTTCAGAGGGACGATATCATCAGGTTTTTGACAATACCTCAAGACTTAGTTCAGGTATATTCCACAAATGTGATTTTTTTTGTTAGGACCAAAGCATAGTATCGTTTTGAGAGCAATATAAATTGTATGTTGCTCAAGTTGATGAGACGGGTACTGTGTAAAGACATACGACAAACAAATGCTGATTTTCCACTCAAAGTCTGTTCATTGAGCTGTGAAGAAATATCCTAATTTCCTGCAAATGAGGATTGGCTGAAACTGTTAGCTGAAGCGATCCTTGTCGTGTTCTGTCAGTGATTGCGAGGACCCTTGGAAGTGTTTCCTTTGAAGCGACTTCCGGGTGTGCAGCTCACAGCCTCCATCTTGGCTGCAGGTTCAAGTCCACGTCCCATGGTGTCAGCTCATCCAACCGCAGCCACGCAGATGGTGAATCTGCAACCAACACAAACACTATTGTTACCATCTTACAGAAACTCCCATCTCTACTTCTCTGAGTACTCGCACTCGCTGGAGAGAGCAGATTGACTTTGAAACATGCACAGCATGCGGCCGCCAAAGCACAATTTCCGAACCCAAGTCAATAATTGAGCCTAGTGCACCATCATGACAATTGCTTTTAACAGCCTACATAAACAAATTCATAGTTTTAAATATTTATGTTCCACAATCACGAGAGATTTTAGGTAAATGCAGAGTTTAATCACTCATTGAGGTCATTAAATGGTGTTTACGAGCACTTTACTTTAATACTTCTGGCCATGTCTCCCCAACAACCCTTTTTATTTGAAAGGCTACTGGTGTTTATCATAGACATATAATTTCCCTCGCCTTACTCCAATGACAGCCAAGGCACAGAGATAACAATTATTGTGACATGTCACATGAATCCATGAATAGCAAAGGAGCAATCAATAGTTAGATAATCATTTCCTGTTTTGTGGTTAAGTGAGATCCATTGAGGTGAGGCTGAACAGGTGTTTACCTCCCCATCCTCTCCTCCTCTCTCCCCTGGGCCTGCTACTCACTGATAAATATGACTAATTACTTGGAGCCACATTCCCCCTTAATTTGCATTTCTTTGGGGTATTAAAATCATAAACAGCTATTCATAAAAATGTTAGGATGCTCCCCCACTTCACAGAAACCCGTAATTGTCAAAATCTATGTTTAGGAAAGTGTTTTGAGCACACACAAACAATACCATGGATATTGCTTTGCTCTTTTTTAGACACTGCATCCACCAGTCACGACTCAAAGGCATTCACTTATTTTTTAATAATAGCCTTACAGAGCCCGTGGATGATTCATAGCTAGAATTGTACATGTGTATGTACTCTTCTAGACCTATGCCCTCTCGGTTGTTCTGGCAATGTGCTCTTCCCCAGACAAAAGCCATCGTCCAATCATGGTGACACCAGACCACAGTGCAACACAATAGGCTCCTTACCCACCTGCCCTGAATAGTTAATTTATCTGCAGCAGGCTGCTATTGAGTTCTAGAAACCGATACCTATGCTAACACAGTGTGTTGGAGTGTGGTGTGTATTCTCTCTGACAACACTGAGATGTTGCCGTGTGTGTGTATTCTCTTTGACAATGCCAGGATGTGTTGTTAAGGTAAGTCCAAGAGTGAGCTGACCCCATACACAGCTGTGACTGGATCCACCAAGGTAAGGCATGTTGTACTAGATTAGCCATCTTACCTGCATCGTCCTCACTGCCCTGGTGTTAATAAGCCAGGGGTGGTGGGCCCATGAAACCCAAGACTAGCTGTCTATGAAAATGGCCTACTCACTCCAATTAGGATGAGTTATTGTGTACACAGAGCCTGCTGTGGTATCAGGTGTCTCACTGCAAATAAAACAATGTGTTGGCTTTTCACCGACAAGCTGATGTGAGATTCATATCCCGTTGTTGCATATTTAATTTATATTTAAGGGCGTCTAAAAATGAACATGAATATAGCATTTCAGCGGCATGTGTTTAATTATTTAGCGCTACGGGCTATGAGATGACCACACGATACTATAGACACCGACTGGACATAAATGATGCATCTGTCTTGGTGTTGCGGATTTATTGGCACATTGTCGACATCGGCTCATGCTGAACTCCCTCTTACCGCCTCCTGCTGGGTCGCCTGTCTGTCACAATTTGTACTTGAGGGGACGATTCAATTTGACAGTCATCAATCATCCCAGACCGACTTTGACACGCATCTGAGCTCAACACCGGCGAACAGGCCTAAACCAAACACGTTGGATCCACTTTCAAAATGTCATCCGTTGGGACAACCCTACTCACGAACCAGATTGTGTAGGCCTAGCCTATATGTCGTTTTACATTAGATTTACATGACGTGAGCGGTTTCCCATTTTTAGAGGGAAACAACCATTTTGAAATATAATGTTATATTTAAAGTCCCCGAATGATGATGACAGTTCAGCGTTAAGCTTTTTTCCTCTGATATGCCAAATCCAGTCAACTCGAAAAAGCTGTCTAGCAGTTATCTCTGCCGAATGGGTGGATATAAAATATCAACCTTTTTTGTTGTTATATAAAGTAAGGTCATTCGTGACATCCAACTCATTGTGTGTAGCCTACGTAACCTAAATGTTACGCATCCTCTGAATCCACAAGGCTTGAGGAACAATGTTTTTAACAAACCGTAGGGTAGACTATATGCTCACTAGCCTTCAGCATAGTTAACAGCGATTTAGCTGTCCCTCAGTTCCACGCACGGTGGCGGTGAGGACGACGGAGACCGTACCTTCGGGGTTCATTCGGTCTTGTAATGCTGTCTATTGCATGCTTATGGAGGGAGGTTGGTACTATGTCGAAGCGTGTTGCGTTTCGGTCGTGTAATTTCCCCTTGAATTAAGGGTTGTTGAGGGATGCTATTTCTCGTTTGAATCCCCGCTACGAAATACGAGTAGCGCAATTTCACAGACGCTCAATGAACTGAAACTTTCTCGTGCATGCTTTCACATCCTCTACATCATATTGAAAACGATTCTGAAAAACACAACGCAGGCCTATCTATTATTGTAGATAATCGCGTTTTATCCTGCTCTTTGATGCCATTTCTTAATATTGTTGGAGCCATTGATCTTCATAAACCTAAATCCGACTCCACCAAACATCACAACATTTCAAACTAGCCATTTCGGGTTTCAGTAATTTCGGAAATAAGCTAAATTCGTTTCAATTGTTTGATTCACATTTTCTTGTTATGGATAGCCTATGTGCTATAAATTTAAATTGTTTCTGTAGAAAAGATTGAAGGACAATAATAGACTTTCTTACCTTTCTTTTGGTAATGTCAATCCAGATAGAGTAATGTTGGGTAAAAAGGCTCGAACGTCGATGTTCTTGTTCTATCAGAAAGAAGATTTATGTGTGGTGAGGGATGCTGGCTATGAGGGGACGGAAAGGTTATTCGCGGATAGGCGCGCTAGAGAACAGCAGTCCCGGGTCCCTGTCTCTGTGAACGCGCTCCACTAGTTCAGCGCAACTGACGAGCTGGCGCGGGATTCACACACACAGAAGCCGCTTCAGTCCGCCCTCTAAAAAAAAATATACTACGCCATTTAAAGTCATAGGCTAGTCTAGGCCTAAATGAGGGAAAGTATGGCTCTCCTAAAAACAGTAATTCATCTAAACGGAGTGGTGACGAAAAAACTCAGTGTAGGCTACGTCCAGTTTGATTTTTTTTTATTAGCGACGCACACTCTCAAATGAGCGCAATGGCGTGTGTGTGTGTGTGTGTCTGTGGTGGTGGTGGTGTGTGTGTGTGTGTGTGTGTGTGGGGGGGGGGGGGGTGGTAGTGAGGGGTATTCAGGATTAGTATTCTAAATAACTGCTGAAGGACATTGGAAAGTGAAAACGTGCCTTGTTCTGCGGTGTCACACAAGAAACGCAAAGATTTGAATTGCCAGGAGCTGGCAGAGTTGAATGTAAATGCAGCGGTGCTGTTCAAGCTTGTGACTCCTAAGTCAACTGGAGCAAAAATAAAAACTCTCGACCTGAAGAGGTGGGAAAAGCCAGGAATCATGTTTTTCAAGTGGATTTACGATACAAAATGTGGGCTGTAGGATAAATTCAAATGGTACATAATCTTGCTTTAACAATAGGGCTATATATAGGCTAACTGTTGAGGTTCTCCTCCATCAGACATCGCGTGGCCTAGCTACCCAGTAATACAGAGCTCTGATAGACGTGAGATAGGTCTTACGGTCTAATATAGGCCTAAGTAAAAATAAAATCCATGCGATTGTGTTGGATGATATAGGGCTTTAACCTAAATGGACACACAGAGAAAACAGAACATCCCCTTGAGAAGCAACAGACATGTGCCTATTTGTCCAACTCCGATGTGGGAGCAGCAGACAGAGTTAGATCTGCAGATCAGAAGTAGAGCCATGCTTTGTCAGGGTGGAGGCTGTCTCACAGGTTAAGTTGCAGGCAGACTGAGTACAGAAAGGCTGTGTCCTCTCTCTATGTATCTTCCCCATTCTCTCTCTCTCTCTCTCTCTCTCTCTCTTTAGTCCTCTCTCCCTCCCTGATTGGCCAGTACCTCTACATGAGCGGAGATCCTTTCAGCTAACGAAGGAGCAAATATGGCTGTCCTCATAACAAGTGTAACAGGTGACGCTGTGCCGCTCGTCAGTGTCACTTCCTCCTGAGGAAGGGTTTGAACTAGGGTCCTCTGACTCACTTATGCGACAACCACTTCTCCTTACTGTAGTAACACCACTTTAGCCAGTGTTGTGGACTCATTTTGCTCTCTCTATGGTCCAAGGTCAGTTGATGGGGACAAGAAGGATTTCTGCAAGTCGTAGTCGAACAAAGGTCTTACTTTATTGTGCCCGGAACAGAATACATTCCCGAGGCTCGCCTCAGCTCTGAGACCAACCTAAAACTTCCACAGTCACACAGGACATTTTATACAGGCTATGCACGTCATACAAATATTTCATTGGCAATCGGCCTGGACCCCTGATACACAGACGGCCCTGTCCCTCAATACATGTTGTTGCGCACTTCAGCCACTCCAAGTATATTCTGACCTATGAGGGTATCAGAGCACACTTCTTCTTTTAAGGCAATGCACTGAGGCAGTATGGCAAACCTATCAGCCTTTGCCGGCGCTGTTAATAGATACCAAAATGAGACATACTGTTCTACCTTGCATCCTGTGCTACAGTAGTTTGCATGAAAACTACTACACTAGTTAGGACATCAAAAAGCAATTCAATGGCAGGGGTGGGTGGTGTTTACCCTGAAGAGTGAATTAAACCAATTAATTTCAGCTGCACAAACACAGGTGCATTTGGGCCTTCAAGGCAGTCTCCATCACAGTCTGCCATTGTTCTGTGTCTGCCTTATGTATCCCCATTGAATAGAACTGTTCCAGTGCATGTACAGCAGATATCCTGTTTCATTGTATGAGTGTGTTACGGAGAAGGTTTTGTGTGTATGTTTGTATGTGTGAGTAGGGTATGTAGGTGTGTGAGGAGAGGGTGTGTGTGTGTGAGGAGCGTAGTGTGTATGTTTGTGTGTGAGATTGTGTGTGTGGGTGATTACAGTTGAGGACTGACTCTTCTGCTCGCTCCATTAGAGGACACCACCTGTTCCTTTTCTATTATCTATGAGAC
This sequence comes from Hypomesus nipponensis, assembly GCF_054491055.1. Lineage (NCBI taxonomy): Eukaryota > Metazoa > Chordata > Actinopteri > Osmeriformes > Osmeridae > Hypomesus > Hypomesus nipponensis. Next base: position 14,072,225 of record NC_140366.1, on the reverse strand, counting down.
CCCCGTAGTGACATCATGGTTTAACACCTCTATGCCTAGCTCTCCCACCACACACACCACACACACACAAACACACTCAACATACCGCACCCCATTCCTCCTGACACACACACACAGACCACACCCACAACACACACACAGCCCCCCCCCCCATACACACACACAACCACACACCACAAACACACCACCAGTCCCGCTAATTCATCGTATTGATACTTATACGTTTGTACCCACCTCCAGCTGCTTACCCTGAGTAGTCCTCATGGACAGCATACCGTGGAGCCCGTTATCAGGTCAAAGTGATTACACTTCCAAGGACATGTATTAGAGAGTCGTTTAGCCTGGTTTGGTCAGTAAACACACCCAACTACGGCCTAATGGTCAGCCATTTATCTCCCTTGTGTGTATGGGAGGCAACATGCTCAGAAGCAGTTAGATCATAAGCAGGATGGATATTTAGATCAATGCCTGGCGCTTATGGGTGAGAATGCACAGAAATAGCCATGGTAAGAGGGTTATGGCTCATCATAAATGTCAGGCCTGTAGTTATCAGGCCTGGGGCTGGTAACGACAAATATGGTAGTTAATGGTAAAATACTATATACAGCATAAAACCTGAAGTCGAAGGCACTTGACTTTGGTATCGGCTCTATTTCAAAAGGTGTAGGGATGTATATGAAAAATCACTATTGAACTGGATGAATTTGACTCGGGAGAAGGAACTTCTGAGGACAGGAAGACACAGTTTAATCAGATTGAAAAGGTCCATGTCTCAAAAACTCTGTAGTCTATGTGTGCCACGTCAGACAAAAATGCAGAATCGCCAGTTTAGCACAGCTTCTGATTTGTAAATGTGAACATTGGCAACATTTAATTTTTGCGTTCATTCAAATCTTTTCTTGTGGATGGCAAAAACACATTTGCGGAAGGCAACACAATTTGTGGATTATACTTACAAACACAAATTGAGAGGTGGTTGTGTATTTTTGATAACAAATCTACCCCCATAATTTCCCATGTGGGGAGAGAGTGATGGGAAGCATGGGAAGTGGTGTGAGAGGGAGGGAAAGACAGGAAGAGCACTGGGAGGTACAGGACCAGATTTGACTGCAGTCTGACTAGAAGCTCTACACAGAGATGTTCCGAGGAGAGACATTAATCATCATATTCACCTGCACTCCCAGACTAGCACCAGACTGCGCATTAGAGACACATAACACACTCAGGTTACAGCGGTGAGCAGCCGATGACCAGAAACAATGATGATGCATGTAAGTTCCAGTGTGACTGTCTGCCCTTTAAAACCACATTTTCTTAACTATTTATTTAGTGTGCTCTTTATTGTCAAGTCAACTATAGAGCTCTACAGGTTAAACTAAATCAGTGAATAAACTGCAGTAAATATATCAATAAAAACACACAACAGGAGGAATTCAGAGATTTAGGGAATGGATGCAGTTTAGTGGTTAGAGCATTTGACTGCAGATCAAGAGGTAAATGAACCTTCCTGGGTCTGGTGTGTGTCCAAGTCCATTGGGTGGGGGCCATGACACCTGGACAGCAGGCCGGCTGCTAGTGGTGCTCCTGTGATATCTAAGTACCCTATACTGTCTGCAGGTGGTCTCTGGGAGATATCACACACACACACACACACACACCTACAGGTGCGTTTCAGAAATAATTGATTAGGGCCAGATGCACCCCTATCAGCTCTCCCCCTCACAGCCTGACGTAGAAGCAGACAGTACACACACACAGACACACTCCATTCATTACACGTCAAGAGGGACACCTGGAGGAAATTCAGTTTGGAAAAAAAGAAGAATGCGTTTATAACAATCTGAATGTTGTAAAATATTCTAAGTTCAGTCACAGTTCAAACTGCTGAAACATTTAGATTCCAGACTGACAGACAGAGGTACATTTATTCATTTCATTTAGCAGACGCTGGTAACGAGAGAAAAGCAGAAAAAAAGAAGAGAGGAAGAAAAAGTGAAACAAAACAACAACACGTGTCTCTCTTTCCCAGACAACACTCTCATCAAAGCTCTCTCCCTGTACTGTACTGTCCGTGACTCACTTCCTCTGGGCCGGCCAGTCTAGCTGGTGAAATCCAAACACATAAATCATGCAACCTTCCCTCATGTTCTCCCACCTTCAAGATAGGAAGAAAATATGTTTTCCAGAGCCTCTCCAGTGTTCCATTAGATGGAATCAGTCTCAGCAGCCGGCTTATGAGTGCCTCGGATTGTTTCTTGTATGAAATGCATGGAATGACACAGAGGGAGGGGGGGGGTTCATTGAGGAGGCGCATCCCGTTCGCCCTTTACCTCAGAGAGAGGTGGTGACAGAGGGGGCGGGGGGGGGCGAGACGGATCTGAGCGTGCCCCCGCACTCTCTCGCACCCCGCGCCTCCCAGGGATCGCTTCATTCATATTCCACACCTTCCATCTACAAGGCAATCACTCACGTCCCAGTGGTAATGGAGGGTACAGCAGCCCAAGAAACCCGCTCGTATTATCCCTCCATTCCGCTGACTGATGATTGTGTGATGCGATAGCGAGCGAGGGGGGCGAGAGCGCGGCCCGCGTGGCTAATGTTTGCTTTCAGATTTGAAATAACCCCCCCCCCCCCCCCCCACGCTGCTGGGCTATGGGAGATGGATCAATCAATGCGTAGAGGACGGGGGTTAGTGTTCAGGGGCTAACGTGGAGATTTGTCTGCAGAGGGAATGGAATTGGACGTGAGGCAGGGTATGGATCTGTACGAAGGGGAACTGGCAGCCTGAGAGCTGCCTAGTGGCTTTCGATGAAGCGAGTTAAGAATGACAGAGAGACTTGATTGTTACCAATGCTCCCTTTTACCTGTGTGTGTGTGTGTGTGTGTGTGTGTGTGTGTGTGTGTGTGTGTGTGTGTGAGTGTGTGTGTGGATGTGGGTGTGTGTGCTTGTGGTGTGTGTGTGAGCGTGAGAAGGACTCACCACACTTTAAGGGTTAGCATGTGATTTTGTGTGTTTGAGGGTGTGTTTGTGTGCACATGTCTCTGGAGGAGTAGGCCTCTCAAAGCTTGAGACTGAAACAGTCATTGTCTCTCGTACCACAGAAGAGCGTCACTTGTCTCAAAATACATTGCTCTCATGACTTCCTGCACCCCTGATGCTGAGTGTAGAATTCAGCAGAATAGATCAACGTAATTCAAAGATAAAACACACTGAAACTGCACACATTTGAACATTGAACAAACTCGGTTGATCCCAGAGGCTGAATCATGGTTTAGGAGTCTGGACTCCCAGCTCTCGTGTCCTTGTGCTCCATTCAGCCCGATCTCAATCTTCTTGCCCTCCAGCCGGTATCTGATTGGCTGTAGAAGCTTCCTCCTGTCTCCGTCCACTTATCTAATGAGGAAAGGTATTGATCACAGACGGACGGACTGGCAGCCGCCTGACCAGCACACGCCAGTAGGAAGGCTGAGGACGGTGGTCAGGATGATAGAGACCAGGGTAGATGACCACCATGTTCCCCGCTGACTCTACGGATTAGTGCACGTGTCACATGGGCCGGGTCCCAGGCCCTTTGCTGCATGTCGTTCCCTCTCTTCCTCTCTCTCTCTCCTGTTTCCATTCTCTATATACAGTTACTATTAAAACAACAAAGGAATATGTTTAAGCCAAAGGTGTTCACCATGTTCTATGATAGATAGCGTGCTCTAGTGTTCTACCTCCAAATACCCCCCCCCCCCCCGCGGAGAGAAAGGGAGACAGAGGGGAGGTACGAGGAGTGAGGAGGAGAGTAGGGGAGCCTATGGCAAGACCTCATCCTGCATTAAAAACACGCAAGAGCAGGGAGGAGTGGGGGTGGGGAACGAGAAGGAGTGAGGGAGAACAGTGAAATGAAGAAAGGGAGGCTTTGCATACGGAACGAGATGGAAGGGGAACAGGAGAGAAGGATGGAGGCAGAGAAGGAGGGAGGCAGAGAAGGAGGGAGGCAGAGGAGGGAGGCAGAAAAGGATAGAGGCAGAGAAGGAGGGAGGCAGAGAAGGATGGAGGCAGAGAAGGAGGGAGACAGAGAAGGATGGAGGCAGAGAAGGAGGGAGACAGAGAAGGATGGAGGCAGAGAAGGAGGGAGACAGAGAAGGATGGAGGCAGAGAAGGAGGGAGACAGAGAAGGATGGAGGCAGAGAAGGAGGGAGACAGAGAAGGATGGAGGCAGAGAAGGAGGGAGACAGAGAAGGATGGAGGCAGAGAAGGAGGGAGGCGGAGAAGGAGGGAGGCAGAGAAGGATGGAGGCGGAGAAGGAGGGAGGCAGAGAAGGAGGGAGGCAGAGAAGGAGGGAGGCAGAAAAGGATGAAGGCAGAGAAGGATGGAGACGGAAAGGGGGGGAACACAGAAGGCAGAATTGAAAGCGAAAGACTGAGACCGAAGGGCGGGGTGCCATGCACAGCTAAAGAGAGAAAGACAGGGAGAGCAAGGAATAGAGTATAACAAAAGAGAGAGATAGAGTGAGAGCATGAAAGAACGAATGAGTGAGAGAGAAAGAGAGTGAGAGAGAGAAAGGGTGAGAGAGAAAGAGAGAGAAAGAGAGTGAGAGAGAGAAAGGGTGAGAGAGAAAGAGAGAGAAAGAGAGTGAGAGAGATCGAAAGAAAGCGAAAGAGCGAGCAAAAGAAAGAGAGGGTGAGACCGCTCCTTTCCACCCAGCTACTAATTGATTCCGCTACCTAATCCCTGTCGGATTGAGTGAGGAGGGAGCAGTGATTGAAGCGTTCCCCCGAGAGGCGCACCGCAGCACAGAGGTCATTTAGACTGAACGAGGATCAGCTGGATGTTGACTCAGAGGATTTGGCTCCGTTTGACAGGACAGGTGATCTCTGAGTCTATCTATTGGGTGCTGCTCTCCAGTGTGTGTGTGTGTGTGTGTGTGTGTGTGCGCGTGTGTGTGTGCGTGCGTGTGTATGTGCGTGTGTGTGCGTGTGTATGTGTGTAGGTGTGAGGGTGTCAGTGTGAAGATGTGTCGGTGTGTATGTAAGTGTGGTCACATGCTGAACGTGTGGACGAGGTGTATTCAAATGAGAGGGGAACTCGAGAGAGAAAAACTGAGAGAGAACTACAGCATGAGAGAACTAGAGATTGAGAAAGAACAAGAGAAAGAGAGGAATGGAGAGAGAGAAAGAGACAGAGGGAACTAGAGAATAAGAGAGATCTAGGGAGAGAGAACTAGAGAGAGAGAGAGAGAGAGAGAGAGAGAGAGAGAGAGAGAGAGAGAGAGAGAGAGAGAGAGAGAGAGAGAGAGAGAGAGAGAGAGAGGCGTAGAGAGAACATAAACATTGTCCCCAGCTAGAGGGATGAGAGAGAATAGGAGAAAGAGGTTATCATAGTGAGAGCATGGTACAAACTGACACATATCTATGCTCTAATGTCCCCACGGCCGTTAGCAGAACCCTTCAGCATTTCTCAAGCAAACCAGTTCTGGAGAGATGCTGTAGCTAAGTCCTCTAGCAGAGGAGGTGATAGCTGAGCTAAGCAAGACCAGGCCTCTTGACATTATGAGGTTAAGTACAAAAGAAACAGAGATTCGGGCTTAGTGCTGGACTAATATTGGAATGCGACCATGAAAGACATTTCTAATCTGCTCAGCCAAAATCACATTAACTTCACTAATGTATTTTCTCCACCCTATGAGAGCTGAATCCCAGAACATTTTTAATAAGAAACTTTTTACTCTTCTGCAACATTGGCGATGGGAGAGAAAAAAAACAAGAGGATAATTTATGTTTCCTTGGTGACTAATCCATGTAATTTTCGAAACTGGTGGGCTTGGACATGAAAACGCAACTACTACAGATAGACTTAGTGTTTTCTAGTATGATGATCATGGAACGTGCTGGAAGGGAGTGAGAGAAGGATGGAAAGAGAGGGAGGGAGGATGGGGAAAGACAGGGAGAGGATGCAGAGGGAGTGAAGGATGTAGACAGAGAGAGGGTGGGCGACAGAATAAGAGAGAGGAGAGATGCCATATATATATATATATATATATATTCTTCTAAACAACTCACATCGGTAAACAAAAATAAAACAACACTAGCTGGATATGAAACAGGGAGGATGAGGCAGGACAGATGACTGGTTATCAGATCTCAGAGTCTCTCTGATTGGTTATCAGATCTCAGAGTCTCTCTGATTGGTTGTCAGATCTCTGAGTCTCTCTGATCAGTGTGCTCACACTCTAGGTGCCCTGGGGGATTGTGAGAGCTGGGAGGGTGAGGGAGGTCGTTGGGGCATCATCGGACAGAGGATGGGGACAGGGGAGGGAGGGGGGTGACTGGACACCTGCTGTATACCTCCCCTCTGACCCTGTCTGGACAGGACAAGGCCTGACCACTGTCTCCACCTATTCTAACATTGCATGACTCCTCTCTCTCTTTTGAATCTTCTCTCTCTCGCACACCTACAATGTGCACACACTCGTACGGTACCAGTCAAACTTTTGACTGGTACAGTACATGCCACACACACAAACACACGCACACAACACAGCCATTTAATAGTAGTAGCAGTGGTGCTAGTAGTGTGTGTAGTGCTACGGTAGCAGCTGTAGTGGTATAGAAGCAGCAGTCTCAGGGACGCTACTGTTGAGCAGCTGTGTTGTGGAGTGTTGTAGGAGTGATGGTGCCACAGATAGTGTCTGCTGCCTGGTGCTAGCCGCGATAAGACAGCAGTAACAGTCTGCTCACGCAATTCCAAAATAGAACAAAAGAAGATAAGGCACTAATCTCAATAATGGCAGAAATGGCTTTTCCCGTCCCCATAGTAACGGATGAGGGTCAGTAAGCCTGAATGTCCCTCGTGAGCGTCAAAATGGCCGACAGGCGGAAAATTGCTCTCCTCTGAGCTTGATCGCGCGCTGTACACAAAAACACCCCCTTCTGTCGCTGGGGGTGAGAGATAGATTACCTGGACAGGTAATGAGACCTCCAGGGGTGAAGTGCAACGTCACGAGTCATCTTTTAAACATCCAGGAAGTAGAATGTGAATGATACAGAAGCCTTTGGATGCGCTGGGGGATAATAGGGGAAAGCACTGGAGCAGAGGAATTCTGTTCTCATGAAGAATTCAGCCATCCAATTATGTATTTCAGACTTCACTACCCCTCCCTTCTCACCTCAATCACTGGAGAGAAGAGAAACACAGAGAGACAGTTAGACAGTGGCATAGAGAAAGAGAGAGAGAGAACTAAATAACGGAAAAAACAATTTTGTGTGTGGGGTACTCCTGGTGTTTTCATTCGACCTGGAATTAATTGGCAGCAGATATCATTTATGTTGACTACTGTATTGTGGTGTGTTCAGTGAACACTGTCAGAGCAAACCTCCTCTTCCACCCCTATCAGCAACAGTGGAACTCAATGAAGCCCTTTCTGCCAGCACTCATTTTATTACTCAGGAAAGGGCTGTACACTTGATTTAACACAACATTCAAATTGAATAGAATAAACATTGGTAGTCACAATTACAAACATAAGGCACCGCACTGGTTAATCCTCGCATTCAATAATTGCGTTTCGTTTAACGTTATTTTATTGTTGTTAGCTTTAGCAAGTAATGTGGCAGATTTAGCCTAACATACCCTACCTGGTATTCAAGTCAGGTATTATTTGTTTTTTTGTTTTTTGTTGTAATTGATTCTTCTGAGGTCTTGCAACCAAATACATCTGTGGTTTGCATTAAAATGAGGGTGCGTTCACGGTATTCGGTCAAACTTTAATTTACAAACTTTCCATTTTGAATCCCACTACACAACACGTGTTTTCGGACCTTCGTGGACTTTTGCAACCAACATGCACATTAGAACCTGCGCGATGTCAGTTTGCCGCCGTCAGATCATTCAAACACGCATGCACACTCTCACACCCATCACTTATCTCTCCAGAGAAAACTGTATCTACTGTACAGACACGTAGTAAAGTATAGTGGACTGCATGTTTAAAGGAACTCACATGATGGATGGGACACACACTCACACACACTCACACACACCTTCACATACTGTAAACACACACACAACTTGCCCCTACATACATACAATAAGATCATTCAGATGGAATTTCCATCAATGCTGGTCTCAGTGTGTACCCTAGATGTATATATACCCTGAATCTGCACATTCTGCCAGGTCGTGACCTCTCGTACGTGAGCAGTCCCCATGACGATCCCCACAGTACACCAGACTGATCGAGCAGAACCACCATGGCCCTCAGGCTCCGGTCTCCTCGCATTGATTGGATGAACGTGTAATTAAAAACGACAGTGGACCAATCGATCGCCAGCGCCCCAATGGACCGGAGAATGGACGTCTTGAGGCGTGGTGTTTTAGAGCATGACTGAAGGTGTGTGTGTGTATACAATACATGCTTGTGTGTGTGTGTGTGTGTGTGTGTATATCAGTGTGAGTGTGTGTGTGTGTGTGTGAGTCTGCGCTTGTGTGTGTGCATGTGTGTGTACATACGTTTGTGCTGTTGTGTGATTGTGTGTGTCACGCAGCACTGTGTTATATAAGAGCCTCCATGTTGGTCCAGCTCGCCTGCGCTCTCGCTCCACCCTCCTGGCCAGCACGAGTGACGACAGCAGGGAGACATAAACAGAAAACCACAACTGTTTCTGCTCACAGCAGAAGAGACTAGAGTATGTGTGCGTCGAAGATGTACTGTTCTGGCCTGGCCTGACCTAGCCTGGGCTGGGCTGGTCTGGTCTGGTCTGGGCTGGGCTGGTCTGGGCTGGCCTGGGCTGGCCTGGGCTGGCCTGGTCTGGGCTGATCTAGTGTGGTCTTATCCCAGTGGGAGCCCTCTGTATTTAAACAGGCTTATTGTATTAACCCCAATACTACACACAAATTGGGGCGAATATCGTTCATGGATCATCTTCCTGTAAGCTAGGTCTCTTTAAGCCGCCATGTTGCTGAATATCCCAAAAGAAGATGACTGTCTGTTCCAAAGGGCTTACAGTCCCCTATCCCTCCTCAGTGTCTCTACAGACCCCTCCCCCTCTCTCCCCTTCTCTCTGCCATTCTCTCCCTCCTACTCCTTTTCCTCCCCTTCCTCCTCCTCTGTCTCCCCCCCTACTCTTCCTATGACAGGAAGAAGGAAGAAGGTCATGTGTGTGCAGAACATCAGTACAGAACTTCACAGTGGCTAAAAGTGTAAAAGGCTCAACTTAATCAAATTGTCAGGTAAATGTACAAAAATGTAACCGTAAGTGATCATTTACAGGGCCAGGCCATGGACATCTCATCACAGTTGGGTGGGATCGGTTCCCTAACCGTGGCAGAAACCTTACGATGCAGTAATGCAGTAAGTGGTTTCATGTGACTCATTCGGCTGTCCTTTTGTATGCGGCTTTGAGTGATGTAATGAACATGTAGGGATCTCCTGCCTGCTGAGGAGAAACAGTTGGAAGGGCAGGATGTGGGGGGAACAAAGGACACGTTTCTGACTGTCCCCTGGTTGACTTTGTATGTTAGTTACGTGCGTGAGTGCGTGCGTGTGTGTGTGTGGTCTAGTGTGTGTGTCTGTGGTGCCCCCTGGGGTAGAAAGAAGCCTGTAAGCTTCTTTTCCAGAGAGATAACCCCCTGAGTAGATTAGAGAGGTTTGGGTGGGTTACACCCTGTGTCCTGTCTCTGTGCCCCATGGACACACACTCAGGATCAAACACTAAAACCCCCTATAACAAGGCTTGGCTTCACACACACACACGCACATACGTGCACACACATATGCATGCACACACATACACACACACACACATATACGATATCACACACATACACACAGGCACACACACAATATCACCCACATACACTTACACACACTCACATTATGACATACTGAGACACTTCTGGGCCTGCGGAAACTTCAGGAGAATGTGACAGCTGTCTGTCGTTTTCTCTCTCTCTCTCTCTCTCTCTCTCTCTCTCTCTCTCTCTCTCTCTCTCTCACTCTCTCTCTCTCTCTCTCTCTCTCTCTCTCTCTCTCTCTCTCTCTCTCTCTCTCTCTCTCTCTCTCTCTCTCCCTCAGGACTGTGGAATCTTCTGCTTGTGAGTCTGGATGATCGCCGTCAGTGACATCAGAACCAATCACAACAAGCCACCAGCACCAGCCTCCACTTCTCCTTTGATATCTCTTTCTATCTCTTCTCTCTTTTTCTCCAATACAATTTCCCCATTGCAACCTCTCTGTCCTTCTCTGTCCTTCTCTGTCCTCTCCTTCTCTCTCCCTCTCTCTCTTTCCCTCTCTCACCTTCTCCCTCAAAGTTGCAATTTAGCTCGTCTGTGAAAGACACCCTGTAACTTATGTTTGAGTGCTCTATCAATCTTTCATGTTGCTTCACAAAAGTGTGTGTGTGTGTAGCGTCTGTGTAATTGCCGTGAATGTGTCTGTGTGTAACGTGTGTGCGGGTGCAGTGTGTTTCTGTGTGTAAGCCTGTCCTCAAGCATATAGCACGCTGTAAGCCATACTGTCCAGTATAATGTGTTCATGCACTGACATACGGATGTACGACATGCCTGTAAGTACAGTACAGCTCATTAACAGACAGTTTGGCTGCAAACGCTATTTTCACGGCCCCCTTGACTGTACACGTGTACATCTACACGCTTCGGCAACGTAGTATGTTATAGTCGTAGACTTGAAAGTATACTGCGGTGAAAATGACTCCTGTGTAGTTGAGTGTTTCAGTCTCTCATGGACTGTGCCCGCTGTGTTCACACAGGCCACCTGAAGAGACAGCCGCCGTCTCCCCGGGATGAGCTCCCTGGAGCTCTCACCTGCAGACCCCTGTTCCAGAGAAGCTCCAGACACACATTCACCAATCCCTGCTCACCTCTACCACACAGACACACCTGAGAGGAGGGAGTTAAATATGGGAAGAAGGAGGAGAGGAGAGGAGAGGGAAGGAGAGGAGGAGAGGAGAGGAAAGGAGAGGAGAGGAGAGGAGAGGAGAGGAGAGGAGAGGAGGAGAGGAGAGAGGAGAGGAGAGGAGGAGAGGAGAGGAGAGGAGAGGAGAGGAGGAGAGGAGAGAGGAGAGGGAAGGAGAGGAGAGGAGAGAGGAGAGGAAAGGAGGAGAGGAGAGGGAAGGAGAGGAGGAGAGGAGAGAGGAGAGGAGAGGAGAGGGAAGGAGAGGAGAGGAGGAGAGGAGAGGAGAGAGGAGAGGAGGAGAGGAGAGGAGAGGAGAGGAGAGGAGAGGAGAGGAGAGGAGAGGAGGAGAGGAGAGGAGAGAGGAGAGGGAAGGAGAGGAGAGAGGAGAGGAAAGGAGGAGAGGAGAGGGAAGGAGAGGAGGAGAGGAGAGAGGAGAGGAGAGGGAAGGAGAGGAGGAGAGGAGAGGAGAGAGGAGAGGAGAGGAGAGGAGAGGGAAGGAGAGGAGGAGAGGAGAGGGAAGGAGAGGAGGAGAGGAGAGGAGAGGGAAGGAGAGGGAAGGAGAGGAGAGGAGAGGAGAGGAGAGGAGAGGAGAGGAGAGGAGAGGAGAGGAGAGAGGAGAGGAGAGGAGAGGAGAGGAGAGGAGAGGAGAGGAGAGGAGAGGAGAGGGAAGGAGAGGAGGAGAGGAGAGGGAAGGAGAGGAGGAGAGGAGAGGAGAGGAGAGGGAAGGAGAGGAGGAGAGGAGAGAGGAGAGGAGAGGAGAGGAGAGGAGAGGAGAGGAGAGGGAAGGAGAGGAGGAGAGGAGAGGAGAGGAGAGGAGAGGAGAGGAGAGGAGAGGAGAGGAGAGGAGAGGAGAGGAGAGGAGAGGAGAGGAGAGGAGAGGAGAGGAGAGGAGAGAGGAGACAGGAGAGGAGAGGAAAGGAGGAGAGGAGAGGAGAGGGAAGGAGAGGAGGAGAGGAGAGGAGAGGATGTGATGGAACTCTACTGGACACACACACACACACATGGAGTAGAGAAAAGCCTCTGTGTTCAACCTTGCACTATACACACACAGTGTGTCCAGCACAACCACAACAAAGCTTTCAAACCTCCCTAAAAATACCTAGAGGAATCTCATCCATCCACCAACACATCTCTCAGAGTGGTGGAGTCACTCCACTCAGGCTGTGGAAGGTGTGAGCTGGATGGAGAGAGAGAGGAGAGAGAGAGAAAGAGAGAGAGAGACTCAGGTTGTGGACAGTGTGATCTGGATAGAGAGAGAGAGAGAGAGACAGAGAGAGAGAGACAGAGGGAGAGAGAGAGAGAGAGAGAGAGAGAGAGAGAGAGAGAGAGAGAGAGAGAGAGAGAGAGAGAGAGAGAGAGAGAGAGAGAGAGAGAGAGAGACTCAGGCTGTGGACGGTGTGAGCTGTTAGAAGCTCTCCCCCCATCTGCACAACAGGCAGAAGAATATTTGAATATTTCTGTGTCTTGCTGTGATGCATTTTCTCTCTCTGGTGCAATGGCCCCTCAGTGGGGCTTTCCCCTCCCCTCCTCTTTTCTACTACCCTCCCCTCCCATGATCCTCTCAACTGTTTCTGATGCATAACACCATACCCAAAACAATCCAGGACTAATGGAAAAGCTTCAATATTGCATGTGTTGTTACTGCAGATATCCTGTCTGATGGCGGAGTGGAATGAAGAAAGAGGAGAGAGGATAGGAGGGGAGAAGAGAAGGGAGGATAAGACAGAATCATGAGAACAGAGGAGAGTATGGGAGAGGGTCAGGGTTTCTTTGTTGCGGGCTTAGGGTTAGGGTACTGCTGTGGGCCCATTGCAACCAGACAGACCAGAGAGAAAGCTTCAAACTGCAGGGTAATAAGAGAGAGAGAGGATGGAGAGAGAGGGATAGGGAGAGAGAGAGAGAGAGAGAGAGAGAGAGAGAGAGAGAGAGAGAGAGAGAGAGAGAGAGAGAGAGAGAGAGAGAGAGAGAGAGAGAGAGAGAGGATGGAGAAAGAAAAGGAGAGAGGAGGGAGACAATGTTGGAGAACGAGAGGGAAAGAAGGATGGAGACAGGGAGGGAGGGAGGGAGAAAAGACAGTCAGAGAGAGAGAGAGAGAGAGAGAGAGAGAGAGAGAGAGAGAGAGAGAGAGAGAGAGAGAGAGAGAGAGAGAGAGAGAGAGAGAGGAGGAAGCGGAGGTGCAGCAGGTTTCCAGCAGCCCTTGGGAGAAGGCTGTTTCCTTTTCCCATTAAAGACTATTTGCAGTGATCCAATATTTGGAGAGTAGAGGCTGGAAAAGCTGCAACTAATGCAGTGTGGATCCAATGTGGGGAAGTGTTAGTCTGCGCTTCATCCACAAAAGCAGCAAATTATTCTCAATGGTGTTGAGAGTGCATCTGTTTGCAGTAAAAGGAAGTGGATAGGGGTGGGGGTTGATTCCTACGTCTGTGTATAGATAGTAATTTAAGCAAGAAATAACCAAATGGTAAGAAATTAGGTTAGAAATGAAAGTACTGTTTCTTTAACTGCAGGAGTGTTTTTCTTCTTTTTTTTTTTTCAAACTACATAAGTTGTTTAGTGCAGTACAAAGTAGCCAAGTAAAAATTCAAAATGAGGGAACGATTCAAAATCAGGACACTGGGATTGTGGATTGTAGATGCTAACGCACGGAAGCTGATTTGTCTTTCGGAAGATGTGTTGTTGGCTTTAGGCCTTGTCGTTCAGGGTGGGCTCTGTCCATGGTCCTGGAGATCACTTGGCCGGGAGATTACACAGTCCTGAACAGAGGGCTGTCATTATATCCCAGCCAACCAACCACAATAATGGCTGGCTGGCTGGCTGGCTGGCAGGCAGACAGGCAGGCATGAAGGCAGACAATTGGGCAGGAAGACACATGATTCTGGAAGACATTCTGATTCTGATTCTGACATTGATAGGCAGACAGAAAAACTGACAAACACACACACAAACATACACAAACACACACACTAACACACATACATACACACATACAAACACACACGCACACAGTGACAGTATACCGTGCTGGTCTGGGCCAGACTTTAATGCCTGGAAATTCTGATTGCTGATTGGTGCTGTCAGGACTAATGGGAGCTGGCTTTGTCAGGATTAGCCATTGTGACTGGAGCACAGTGGATGCCTGGGGCAGAGAGGAGGCTGAAAACCACTTCAGTAAGCAGGAAGAGCTTTCCTCTGATGACCAAATATTGTAAACACACATGCAGACACGCATGTCGTTTACACACAAACACACACACTTAAATATGCAAACTCACACATACACACATAAAAACGCAAACACACATTACAGTAACATGAAAACAAACAAATACACAAGAGAAGACACACTACACACACAAACACACACACACACATAGGGAAACAAAGACACACACAGACATGCAAACTTATTCACATGGCATGTCTTGGCAGCAGACGGGCTGGGCTGGGGTTGGTCAGAATGGTCAGCATGAACAGGATTAGCAGTGAGCCCATGACAACAAACCTCCGGCCAGCGTCATTACTAAAACACATCGAGCCTCTGAATGTTGTTGTAGTGAAACTGCAGGGCTCTTCATTACTGCAGCCTGTGATACTCCATGGCACCATCCCTCCCTCCCTCCCTCCCTCCCTCCCTCCCTCCCTCCCTCCCTCCCTCCCTCCCTCCCTCCCTCCCTCCCTCCCTCCCTCCCTCCCTCCCTCCCTCCCTCCCTCCCTCCCTCCCTCCCTCCCTCCCTCCCTCCTTCCTTCCTTCCTTCCCTCCCTCCCTCCCTCCCTCCCTCCCTCCCTCCCTCTCTCTGTTTTCTGTCCATCCTATCCTCTCTCTCACACACTGTTTCTTAAAGTGTTTCTGAGAATGGAGGGAGCGTGGTCTCTTTGGTGTGCACACATGCATGCCGTGAGTGTGTGTGTGTGTGTGTGTCTATCTTTCTGACAGGCCAGTGTGTGTGTGCATGTGTGTGTGCATGTTCTTTGACAGCCCAGCCTGTGTGTCTGTGGCGCGTCCTCGCAGCGATGCATTTGAAGGTGTGTACCATGTCTTTGTAAATGCCAACCCAGATTCAAAGCAGAATGCTGTTGTGGTTGAACCCTGCAGTCACTCGTCTGCAAGAACCATTTCCTGAAGGGGGCCTCTGTGCCTGGGAGGGGGTGTGTGCGTGTGCATGTGGATGGGTGTGTGTGTGTGTGTTGGTCAAGCAGGGTAGGTAGGGGTGTTAGTGTGCATGTTGGAGTTGAGGAGAGAGAGAGGGAGAGAGAGAAAGGCACAGAAGTGGACAGGGAAAGAGAGAGAGAGAGAGAGAGAGAGAGACTGTGCTGCTCCGCCACGTAAACATAAAATGCCAGAGAATCACTAGGGGGGCTCTACTGGTCCAGGCAGGGGGTCGGAGTGACACTGTCGCACACACACACCCGCCGAGAGAGAGATGGAGAGAGGGGTGTAGAGTAAGGGATGAGAGAGAGAGAGAGAGAGAGAGAGAGAGAGAGAGAGAGAGAGACAGAGAGAGAGAGAGAGAGAGAGAGAGAGAGAGAGAGAGAGAGAGAGAGAGAGAGAGAGAGAGAGAGGGTTGGAGAGAGAGAGAGGGTTGGAGAGAGAGAGAGGGTTGGAGAGAGAGAGAGGGGGAAAAGGAGGTCTCAGAGAGATGAAGCTTGATCGTGAGTTTTTGTCCGATTCTGGCTGGAGGCCAAATCTTCTGATACCAAGCATAGAGAGTCTATTACACAGAGCCTAAGAGAGTCTCCCAGCAGGGTGCGTGTGGTGGATTCACCTTCCTCCAAAGCACTGCCTTTATCTGCCTCAGAAGTCTAGTTTAGTTCAGTCTCGTCTCTCTGAATGAGATAAACGACAGCACTTGCAGCCACAAGGGAAATTAAATCGATCATTTTTTTTTGAGGAACTCAGCACAGATGGCCAAGCTCTCCGATCCGGAATATTTCCGGATCCAGACTGAGGCCCATGTCTGCATCCTCCTCCTGTTCTGCAGGAAGGATGGGAGGAAGCGTGCAGTCCCCATGCTGTCTGTTTGCCCGCAGCGCTCTAACAGTGCATGGGATTAAACCCTGCTCTCTCGTCAAGCTTGTCCACAGAGGTAGAATCCCCCCCCCCATTTGTCTTCCTAATGAACACTCATTTCAGGCTCAGACATGACAGCCACCGACAGAAATAACACCGATGTGACAAGGAACATGGAACAGGTGGAGCAGAAGAGGTGGAGCAGGAAGGGAGGAGGGGGGCTGTGTTGGTGAGAGAGGGGGGGGTGTATATTGGGAGTTGAGAGGGAGAGGGTGTGTGTTGATTGGGATATGAGAGAGAGGAACTGTGTTAATTGGGCCCATGGGTCTCAGGTCACATACACACACATCTCAGGTAGGAGGAGAGAGGAGCAGGAAGATTTTCCATCATTGGCCTAATACTAAGCTCTGACAGATTGTGATGTCATCAGGAAATCATGTGAACATGGTTCCCACGCCTCGTTTCGAGGATGTTCACCTTTAGCTGTTTTGTTAAACTTTTAAAACTGATGCATAATTTTTCTATGCTTATCGAATGTATGAGTGTGTGTTTGTGTGTTTGTGTGTGAAGGTGTTCAAGAATGAGTGTGTTTATGTGTGTGTGCGGGGTATGTGTGTACAGGGTGTGTGGAGGATGTGTGTGTATATGTGTGTATATATTTGTGTGTGTGTGTGTGTGTGTGATTGTTTGGTGAGAGTGTTCTCCTCTACTTTCTACCTTCATCTTAACCCCTCGCCTTACTTTGAAGTTTAACCTCAAAGAACGACTTCAAAGCTTCCTCTCCTATGAGGGAACATGCAGCATCTTTATGTGAGGAAAATATCAATAAGCCAGTGCTTCAGTTATTATGATTTAATGGGTGTGTCATTGAATTACCTTAGCGGTTGAATTTATAATAAGTTTGCAGGGATCTTTACCATTTGATTAGCTAAACCCAGGTGTTTCACCAATGAAGGCCACATAGACAAGCACAAGGAATGCATTTTTGGCATTGCAAAGACAGTGGGAACTTATATGTGTGCCTGAATGATGATGTGAATGATGATGTGCATGAGTGCAATGTTGACTGCATGAAGGTTGTGTGCACAAGCATGAGCACACACACACACCTGCATCCTTTGAGAATCAAGGAACAGTAAGTCACTCCAGCTCCAGGCCTCCCTGCTGCTTCGGTAAATGACTGCCAGGTAGCTCTATCCACGCACAAACACATCTACATTCACACACACACACACACACACACACACGTAGATGGTTCCTCTGGAACATCCATTTGTCAGCTGTATTCCAGGGAACCAAGTTACACACACACACACACACACTCCTCTCCTACTGCCTCCCTCCCTACACAGCTTCTGAGAGAATGACACAGGGAGAAGCTGTGACAGTCAGACAAAGAGTTACAGAGTTAGAGTCCTTCTGAGGCAGTATCAGGACTGACATTATCAGACTTAATAAGCCTCACATCGACAGGGATTTTACTGAGACGGACACACCTCATTGGCTTGACCTGTCTTTGCCAGCCAGGACCCATAGCTGCTAAATCAGCTACTGATGAGTTTGAATCCGCCCCTGCACTATTACAGCCGGGCCCCTGTTATTCTTTAGTTCTTCTGGTTTTCCCTGGTCTTGGTGTTCTCTGTCTCGCTGGGTGTCTGTTCGGGTCCTTGTCTTGTCTCTCCCCCCTGGTTCCTGGTCCCCTTCACTCCTGTTGTCTCCTTCCAGTTACAAAGCTGTTGTCCACCCTAGCCTTTGCATATGTATCACCTCCCGATGTTAAGTCCTTGTGGGTGCGTTGTCGTGATGTGTAAGTAGTTCCCTGTATTCCTGAGCATGTTGTTTAACAAACGCATTTTGGTGAAGTGAGACTGCGTCGCCCTGCCTTTGGGTCCACCTCCTGCTCTCCTCGCCGTGACATGCACCCCACCTCTCCCTCCCCAGACGGGGCACTCGACGAGGCTTCTCCCAGCGATCTGCCTTGGAGTCTCAACATGTCTGGAGCACACTCAGGAATCACCCACGACTCACCGGGAAACAAGGTGATGACATGCCAGGGTTTGGCCTTCAGCCTTCTCTGTTGCAGGTGGGTGAATACGTTCCCACCGGACCACTTCAACACACGATCCCTTCAGTTTTCTCACTGGTATGGTTTAGGCAGAGGTGCTACTGGCCGTTCTGGAGGGGAAAAAATACTTTTTCATTTTGCACAAAATAACTCAACAGCTGTGGCGCAAAAAAAGGTCAATTTTAAAAGACACTCGACATAGTGTGTGCCATGTGGGTGTTATTCTTTCTATTTTCGTACTCATAAAGAATACATCATAGATTGAATTGAGCCCAAAATATATGTATTTTAAGGGATGTAGGACCCCTGCAGGTGGTGCCCTTGGCAACGCAACCCCTACCCTCAGAAACGCCCCTGACTGACAGAGAGGCGTTGAGTGAAAAGGGAAGAGAGGGGGAAGGGGGGGGGATAAAGGGAGAAGAAGAGAGAGAGCAGAGGGAGAGAGGAGAGGAGGGAGGTATGGAAGCAGGGCAAATGTTTTGCCTCAAGTCATTTTCTCTCTTCACTCCAGCAGGGAAGACAAGCTCACCTCCGATAGGTCAGCCCCCCGGAAGCTCAGCTTAGACACAGCCAATCAAATACCTGCCTCAGATTAGACATGGCCAATCAAATACCTGCTACAAGTGTCCCGGGGATCAGACCCTTCTTGGTAGTGTCTGCATCCATGGAACCAAAGTGGAGATTGTACAGTCAGTGGTCAGTGTGTGCATGTAGTGTGTGCATGTAGTCTGTGTGTGCATGTGAGAGAGAAGGACTGAATGGCAGGTCAATGTTAGTTTTTGTGGGGGTGAACTCTTTATCAGAGTGTGGCAGGATCATGAGCGAAGCACGACTTTCAGGAAGAATATACTGCTGGGATTACATAGGAGTCCTGTGTGTGTGTGTGGTGAGGATTCATTTTGTAATGAGAGAGACTCACTAGTCAGATCGGCCACTGTCTGCTGTCTGAGACCTGCCTGCTTCTTGTCACTATAGCAGCTCTCAGGAAGGAGGAGGAGGAACCGGGGGGGGGGGGGGGCTGGGCTGGGCTGGGCTGGGCTGTCACAGATAGGACCAGTAGCATCAACACACATCAGTAATCACAAATCACCTCTGACAATACAGATCTAAAATCTTAGGTGGCATCCTAAACCTTTTCTTCTCAAACGTGTCTTACTTACAGGACGTGTGTGTGTGTGTGTGTGTGTGCGTGACACGTGTCAAACCAGAATAAACACTATTTGTTGATTGCAGATCAAACAGTGTTGCTGTCATACTTTCCCAGGATTCCCTGCGATGAACAGAAATAGGAGAGTTGTGAAGATGCGGCACGCTGCAGGTCGTGTTGTTTGGAGCATCTGTTCAACACGAGAGATGAAGCCACAACAAAGAGTTTATTGAGCTGGAAGAGGAAGCTCAATGAAAACGAGACGTTATCAAGCTCTGTCTGTGAGCGTTTTGGGGCAGTTCATGAAATTCTAATCTTCATTTCCCACCTGTAATCAAAAGCAAATTGCGCTCAAGGTGGCCTTATGTCTCAGAACACAGCTTGAATTTAACAAGTTGATAATGTTACACGTTGAATGCGGGGGGGGGGGGGAGCTGTTAAGAATTAAAGTGAAACATTTTAGCTGTGAAGAATTTAAGTACCCATTGCTAAGTTGAGCTGAAGGAGGCACTCATCCTGAAACAGAGGAAAAAACTGGGTGTCGCTGCTCACGCGAGTGGTTAACGTGCCTCCTGTATGTTACACATATGTTGTCTGTTGTCACCATGCGCTGTCGTGACCGACTGTCCTCCGGTTTAGTTACGTAATTACGTTAGCCTGCCCCTGTGGGTTTCCTCCTTCAGACCTAATCAACAACAGAACAACACTCTGGCCCCATGCTTTATCCCTCCACACAAAACAGCATCATTAAAACACGAGACAAAATGAGAGAGAGCCAAGAGGCAATTACCTGGAAATGGGTTTTATCATGAGTGGAATGGAGAGAGAGAAGATGGGGAGGGGGGCGAGAGATTGAGAGAGAAAGGGGGAAAAAGGGAGAGAGAGAGGGTGGGTGAGAGAGATGAAGAGAGAGAGAAAGAGAGAGAGAGAAAGGGTGTGAGAGAGATGGAGAGAGAGATGCAGGAAGAGGGAACATCGTTCTGTTCTGCGCTCCAGGAGCAGATAAGGGCGGATTTGATAGGAACCAATTTGTCGCTGAGATTAAATGTGCCTCTTTAATGTGTTTGTGTGAGAGAATAATTTGCGATAACTTACGCGTTTGCGGACTGGAATTAGTTCAGGATAAACTCATGAATGCATTTATTAAC
Source organism: Hypomesus nipponensis (assembly GCF_054491055.1). Lineage (NCBI taxonomy): Eukaryota > Metazoa > Chordata > Actinopteri > Osmeriformes > Osmeridae > Hypomesus > Hypomesus nipponensis. The sequence continues at coordinate 14,051,956 of NC_140366.1, read as the reverse complement.
TTTTTTTTTCTTGTGGTTGAACTTTTATACATTTTCCTTATTCAACTCGAGTAGTTATGGTGATAGTGACAGGACTCTACTGGTGGTTTTGGCCAGCGGTTAGTTAAGTATAGTTCAAACATGTACTGTCTGCAGCGTGGGTGAGCCTTGTCCTCCTGACTGCAGCTTCACACTCACTAGGAGAGTCAAATCAATTTGAGCCTGAGAATGAACCCACAGAGTTATAAAAGACACGTGCATACCTTTCCTCCCTAAAGACATTAAAATAAGACCGAACATAATGGGGAAAAAAACAGCTCCTTATCTTTACTGCCCGTGGGAATGAAGGGAAACGTGGAAAATACAGACAGAAGATAGAAAGGAAGAGAGAAAGAGAGTGGGAGAGAAAGAGAAAGGGAGATACTGATAGAGAAAGAAAGCGATGGGTGAAGAGAGGGCGATGGAAAGAGGGAGAGAAAGAGGGACAGATTGGAAATGAAAGAGGGAGAGAAAGAGAAAGAACGAGAATTATAGACAGAGAGAGAGATAGGCAGAGGGAGGCAGAAAGTGTGAGAGAGGGGCAGAGAAACAAAAAAGAGAGATAGGAAAAGAGAGAGACTTTTTTTTAACTTCAAAGAATCAAAACTGCCAGCTAACCAACAGTTTCACCACAACAGCCATTTGATCTCTTACTCTTATTCAAACAAAGTCCTTTCAATTGAAATGTTACATTTCCAGATGAACTTCACCGGTAAACACCTGTAAACACACCCCTCACCCCCACACATCAGCAAACTCTTCCATCAGAGACAGAGACGGATGAGAAAAGTGGAAAGATGCAGCGAGATCATATCATGTGTTGCCATACCAGCCGTGGAACACAGATGATGCACAGATAAGGACTCAATGCCACTCGTCTCTGAGCGATGTACAGCGTAATGATGAAAGGAAATGGATCAAAATGTGATGCTCCCGAACTAAGACAGTGGGTTGACTATTGGGTTTCAATGTTTCAAACCCCTGGTGTACTGATGTTGAGTGAAGGGATGCTGAAAGCCATCATTTCCTCTCCATCTGCAACCCATCCCCCACAATCCTTTACACCAGTGCACTCTCCTCTGTTTGACTCCCTCGATGGTCATCTCTTTTTCTCTCTTCCCTCCATATCTACCATCCCTCTCCACCTCCCAGCTCCCACCTCCCCATGTGTGTGGTGTTGGGTGATCTGATTGGGTTTCAGAAACCACCAGTGGTGGGTCTTCCTTCTGGTCATCGGGGAGAGGTCCTCCTCTGGCTGGACACACTGCAGAGCATGGTGTGTGAGGTCTCCCTACCCTTACCATCCCCATTGCCCCCCGTCTCCCCCACCATCCTAGTCTGGCCTGGCCTGGCCTGGCCTGGCCTGGCCTTGTCTGTCTGGTCGGGTGCCTGAACCCTAGGCTGAGAGGAGTCTAGCACTACGGCAGTGCTGAGGGGGAAAGCACAGCCACACAGACGGGAGACGCAGAGCTCTCCTCGCCTTACTAATTGTGTTCCTTCCTGCCTTTGAGAGAACAGGAGGAGGAAAGAAGGATGGTGAAGGCTGGTAGGGAGGGATGGAGGGATGGACACATTGATGAAAGGGTGCGAGGGAGGGAGGGAGGGAGGGAGGGAGGGAGGGAGGGAGGGAGGGAGGGAGGGAGGGAGGGAGGGAGGGAGGGAGGGAGGGAGGGAGGGAGGGAGGGAGGGAGGGAGGGAGGGAGGGAGGGAGGGAGGGAGGGAGGGAGGGAGGGAGGGAGGGAGGAGCTGCACTGTATTGTATTGTACAGACAGCAGGAGGGGCCAACATAAAGCTAACGGTATGTGATACCCAGCTGTTCTCCTATGCTAATCTGCCGCAGCCATCTGGTTTGTCTTGCCAGGTTAAATGTTTTCCCTTTTTCAGAGACAGGTTTCTGTGGAGAATCTGTGTTGATGATTAAAAGGGCCCCGTAGTCCTGTTGTGCAGGTGACTGGAGGAGGGAGGCTCAGGGGAGATCAGTATCCGGGAGATGGAACAGCACAGGACTCAAAGGAACTAGGAGGTTTATTGGTCAGGTCTAAGGAAAGCTGTGTAAGTGTTTGTGTCACGGCAGTCCAAATCAGATCGATGAGTCAGTGACACTCATCGGAGACACAGATCTATATTTGCTGAAAGTTGTTTTACATTAGGAAGCTGACAGGCCAATATTCTTAATCAATTGAGTTATTTTTGTCGGCGATGCCAGTCTCTCTCCGTCGTGTTGTATTCACTGGATCCTGCCTTCTGACTTAATTGTAGGCAGCTGCAGTACTTTTCACTAAAAAAAAAAGAAAGTCGTGAGATGTGTAGATCTAGGATCATTTTGATAGAGAACACAAAGAAAACACAGAGATTCAAAGCTAAAGCTTGTCTACAGAGAAGCAGGTTGATGGATACGAAGGCTGTCCTTGTAGATGCAATCTACATGTCCCTGACAGCTCTCCTTCCAGTCTAACCACAGGACACGAGAAACACACATAAAAGGGGACATACCTAAAATACTGCCATAAAAAAAATCTCTTTGAACAAATGTAGCAATATGACAAGATATCAGTTGATTTTAAAATATAACAAATGATAGACTAATATTTAATCACCAGATTCAGGTTTATTTATGATAATGGTAGATTGTGGCATTTCTCCCACACAACCAAAGACATGTGAGTCAGAGGACGGTGTCAGGAAACCATGTGACTTAGAGAGACTCTTTTTCTCCTCCCTCCATCCTATCTGTACAACGTGTGGGTGTCTGAGCTATCCCACAATCCACCTGGGTCCTTCCATCCTCCACCTCATCCTCCTCATCCTCCAAATCTTCCTCCTCCTCCCCACCTCATCCTCTTTCTCACCCTCCAGGTGTTGGAGCACCAAGCAGCAGCTTTGACACTCACAGGACTAGACAGGATGGCACAGCACACACACACAGTAGTTTCAGAGGCTGTCAAATATAGTTCTTGCACCTCAGCCTTCCATAAATGACTCGGCAGTGACGCAGGGAGGAGGAAGCTCAATGAGGGTCAACTGAATGCAGGATGAATCGTTACTTGTTCATTGCGTGTATCTTTGAAAACGATAGCGCTGGCACATCCCACAGTTATGACACGCGGCTGCTATCTGACCCCGGGGGTGAATCGTGCTCTCACTGCGCATGTCACTCACATTCCCAGGTCGCTACAGAGCCACATGGTCTGTGCCCGCTGAATGCACCTCATTAAGTATTCATAAAGATTTCTTTTCTCTTTGTAATGAGAACTAATTTGCTGTAATGTGTGATTGGAGTTTTGCAAAAGTCATTTGATGTGAGCTGAGCTGGTCTCTCTCTGAGTGGGAGAGCTGACTGCTTCAGAGTGAACTCAACCAGTGAACCACCGACTGAAAAGCTCAAATGAGACGTCAAACTCCTCCGCCGCTCTCTCTCTCACTCTATCACTTCTCTTTCTTTACATAAGGCAGCGCTTCTGTAAAGAGGGTAATAGAGGGCACATTAGGACACACAGATGTCCCTGAGAAGAAGATGAGAAAGAAATCTATATTTTCCTCTTCACTGTGGAGACAGTTTTGTGTCTCGCAGCAGGCTTGCAGTAGGTGTTTACATCAACAACACTTATCAGGAGAGATTACAGGGAGTACAAAAGCCCAGGCCGTCATTTAAATTACAGCTATTATGTGTGAGAAGATAAAGAGTCAAGCCAGCCTATCTCTCAACAAAGTTCATCTAACAAGAGGTTGGATGGAAACCATGCTTTTTTTGCATAAAATACAAACTACTGTCCAATATAAGAACTCAATCGAGACAGCTCTCTTTCTCTCCATGTCTCTCTTTCTCTCACTGTGTCCTGCTTTATTCTCTCTCTCTCTCTCTCCCTTTCTCTTTCTTACTTTCTTTCTTTCTCTCTCTCTCTCTCTCTCTCTCTCTCTCTCTCTCTCTCTCTCTCTCTCTCTCTCTCTCTCTCTCTCTCTCTCTCTCTCTCTCTCTCTCTCTCTCTCTCTCTCTAACTCTCTCTCTCTCTAACTCTCTCTTGGTGTCTGGTAACAGCTGTGTGGATAACATCATCATTATAGTCTGGAGGGTTGCAGAGAGAATGAGGGTGATAAAGGCCTGGGGTGGCAGGTGGACAAAGAAGCAGGAGGGAGGAGGGAGGAGGGAGGGAGAAAGAGAGCGGAAGGAAGAGAGAGAGGGATGTAGAGGAAGGAATGTAGGGAAGGAGGGATGAAGAAGCAGAAATAACCATGCGTAAAAACATTTTAACTGGATGCAAGAGTTGTGTGTATGTGTGTGTATGTGTGTAAAGACAATTCCAAACTGCAAAAAGAAGGCATTGATAGATAGAAAGACAGAGAGGCTAATTGGAGTGTCCAGACTCACTGTCTACAAGATAAGCTTGAATATTTCCAGCCTTCTGTCATGTGATGCTGAAATTTAAAACCATGAGGAAATGCTGTTGTGTTTTCCTCCGTTCTGACCTCTCAAGGTACGCAGCACGAAAACAAACCCTCAAAAAGCAGTTAAGAGAGAGAGAGAGAGAGAGAGAGAGAGAGAGAGAGAGCGGGAGTCAAAGACAGTTACGTATTACAGATGCCTGCCTGCACAAAGACTTCCAGAAGGAAGAGGGCATTCTCTTTTTCATCCAGCTTCAGTTTCTCTTTCTCTCTCTCTCCCTCCCTCTCTGTTTGTCTCCCTCCCTTGCTCTCTCACTATCTTGCTCTCTCTCTATATATGTCTGTCTTCCTCTGTCTCAGTCTCTCTTTCTCTTGCACTCTCCCTCTGTCTCAGTCTATCTTATTACCTTTCTGTTTCTCTCTCTGTTTGTCTGTCCATCTCTCTCTCACACACTCTCTCACTCTCTTTTTGTCTGTACATCTGTCTCTCACACCCCCTCCGTCCCCCTCCCTCTCTCCTCTCTCTCTCTCCCTCTCTCTCTCTCTCTCTCTCTCTCTCTCTCTCTCTCTCTCTCTCTCTCTCTCTCTCTCTCTCTCTCTCTCTCTCTCTCTCTCTCTCTCTCTCTCTCTCTCTCTGTGATTGCTGAACTGCGTGATAGGAGTTCAAATGAAGAGTAATGGGCTGTTCTTAACTCTGAGCCCCGACGCCAGCACGACAGAAAATGACAAAGATGACATCATAGCGTTCCATTTTTCATGTTTTGGCGTCTCATTTATGGGGAACAAAGATCTGTGTTGTTCAGCTGCTGCTCTGATGAAGGACGTGTCAGCAGCACAAGCATGCAACTTGCAGACCACTGCGCTCCTTCACAAAACTGGGTCTGATGTTCACCTTGTCTCTCTTGGCAGGGTTGTGTGGATACACAACATACAGGGGACACACAAACACACACACACACTCATAGATAGACACCCATACACACAAATACACACATGCACACACACTCCAATCAGTATGAAGACATTCCCCATATTGGATGGCCGTGCCAGAAATGCACTCTGCTGTTTCTTGGAAGGCTTATCTGCTGGTGAAGCCGCGAGTAGAGGCGTTCTCTCCCAGCAACGCTGCTCTGTCTCAACTCACTTTAGCCTGGCACAGAAAAATGACTTTGGATTACGTAATGAAGGTCCAGAGGGGAGAAGATTTGCTGAAGATGCTATTGATCTCTTTACTCTCTAAACTCTCTCTCTCAGTGTCCACCGTGGTATCTCTCACCAGCGGCTGCCAAGAACCAGGCAGCCTCACAGAACTCTTCCCATGCCCCAGAACACTGCCCCCCCTCTTCCTGTTGGAGGCGGCCCGGAGGGAGACGAGGAGGAAGGAGAGGGAGAGGAGATGTGGTTACCTGGGATTTCCATGGCTCCCATCCTCCATGTCGACTCAGACAGAAGGTTTCATCTGCACGCATGCAGCCATCTTAATTACACATCTTCTCAGATCAGTGAGGTTCAGATTGTTTTCCTTGCTTCTTTAAGCAGAGAACGAGAGAGATGTAGGAAGAGAGGGAGAGATGGTGAGAGAGATAGAAGGAGAGGGAGAGAGGTTCAGCAAGAGAGATAGAGGGAGAGATAAGGGAAAGAGGGAGAGACATGGAGAGAGAGAGAGAGAGAGAGAGAGAGAGAGAGAGAGAGAGAGAGAGAGAGAGAGAGAGAGAGAGAGAGAGAGAGAGAGAGAGAGAGAGAGATGCAGAGATGCAGAGAAGTTATAGTAGGTTCATGTCTTGAAGAGAGTTCAGAGGGCAGGATCACATCTCCATTGTCCCAGCACCAACTTGAACCTAGACCCAGCATGTCCTCAGAGCCAAGATGGCCGACTGCAGCAGCACACCTTCACAGCTTCTCAGAGCCAAGATGGCAGACAGCGGCAGCATACCTCCACAGCTTATCAAAAGCTGTTGAGACCAACCCCAACAGTCTTGTTTCAGCATGGCTAGCGGAGTGGGCGTTTATCCAGCGAAGGAGGAAAGTGTGTCTGGATCAGTTGATCTGCAAAGCGCTGCTGGTTCAAAGCAGTCTGCTGACCTTGATTTTGACACTCCTTTTATTTAGAAGCCAGCGTGTGATAACCGAGCGGGGGGGGGTGGGGGGGGGGGTTGGTAAGCGTTTCAGTTCTCAAGCTTCACCTTGAGAATACATAATTTTAATAAATAAAGGAGCGGCTCGGCTGATTGTGGGCTGAAATGTGCTTTTGGCTGCCTTTGCTGCCAGAAACTCTACCTGGTTCAGACCGCGGAAAAAGGGGAGGAAGAGGAAGGAGAGAAAGATAAAGATAGATGGGCAAAGAGAACAAGTGTGAGAACGAGTAGAAGAGAGGCGGGGAACGAAAGCGAGAAATTAAGGAAGAGCGAGAGAAGGAGAGTCAGAGATAGAAGTGTGAGGAAGAGAGATAAGGGGGAGAGAGATAGTGACAGAAAGAGAGCAACAGAGAGAGAGAGAGAGAGAGAGAGAGAGAGAGAGAGAGAGAGGGAGAGAGAGAGAGAGAGAGAGAGAGAGAGAGAGAGAGAGAGAGAGAGAGAGAGAGAGAGAGAGAGAGAGAGAGAGAGAGAGTATGTTTGGAATGTGTCATCGCACCGCTGAAGTGACTGCCAACAGCACACCTTGATACGGTGACCTTTGTGTGTCGCTGTTAAATTGAGTTTTCTCAAAGGGCACTCTTCCTCTATGAAATGTCACGGATGAAGTGTCTCTTGTCAGAGTCTTGTTGAGCACAAGACATCTTCCCAGGGGTTAACTCCTCAACTCCTCAACATGATGAGGCAGGCTTTGTACCTGTTTATAAAACAACGAAACGAGACAAAACGCCGTTTGAAAACGGAAAACAAAGGTCAGTGATGGTGATATGACAAAGTCCCATGGATGGTTGATGGACGTTCACAACACATCACATTTACATCACATTTGCATTTATTCATTTGGCAGACGCTTTAATCCAAAGCGACCTCCAAGAGAGAGCTTTACACAGTGCATAGGTCACTGATAACAACAAGATAGTCCCAAAACATTGCGGGTAGCCAAAACATGAAGCACATAAAAACAACCAAAAATAAGTGCCAAACGGGAGAACCATAAGAGCATGTAGTTATGCAAGTTACAATTAAACAACATTAATCGCTAGAAGTGCAAGTGTTCCTGTAGAAAAGCAAGCAACAGTAAAAAATAAGATAAACTAAAATGAAATATTTTGCAGTGATTACAACAGTTTAAATCAGTTACCACTAACCAACAAGAGCAACAAGTCTCTCAGCAAGAGTTATTGTGATCCTTGAGGAAACTAACATTGGGTTCAGCAAACCATTCCTAAGTACCGTTGTACTCCCGGAACAGGGGCGTCTTCAGAATCAGAATCAGAAGGGATTTTATTCGCCATGAATGTTTGCACAAACAAGGAATTTACTTTGGCAGGGAGGTGCATACATTAAACACAGAGGAATATTGAAACTTAAATATGTGGACTAACTACAAAAGTCTAGCTAATACTAAGGGGGGTCTAGCTAATACTAAGGGGAATAATATAAAATATAAGTAGTCATAATATTCAATCTAACCTAAAAAAAACAGATAGTTGAGCCTTTTCTTCACCCACCTGTTGTAAGATTTGCTGCTGATTCGACAAGAATGGAGTCAAACAGTCAATCGTGACTGGCTCCATGTATAATAATCAGTGGATGTCTCAAGACTGAAACACAACACTGTAGAATTAACATTTCTGTTGAGCCAGAGGCCTCATGGAGCCCCAGGTGAATGGAGTCTGAATCCAGACATGTTCTGTACTGTGATACGTAATATTCATGAATCCATTCAGCATACGCTTTCATCCAAAGCAATCTACACGGAGGAATTTGACCCTGTGACCTCTTGATCTGTTGTGATCTGCAGGCTCTAGCTGTACCCTCACTCCCATCACTGTGCTGGACTGTTCTGCTTTGAACTGGACTGGATGTGGTGATGTACAAATCCAGTCATTGGAATCCAGCTTCACAGCTTCATGTCAACCTCACAGGGCAATTGGTCTCAGGAGCATGTTTGAAGAAGGAAAGCAGATGAGAACAAACCAAGAAAAGGCCTCTGGGTTGGGGGGCAGCTAACATTTATAAGGGATAATGGATGAGAGTGAAAGAGCGAACATGAGAGATATAACAAGGTAAAATGGGAGAGAGAATGCGAGAGAGAGAAAAGACAGAGAGAGAAAGAGAGAGAGACAAAGAGAAACAGAAAGAGAGGGGAAGGGGATAGCGAGAGAGAGAGAGCGAGAGAGAGAGAGAGAGAGAGAGAGAGAGAGAGAGAGAGAGAGAGAGAGAGAGAGAGAGAGAGAGAGAGAGAGAGAGAGAGAGAATGAGAGTGAGAGAGAGAGAGAGAGAGAGAGAGAGAGAGAGAGAGAGAGGGGAGAGAGAGAGAGAGAGAGAGAGAGAGAGAGAGAGAGAGAGAGAGAGAGAGAGAGAGAGAGATGTAGGGATGAATCCATAGTGAGAGGGCTGTACGGACAGAGAGTGTACCAGTCAGAAAGTCTGTTCTGGGCTTGGTGATGTTTCCAGTTGGAGGTGCTGACAGATGTGGGTTTCACCCTGACAGGAAGTGGACGCCCCCACCTCCTCCCCTGACTCCCCTCCCACAGACCTCCATTAGCCAGCGCAATAACAAAGTGCAACACTCCCAGACTGAATATTTCATGTCTGTAGACACACTTCCCTGACATACGCTACCGCCGTCTTTTCGACACACACACACACACACATACAACCACCCACGCACATACCATCACACATACACACACACAATCACACATGCCATCACAAACACATATTCCCACATGCAATGGCAAATTAGAACACACATGAATGTAGATCAATGCTTGTATGTGACCATGCAAATACACAAAGAACACATACACTCACAGTCTGTACAAACCTGACACACACACACGCACACGTGCACAGTCATGTTTGTTCACACACACACCAGCAACCAGGGCTAGTAGCAGCAGCAGCAGCAGCAGCAGCAGCAAGGATGAGGCCAGGGTGAGGCCAGGGTGAGGCTAGGATGAAGCCAGGAGGAGGCCGGGATGCAGGACGGATGAGGCCGGAATGAGGGTAGGAGGAGGCCAAGATGGGAGGGGCTCCTCCATTAGATTCCAGGTCACAGGGTCCATTGATCTGTTGTGCTTTCATCCTTCCTCTTCTGCTGTAGCTAAATATCAGAGGGCTAACCGCACACACACACACACACAACCATGCATACACGCACACACGCGCACACACATACAAACAAAGCAAACATACACACAAACAAAACACAAAAGTGCACATACACACAAGCAAAAATGCCGACTGACGCATACTCATGCCACGCACACACACACACACACACACGTACATACACACACATTTGCTGCGGAGCTGTCCCAGTCATGCAGTCAGACTGCAGCACTCAGGTCTTTGTTCCCCAGTCGTCTCTGGTTTAGCCAGTTTGCTCTGGTCAATACTATGACAGATGGGCTCAAAGACAGAGATGGAAAACTTTTGTCTATCCTTTGTCCTCTCCATAATCCTTCCAAGATATTGGCCTTGTCACTGATCAAAGCCAGGTCAGGCAACTTTTTCATGTGCCCTGAACCACTTACATTTCTGGGATGTTTCTAGAATCTAGGCTAGCCTCTTCCGAGAACTCGGTCTTCGTACATGACCCAAAACAACCAGCTACTGCAATCATCCATCCGTTTGAAGATGACTGCTGTTCCGTCCCTGTCAGTCCCAGTCAGAGTTGTAACACAGCCAGACTGATGATGATCCTGCCCACATCCCCACCTCCTCTCATCTCTCATCCTTATTTCTCCCCTGCACTCCCTGCCCCCTCCCTCTCTCCTCCTCTCCTCTCCTCCCTCCTTCCCTCCTTCCCTCCTTCCCTCCTTCCCTCCTTCCCTCCCTCCCTCCCTCCCTCAGTCCCTCCCTCCCTCGATTCTCCTCTCTCTTTCTCCCCTCCTCCTCTTTCCTTCCTCTCTTCCCCTTCCCTCCTCTCCTACAGCACCCATCAGAAGCAGCCCCAACTCTTCCCTGAAGGAACAGGCAACAACCGTGCCTAACTTCTCCCTCCCCCCCGGAGAGAAGAGAGAGAGAGAGAGAGGGAGGGAGGGAGGGAGGGAGGGAGGGAGGGAGGGAGGGAGGGAGGGAGGGAGGGAGGGAGGGAGGGAGGGAGGGAGGGAGGGAGGGAGGGAGGGAGGGAGGGAGGGAGGGAGGGAGGGACTACTTGAAGCAGTGTGAAAGAAACAATCCCCCACACTGTCAAACTACAGTGGGATCGTGGGAGTATTAATGATTAAGAATTGAGGAGAGAAGGAGACAGAGAGAGGGAGAGAAGGAGAGAGTGGGAGAGAGGCAGAGAGAGAGACAAAGAGAGAGAGAAACAGAGAGCGAGAGAGAGAGAGAGAGAGAGAGAGAGAGAGAGAGAGAGAGTTCATCTCTCATCTCCAAGCTAAATACAGAACAGAACTCACCTTCGAGTCCAGCCACACATATCCAAGACTGTATCAATAACGTCACTGTTATGTTTCAGTTCAACACAGAGCTGAATTCACTCTGGCCAGAACAACTCTCCATGTCTACCCTCCTTCATATCTCTTTCTCTTTCTCTCTCTTTCTCTCTCTTTCTCTCTCTTTCTCTCTCTTTCTCTCTCTTTCTCTCTCTTTCTCTCTCTTTTTCTCTCTCTTTCTTTCTCTCTCAAGTCAATTTTCAATTCAATAATGCTTTATTGGCATGAATGTGTGATCCATACGGTATAAGATTGAACCTATCAAGATTATGAGACATTTGCAATTGTTAAAATAAATTACAACAATAAATACATCTAATATATGTGTATAAAAAACATAATAATTATGAAATACATACTGATATTACATGGATACTACAAATAATATACAACACATAAGTTAACATTACTTCAAGGGGCATCAACAACCTGGTACAACGTGAGACTCTGCCTCTCTCAGGCATTACAAGTCAAAGACAAAATCCAATGCCAGGTCCACTGTTGCTATATATTCTCCCAAAACTATGCAAACACTACAGTCTTGAGGCCAACCATGTCTTTCTATGGTGACCGTTCTCTTGTCAGGGTATTGGCACTGACTCTCTCGCCCTCCGTCTCTCTTAGTCTACTTGTCTGCCTATCTGTGATTGTGGAGAGGGAGACGGAGGCATTCTAAGTGGCATCAGGAACATGACTGACGCGGCAGTGATAAAACACTGTTCTAATTCAATATTAAACTAATCCATCTGGGCCCGGCCCTGAATACTGATGGCTATCATGAACAAGCCCAACCTTGAGGAGGAGGAGAGGAGAGAGGCTGTCTGTCAGAGCTCTCAGTCTGACTTCCTCTCAGTCTGCCTGGCCATGCCTGAATCATCTTGTTGTGATTCAGGGCTGCCTTTTCATGAATTTTCTGTTTATCGAACGAGGAAATATGGGCTTGTGTCTGATTGGGCAGGGGTCAAGAGGGGTTGGATTTAGGAGTGCTTCAGACAAACTTTGAACGTCCATCAAAATGTCACTCACTCACTCTTTCAAAACATTCGGATACTAGCAATACCTCAAAAACACTCAAACGACACAGTTTGACTGAGAAGAGGTTGGACAAGCAAGGTTTTACTTCTGTGAGACAGTTTCTCATCAGACCAGCCTGTGTTGTTAGTGCTGTCTGTTTGAAATAACTCAAACAGCTCCGGTCCTCAGACTTCACAAGGTCAAGAAACATCCTTTGTCCTTCCAAACAAGGTTTTGGTGTTGAGTTCTAAATACTTATAACCCATAGAATGAGTGAGACGTGGCCATGCGGCAGGCTCTGCTGGGGTCTGGTGTTGAGGCAGATGAGCTGGCGCTGGTTGGAGCATAGTCACAGAGGCTCTGTGTTTGACAGCAGGAACATCAGTGCTGTGCTCAGATAAGTGGTGTCGTTTTCCTCAGAGCTCCAGAAGATGAGGTCACCTGGGTTAGACATCTCCTGTGTGTGTGTGTGTGTGCGTGTGTGCGTGTGTGTGCGTGTGTGTGTGCGTGTGCGTGTGCGTGTGCGTGTGCATGTGCGTGTGTGTGTGTATGTATCAGTATCAGTATCTGTGTGTGTGTATGTATCATCATCAGAATCCGTGTGTGTTTGTCTTCACTGCATCTATGCATAACACCAATCCTAGTGGGGAATTACATCAATAACCTCCTTTATGTTGGCAGACAGCGATCGATAGCCTTCTCCTTCCCAGGCGGAAACACTCCATATTCAGCGGTTGATTTCACTGCTGGATTTCCTCCCACTTAACAGCGTACGTGTGTGAGTGTACAGTTGCAAGATCAGGATGCAATTGAAACCCATTAATCAACATGAAGCTATTGAACCATGTGGAATGTTCTGGTGTTACTTCAGAGGGCTCAGTCTCGGTGGTTGGAGGTTGACGGGCTCCAGAACATCTCTGGATTCTGCTGCTGTGAAGAACTCATCTCTGACCACCGCATGAGCAAAACGTGCTGCATTCATTATGTATGTGTGCGTGGTTCTGTGTGTGTGTGTGTGTGTGTCTGTCTGCGTTTGTGTGTGTCTGTCTGCGTTTGTGTGTGTGTGTGTGTGTGTGTCAGACAAAGGGACAACAGCTGTGTGATGGGGGAGTGTGAGTTGACTGTGACACAAACAAACACGCTATCAGACACACACACACAGAGAGAGGGAGAGAGAGAGAGAGAGAGAGAGAGAGAGAGAGAGAGAGAGAGAGAGAGAGAGAGAGAGAGAGAGAGAGAGAGAGAGAGAGAGAGAGAGAGAGAGAGAGAGAAATGAAATTAGAGGCACAGAAAAGGAGATATAGTGACAGAGAAAGTGAGAATTTGAGAGAGAGTGACAGAGAGAGAGAGAAAGACAAACACAGAAACAAGTAGAGAGAGAGAGAGAGAGAGAGAGAGAGAGAGAGAGAGAGAGAGAGAGAGAGAGAGTGAGAGACCATTCACACTCTGGAGCTCAGGGTTTGGTGAATGTAAATCACCTACTGAAGCGTCAGTGGACCAGACAGGCAGAGGAGAACCATGAATAGCTAAACAGCTCCAGCTCAGGGGGGCAGTCATCAACATAAATATCACATTAGCATCTTTTCCCTTCTACACATTAAACATTATCTTCTCCGCGTGAGAAATGAATCTGTTTCACTTCAGACCGTGCATGTTCATGAGCTGCCTGGGAAGCAAGGCTCGTCCACCTCAGTCTAGGGGATGAAAGGCTGAACAGGCGGGAGGGAAAAATATAACGTGATCAAATGTTTCGCTACTGTTATGTCTGCATATTATGCTGGCATGAAGAGGGGCCATGAGGGATGGGAGGGGCCGGGAGGGAGGGGCCAGAGAGATGTGGGAGGAGCCATGGATTGAGGGGCTAGGGGGAGGGGCCAGGGAGGGAGTGGGCCTTGATGGATACATGTTGCTCAAACACCGCGATCAATATGGCCGTAATACAGAGAGAGAGAGAGAGAGAGAGAGAGAGAGAGATTTTTCCATGGCATAACTCTCCTCTCCCTCCCCCTCCTCTCCCTCCCCCTCTCTCCTCCTCCCCTCCGTCTCTGTCCTATTCAAATGCTCGCCTCCTCTTCCCGTCTGTGTGTGCAGCAGCCAGCTGACAGACCACAGACGCTGGTTGTTTGTCAACTCACACAGTGACATTTGCGTTCGTCCCTGGGTCGGTGGGGAGGCTGAAAGGTCAGCCTCAGAGACAGCACACACCAGCGCCCCCCTTCCCTGGCAGGCAGCGCCCCTGGTGGTCACGGAGGGTACTGAGGCAGGAGAGGTTTGGAAGGTGCCGATCCTGAGGGAATTTTTTTTCTCCAAAGCAGCTGATGTGTACTGCCAAGTTACTTATCAGTGTCAAAGGTCAAGAATGAGGTGGAGGTTTCTTGACATAATAATTTTTGTTCATTGTGCTTGTTGGCTGATATGTGGTCACTTTGCAATGTGACTAGTAATTAAAGACCATTCCTCGACCAAAGACACTTTGGATAAAAGCCCCTGCTAAATGATTAAATCTTAATTTTAACAGCTCTTAAATGTACCCTTTTCATCTGATTACTCCATGAAGACTTCAACAAAAACAATATGTATTATCTTTTTTTCAGATTGATCTTTTCAGGCATCATGTGTGTCATACTGGTGATTATTCAGTGCAACTAACAGTACCATAAATACCCATCCTAACTCCTGATGTTTAAAAAGGAGTGAAATCGACACCTCTGTCTGGAGACTGGAGACTTACCAGCGGTGTTACAGAGTGAAATAAATACAGTCAGGCTTTTGTGGAGGTGCCACATAAGAACACTCGAAATGACCCTCTCCCTCCTCACCCTCCTTCTCTCTCTCCACTACCTCCCTCTTCTCTCCATTCTCCCCCCTCCTCCACCCTCCTTCTCTCTCTCCACTACCTCCCTCTTCTCTCCATCCTCCCCCCCTCCTCACCCTCCTTCTCTCTCTCCACTACCTCCCTCTTCTCTCCATCCTCCCTCCCTCCTCCACCCTCCTTCTCTCTCTCCACTACCTCCCTCTTCTCTCCATCCTCCCTCCCTCCTCCACCCTCCTTCTCTCTCTCCACTACCTCCCTCTTCTCTCCATCCTCCCTCCCTCCCCCACCCCTTCGGTGATTCCAGATGGCCTCTCTGACCATCAGAACTTAGTGTTAGCATTACCTGATCTCCTCCACCAGCTCTCCTGTTTATCATCCCGCCCCTGTAGCGCCACCCTGGTCCTCAAACAAGCCATCTCTATAATGGGGTCCTGCAGGGGACCACATCACTGCCCGGGGGTCGTCCAGGGAAATGCCTGTTTCACCAGGAAATAATGAGGTTGTCTGCTGTATAATGAAGCTACTGATGGGGCCAGGTGAGCTCAAGGGATCCACACTCTCCTCAGCGTCGTTTTGTGGAAACTCGTTTTTGATTGTGCTTTTTTACTCCCCCCCTTTCCTCATCTCCTCCGCCTGTCTTTCACGCGTTGCAATTTTGTTGTGTCATCACTACCGGTGGGCTATAACAACCCAGCGGGATTAATCATTCTCAATCAGAGACGACCACGGCTGGCTTGACCCTGCCTCTCTCCATTCGTCTCTCTGTCCCTCTTTTCATCCCTCCCTCTCTCCCTCCATCCCTCTCTCACTCCCTCCATCCTTCTCTCCCTCCCTCTCTCATCCTCTCTCTCCTTCCCTCTCTCTGTCTGGGGGGACAAATGGTGAAGAATGAAACACACGTAACCTTTTCAAGGGCGACAGGGAGGACGGACAGACCGGCCCGCTGGAAAGCACTTTAGGAAAAGAAAACCGGTGGTGCGGTTAATACAGAAAAGAAGACGAACGGAAAAAAAGACGAGGGGCCTGAAAGCCGAATATGATGACTTCTATATTTAGACGGTGCAGTGTGTGGTTAAGGCCTGAGCAGCTAAGATGGCATGCTATTCCAACTAAAGGGATTTTACTGTGTGTGTGTGTGTGGGGGGGGGGGTGTATGTGTGAGTGAGAGTGTGTGAGTGTGTGTTTATTTGACCACAGATATCACTGACAAATGCTGCCGACAAGAGCAATAATTAGAAAACAAAAAACTCGGAAAGACTCACGGACAGCAACCACTTGCAAAGCATATTTATATATTCTTGATTATTTCTTTCTCAAACGTCTTTCTGTCATATGAGGTTTCATAAAAACATCAATTTCTCAATCCCACTCTGCCGAGACTGTCCCTGGCCAGGACATAAGGTGAGGTGAGCTCTCGGATGGCGTTCACGGACGCTGTGCTGTGGCTGGATCTTCTATGATCTGAGCTCCTGGCAGCCCTCAGAGGAAGGACAGCAAGACGGGACACTCCGTGTATGTGTGTGTTTGCGTCGTCTCTGCCCGCATGTGTGTGTGTGTGTGTTGTTGGACAAATTGAAATGTCTTTGTCTTCTTCTGCCTTTCCTGCTCTCAACAGTCAGCCACCACACTTATCGTCAAGCATTTAAAAATAACCCCAAAAATGACGGCACTTTCCCATGAGGTTGAATGGTGGCGCATAGGACTTCTTCTCACACATACCCACACACATGTGTATACAGAGGGGAGGGGTGGTGGGGTGGAGAGGGGGGTGGTGGGTTAGGTAGGGAGGTGGGTGCAGGGGTGAAGGGGGGAGGGTGTTCTGGCAGGTGTAGAGACTGAGACACAAGCAGGCAGAAGGAGTCTGACATGATGAGTTGTTTGGGCTGGTGTGATCAGTCTTCAGATCTTGTGAAGTGAACATCTTCTGGGATGTACAATAGTCTGCACAGATACACGCACTCACAGACACATACACAGTACGCCTAACACTCCCAAGTTTAAACTTCTAAAGTAACCTTTTCGGTGTGCTTGTAACTCATGAAAACCAAAACTCTGAGTTACACAGTGTGTGTGCAGATGTGTGCATTTGTGTTTGTATGTGCTGGGTGTGTGCTTATGTGTGTGTTGGGGTGTGTATGCATGTTGTGGTGACAACATGACCTATGCACTTTTGTAAAGCTCTCATTTGGAAGTCGCTTTGGATAAAAGCGTCTGCTAAATGCATAAATGTGATGTGAATGCCATGTAACAGGGCATATATGTAGCAAAAAATAACGACATACTTTCTCAGTGTAGCGAGAGGTCCACAGCCAGGTCTGCCTCGTTGGTGGCTCTCTGGGGATGATGACAGACAACATACGGCGCTGTAGGCATCCACTGCAGCTCTCCCCCATGGTTGCTCTCCCACTTACTCCCTTGTACTGGCCAGCTTTTTTGCAGCGGCTCATCCTGATCGGCTGACGAGGTGCAGCTGTGGTCCTCGTTAGCCGGCCGGGGAGTGGGAACCTGCAATCCCTCCCCTGGATCACCTGGCCTGAGCTCCAGGGTTCATGCGCTCTCATCACCTCCAACAGATCAAAGAGGAGAGAATTCAATACCTCGTTATTTCTTATTAGTTCTACTGAAAAGATCTACTGTGAAATCTTTGAAAGACCCCTTTCCCGACAGGGGGTCAGATGGCTGAGCGGTTATGGAATCGGGCTATTAATCAAAGGGTTGCTGGTTCGATTCCCAGCTAGGCAAAAATGTTGTGTCCTTGGGCAAGGCACTTCACCCTACTTGCCTCAGGGGAATGTCCTTGTACTTATTATAAGTTGTTCTGGATAAGAGCGTCTGCTAAATGACTACATGTACATGATTATGTAATTCCACAACATTTTGTAATTACCACACTTTTCTTTCCTGCGCACCCACAAAGGCAAAATAACTTGAACATTGTTCATTAGTAGTCACAAGCTCTGCCTGGTCAACGTTCTCCTGGCTCAACATTCTCCTGACACACCTCCTCATCTATTACTGGAACTGGGCTAAGAGCATGTACATACACCTGACAGTATGTAGCAAACGTGGATCTCTAATGTGTGTGTGTGTGCCTGCGTGTGTGTGTGTGTATGCATGTGTGTGTGTTGAGGACAGGGAAGAGAACCAGGCTGTAGAGGAAGGCCACACAGATCTCTGTGGTCCACAGGGAATGCTGTGTTTCAGATACGCTGAGCACAGAGACAGAGGAAGGAAAGAAAGATAAGCATGAGGGAGAAAGAGAGGGGGTAGACAAAGGATGGGGGATAAGCATGAGGGAGAAAGAGAGGAAGATGGAAGAAGCTGGGGCACAGTTGGATAGATATTCTCCTTCTTCAGAAAAATCAATGACGCGTGGCAGAGCCTGCCACCTCTGTACCCCAGAACCCCCTCTCCCACCGTCCCCCAACTCCACCACCCCTACCCCACTTCCCTCCACCCCAAAGCCCCCACCACCCACCACTTCTCCAACCAGCCCCCACCTTCCATCCTCCGTCTGGGGGTGCCGTCTAGCTGAGGCCCCCACTCTGGCCCTCCAGAAACAGCTCCTTTCCGTCTGAACCTCCCTGACTGGGAGGGATGATGAGTTATGTAACACAGCTTTGTTAATCTGCTCCCCCTCTGCCGCCGGCTCTGGAGAAGAGGGAGAGAGAGAGAAAGAGAGGAACGGAGAGACGGAGAGAGAAACAGACAGACAGACAGACAGACAGAGGAGAGAGAGATATGGGACTGAGAGAGTGAGAGTCTCTAGGTAGGGAGGGGTCCAGGATAAGAGAGAACACAGAAGAAGATTGGAGTTGGAGGGAGGGGGTGAGAGGAAGTGGATCCATGTTTAGCAGGAGAAGCAACAACCCATCACCAGATTCTGACACCACCAGAAACCACACCATACACACAATCCAGATTGTGGCCTACATCCCACAGAGCAGGTAGCTGGATGTTATTCTAGCAACACTGAGACTGAAGGAGTCACGGTGAACAGTGGGTATGCTGCTGCATGGGGAAAGGAGACCTTAAGTGATCTCATTTCCTGTTAAAGGACAGAGTTTGTTTTTATTGGCTACAAACATCTTTCTAATCCTGTAAACCATCTGTTACAACCAAAACATCACCATGGACAGTCTGACAGACAGGGACAGAGGGAGAAACAGAGGGAGGGAGGACGAGAGAGAAAGAGAGACAGATAGAGGGGGAGAGAGAATGAGAGTAGAAAAAACGAAAGGACAGATGACAGAGAGAGAACATGAGATACTGCAACTACAATCATTCAGCTGCAAGATGTTCATTAGAGAACGAAGGCTCCTGTGTTCTCCTGTTGTGCTGTGTGTAACCTAGTACACTTCACACACACACACACACGCAGTGCAGAATCACTGTCGGCCGACCGCCACTCGACACGACACACTGACTCAGCGCAGACAGGAAGAGGAATAGGTTGAGTCTGCACATTCAACTGTTCCTGCCTCGGTCATCAGGTGTATTATGTCATCCTGAACCGGCGAAAAACTCTGTTTCTGTCGTCATGGCAGCTGCAGAGGGCGATAGCATTCACCGATCACCCAGAGGATTATGGGAAAAAAACATGGGAGAATGAGGGAGTCCTGGGAGTGAGAAGTCATAATGTGTGTGTGTGTGTGTATGTGTGTGTGTGTGGGTACATGTGTGTGTATATGTGTGTCTTTGTGTGTGTCTGTTTTCAGAGGAGTTGGAACGCCATCACCTCTGCAGCTCAACACCAAAAATGGGCACTCACCTCTGGGGGTGGGGGGTCACAAGACTATTAAAAGTGAAAAAATACACATAAGACACACTCTCCTCCTCTTCTCTTCCCCTCCCCTCCCCTCCCCTCCCCTCCCCTCCCCTCCCCTCCCCTCCCCTCCCCTCCCCTCCCCTCCCCTCCCCTCCCCTCCCCTCCCCTCCCCTTCTCCTCAGAAGCCTTGACGCATGCTCTCCTCAGCACGTTGCAGATGGGAACACAATAACCTAAGTTGAGAACTCAGAGACCAGAAGTCTGCCATAACTCACAGCTTTGCAGTCTGCCACAGTTCAATGTTCACCAGACACAGGGGCCTTGACAGATCCAGACAGTCAATAGAAGGGAAGACTCTGATTGGTAATACACTGCAGCCCAGACTTGTATTATGCTCGTGACAGAATAGGATCATCGTTGCCAGAAAAGATAAAGATAATCTCTGGCCTTGTGAATAACGGGGGGGGGGGGGGGGGGGGGGGTGTAGTTTGTGGCCAAAAACATCCAATTCCAGAGTTAATTACAGTCAAGCTCATTGACTGCAAAGGGGAGAGGAAGCAATGTGCTTTTCTCCGATAAAGACAATTGGCTCTATTTGTTGTTGTTTTCTTAGCCTATTGGACAGCTCTCTTTCTCTACCAGTCAATGGTCAGTGATTGGTTGATTGTTTCATTAATCCAATTACTGACTAAACAGTCTTGTCCCAACAGGAGTGTGTGCTATCTCTGTTCAGATTGGCCTTACACAGCAAGGTGTGTGGTTGGTGTCTGCTTCAGGCAGCAGAGATAACACACCTAGATAGAACTCTGAGACACCAGGGCTACTGCACGTGGTGACATGAACTACCATGTAACTACAGAGCATCACTTGACATGGTGACATGAACTACCATGTAACTACATAGCAACACTTTACATTGAAATGACATTAACCACCATGTCATATTATAATCTTCATTAGCTCATCTTTAACCCAATGATTAGATCCAGCTGAAAACCTGACGGACAGCTCTGCCCCTGAGCTATTCCCACCCACATGCAGTGTAGTTCTTCAGTTTGAGGCAGGGTGTGTGTGTGTGTGTGGCCGGGGGGTGGGGGGGCAGGGGTGTATGTGTGTGTGTGGCTGGTGTGTGTGTGTATGTTGTGTTTGGGCGTGTGGATGAGGGGGGCGTGCATGTGTGTGCAGAGTGTGTGTGTTTAGGTAGAGTGTGTGTGTGTGTGGGCAGAGTGTGTGTGTGTTTAGGTGGGGGTCTGTGTTCCTGTCCCTCTAGCTGTGAGGGAAGTTGCTATTGACTGTCTATTCATACACCAAGCAGCTTTCTGAGTGCTAATCAATACAGCCCTAATGCCTCTATTAAAATCCATGCTCCCAAATTAACGCAGTATTGATCAGAGGTCTGGTGCTACAGTACAGCTGTGAGATGTGGACCAGAAGCTTTATCAACGCCCAGCAGACTGGGTCAGGGTCCTTCTACTCAGTGATTACTGAAACCAATCCCCAAGCTGGTGTCACACAGGTGTGTTGAATAAACACAGTGGTCACAGGCTAGGACAAGAATAAACATCATGTCTCAGATTGACGTTCGTTTTTTAAGTGCCTCTGAGTTTAGCAAACTCAATAAAGCACTGGCTGTCTGAGTCCAACATTCATGTGTGCATTTTTTTAAAGACCTTTCCCCACTGACATATTCATGTGAGTAATTTGGATTTGACTCATGTTCCAGCGCAGTGTATACTATTGATCCGCACACATGCAGAGTTCTCGCTGAACGCAGCCTCGCCTCATGATCAGCAGGAGATGGCGAGAATTCTCCGGCAGTTTGACAAAGACATGTTCCAGTTTACGAATGCGCTGGTTAGATAAGATGCTATCAGGAGAACACAGACTCTGTGATTAGATCTCTGCATGGGGCGGTGCTTTTTCCTCATGCTCTGTCAGCCTAATTAGGGCCCTGTCCCAATTCCAAACATCCTTCATTCCTTCCTCCCTTCCTTGACCCGTCCTCCCTACCTTGACCCTCTAACATGATTGGAGGCTTTCACCTAACTACCTACCACAGACCCAGGCATGTCCGATCACTGATTCCTTCAATGAGAGGAGAAACAGCTCTAGGGTCCAGCTCTGTGGTTAGAGTGCATGACAGCAGATCAAGAGATTAAAGGTTCGAATCCCTGTGTTCCCTGACGCTTTGGATAAAGGTGTCTGTGTCAGGATATCTTCTTCTGTTTCGATTTGTCGTTACAGTAGAAGACAAGAGCTCAAACAGGGTCCGGGTGCGTTGTCTCCGCAGGAGACACCACATCCCTAACCACATTGTTTACTCCACATCTACCTTTTTTATCCCTGGGAGTTTTTCCTTGTCTTGTTTGCGGGTTGACATTGGTTATAGCCTATAAGAACTGTTGGATGCTGATCTGTGGCCATGTGATACCCTCTGTGACATTGAATATAAAAAAGAGGCCCCGCCTCAAATACAATTGGATGTGATTGGTCTGATCCGTCTGTGGACGTCAGCGTATGAGAGAGGTGTTTCTCTCTCTCCTCAGCCTCTGCGTACGTTAGCAGCGTGAGAGTGCTCATTGCCTCTGCATTACCGCAGCACATTCATCACAGACAGGGATGGATGTGTTGCCTGCATCACGCTGCGCCGTGATTAATCACTTCTTCCTGCCGAGCGGCTCAAACCGACAACTCCGGTGGCGTTGACGACATCCGCCGCTTTCTGCCGCACACAGGAAGCGAGCTGTGCGTCTCTTCTGGAGGCGCGGAGAACGTTGAGCGACATCACATGATCACACGAGAACGGATGCTTCTATAAGCAAGGGGAATATGAGGATCATGTCTATATACCTTTTAAGAGTGACATGAAGACTTCTCAATCCACACATAATAGTGTGATTAATAATGCCATTCATAATGCCATTGGAGTTAATGTAAACTCACATAAAGCTCATTGTTTGTCTGTGAGAGTATTCAAAGCTACCGACAAATAGTCCACCTAGAAAGTACAGCAGAAAAGTCAAGGATCAGAAGTTCATTGTACTAATGATATTTTGGTGGTTAGTTACATCATAAGGTATGGGTGAAGGTTTCTGTTGTGTGTGTATGTGTGTGTGCATTGTGCATGTTGTTAGCTGTAAGTTGCTAGAAGCTTTCCACGGCCTGCATGTGAAGCCCTGTAGGAACCAACTTGTCGATGTGAGTCTCAGCCTTCATGCCTGTCCTAAGGGGAAATGACAACAAGCTTACTCTACGTTCACACACGGAGAAACAAAACGGGGTCAAACAGAAGAAGAGAAGAGGATGAGAGGAGAAAAGAGAAGACGAGAGAGGAGAAGAGGAGAAGAGACAGGATAAGACAAGAGAAGAGAAGAGAAGAGGAGAGGAGAGGAGAGGAGAGGAGAGAAGCTGAGGTGAGCATGTACTTGTCAGTGTAACAGCCACAGGGACGTTCCGTCTCTGTTCCTCCAATGGTCTGTCATCCACCAAGTCCCCGTTAGTCCCTCAGGAGAGCTATCCTGTCGGGCAGGCATTACGTCTGACTGGGTGAGACTGCCAACCTTGAATCATTGCTCTGTCGGCCGGAGAAGTCCTCCTTCCCAGAGGGGAGCCAGGAGGTCAAGTGAGGCTGGTGGTCTTTGTCCTCTCAGGGGTCGACCAACCAAGCTCATGACATTACAAGGAGGGTGAAGGACGAGGTTGCAGTTACCTGGATCTCTGACAGGCAGCCATCCTCGAAGACTCGCTGGGGAGTGCACCCTCCTGAAGGTGCCAGACGTTAGTTAATTACAGTCGACCTTGTTTGGAGACATTTACAGACATCTGGGGAACTGCTCTGTGGTTTCTCTGCCGAAATGGGTTTCGTTTTTTATGTTGTGGGGTTCAAATACATCATGGTCACATGGTAAGGTCACAGGCACACCTTAGTAGGTCCAACAGTGAGAAGATTTATATTTCCTGTATTCATCCCCCACTGGCCAATGAAAAGCAGCCCTGGTTACAGATGGGATTCAAACCACCAACCTTCAGCGTAGGATCCTATTGGGCAAAGGCTGTGAATGTGTACATGTTATATGTTCGTTCTTAATTTTTGCAAATATATACAAAATATCAAACACACCCTTCTTACTTTATCATTATGGGGTATTGTGTGTAGAATTTTGAGGGGGAAAATGAAGTGCTGTGAATACTTTACGGATGCACTGTACATGAAGCGCTCATCAGCACCCTGCCTGTGCTTTAATACCAGATAAAGCTAATGGACACAGGCCGTCATGTTGCAGTCTGCACCAGCTACAAGGCAACACATTCCACAACCACCTCAGAAACATCTAGAAAACTTTGACTCTGCGTCTGCTTCCCTCGCGTGCTTCCTCCCGTCAGCTCGTTCCGGTATGAGGAAAACGACAGCGTCAACACACGCGGGACCAGCTGACGTCGGGCGGAGCGGATCAGAGCAGAGTGGGGGGAGCTCATTTCACGCGCTGTATTTCCTTGTCATGCATCGCTACTTTGCCGTCGAGGCGGTATGTTAAAATGTGTGGACGCTGCCCCCCCCCCCCCAGACACACACACAGCCAGGGCTCTCTCTCGAACTCCCTCTGTCTTGGGTCGCTCTCTCTCTCTCTGTGTCTCTCATTCTCTGTCTCTCTTTCTGTCTCTCTCTTGTTTCTGTCTTTCTGTGTCTCCGGGTGAGTGTTTGCAAACAGGGTTACACATTAGGGGGAGAAGCCAAATCTATACTTGTAAATTGTGTCAATAATCAATAATGAATTGTACAATTCTATTCTGCTCTCCTACGTGTCTTGTATTGATCTATTCATTGCTCGATTGCTTTTTCTCCTTTTAAAACCTTGCGGCACCTTGAGATCACAACAATGAAGGAATGAAGGGGCTCTATAAATGACATGTAATTGAGATGATCGAGATGTCATGGAGTCACTGCAGGCTCTGCAGCTGTGCGCGTGTGTCTCCTACCTGAGAGCACAGCTGATGCTCTAGTGTGGCCCAGGTGTGCCCCACCCCCCCACACACACCACCAACTGTCAGTAGCGGTTAGGGTGGACGCCTTTCCCCACCCCACCCCCACCGGGCGCCCGACAGCCCCCCCGGTTGCCACAGTGGCCGGCATTGTCCCCAGGTGAACCATGGCGCCACTCGTTATGAAAATGAGCTCACTCTCAGAACACTGGGTGCCCTTGGGGCGAGGATGTGTGTGTGTGTCTGTTAGTGTGTGCATGTGTTTTGTGTGTGGTTGTCTGTGTGTGTGTGTTATGGGTGGATGGATCCGGCAGGCACCTCCATGCATAAAGATGAAGCAGTACGGCTATGTTCCTCTGTGTTCCTCTAACTGTGTTCCTCTGACAAATCAATCAGACAGTGTTCAGAGGGGCCTTATGGCCTTACTGTGGACCTGTGTGTGTGTGTGTGTGTGTGTGTGTGTGTGTGTGTGTGTGTGTGTGTGTGTGTGTGTGTGTGTGTGTGTGTGTGTGTGTGTGTGTGAGAGAGAGAGAGAGAGAGAGAGAGAGAGAGAGAGAGAGAGAGAGAGAGAGAGAGAGAGAGAGAGAGAGAGAGGTAAACATTTGTAAAATAATAAGTGAATGAGTAATTGACTGACTGACTGACTGACTGACTGACTGACTGACTGACTGTGTGACTGGGTTTCATTCCTCCAACCCTTACCACTTTTCTTACAATAATGCACATGTTGTTTTGTGATTTGCAATGAATGTTACGTAACACATCTCAAACTGTTAATCAACAGAGAGTGATGCCTTTAGATACACACTAAATGTATAATGCACTAACGTGTCATTCACTGGTAGGTTTTTGTTTCACTGTGAGTCATCTGCTGGGAATACATGAACACCCTGAGGAATGGTGACAAGAAGATAAGTGTGTTTCTGTGTTGTGTAGGGTAGAAGCATACAAAATATGGGTGTAGAATGAGTGTTTGTCTTGTCGAACAAATTCCTCATGGAACAAGTTTTTCTTCAGGCATCAGATCATCTTGCGGGTGCCATAGGGAGAGGAGAGCAGAAGACACGAGAGTGGAGGGCAGCAGAGGGAGGAGAGGAGGAGAGGAGGAGAGGAGGAGAGGAGGGATAGAGGGAGGGGAGCCTAGGGAGATACAGTCCACCAGTGTATATCCAGATACCGACTCTGCCTGCATTTACAACCTACTTGAAAAGTTAATAACCAATACCAAACCGGTTTACGATCGCAGCAACTTATGTCGACCACCAACTCCTACCCTCTCCTCACGTTGTATTTTCACTGCGCTAAAATACACAATGACTAGTTTAAAGCAGAGCTGAACAAGAGCAGTTGGATTCTGAGTAGGTGTACATTTTGTTTTAACACCTCTGCTTCACTTTCGGGTTGTAGAGAGAGTGTAGTGATCCATATCGCCAGTGGTGGGAAAGCAGCTCGCTATCAGCTCTTGCGATCGAGCGACATGCTCTAGATTAGCCTCGATATGCCATCGGTCTTCTCAAGGTCAGAGCTAGAGCGAGCACCGACTCTACGGGCCTGGGGGGATGACGCAAGATGTCACGGGAGTTATCGGGGAATGAAAATCGCTTGGCTTATTTATTTGAATACGATCAGCAGTCAGCAGAGTAATTGTCGAAACGCAGTGTATGTTTGCTGAGAGTATTTTAATCAGCCTTCTCTCACAGCTCTCTGAACGAGTACCCACGCAGTGACGAAGCAATTTCGAGTAGATTAGGAAATTAGACTTTTTTCTCAACCGGGGAGAAGAGCTGTACGTGGAATTACTCGGCCTAGCTGCAGCCGCCTGTGCAAGGATGAGCATTATGACCGCTGTGGGTGTGTAGAGGGTTCGACTAAGAGAAAATATTTCCTAAACTTAGATTAATTCGAGGTTACATCTTTCGAGCCCTGCCTCTCAGACGAGCACGCCCTCATGCTGCTTCTGGCACGGACGCTGTCTGTGACTGTGTGTGTGTGCATGTGTCTGTGTGAAATGGTGTGTGGGGTCGTGATTCAGTTTGTTGCGTTGTGTTAATTTATGTAGCTCATTCTCACTGGCACAAAGCCTTTTCAATATAGTGCTGCCATCTACTGGCAGGTGCAGACATCACAGCCTACAACAACTGTTTTTACAGTAACAATATTTGCATCTTTCATCTCTATTTTGTATTATAATCAATCGTGTGTGTTGTAAATAATGTAATAGATAATTTCAACATGTGGCCCCTTCATTCAAATTAATGCACACACGCACACACACACCTGTACACACACACACACGTGTACACACACACACACACACACGTGTACACACACACACACACACACGTGTACACACACACACACACACGTGTACACACAGAGAGACTCTGCCTGTATGCTGGCTTCTCTCTCTTCCCGGTGTCCTGGTGAGCTCCAGCAGTCCACGCTGGCTCTGTTTGATGGGTTATTTACTCTCATAAGCTTTTAAAGCCTTCCATTGACCTCTGCTGGCTTTGTGTTCCTCTCCCTGGAAACACACACTATCACACACCCCCTGACAGAAACACACACTCACTGACAGATACAAACACACACTCACAGACATGCACGCTCCCAGACACAAAAACATACAGATATGCATACACACACAATCACACATAGAAACACTGACACACATTCACAGACACACACACTCATAGACACAAACTCCCAGACAGAAACACACACATGCACACACACTCACACACACAGAATACGGATGGTGTGAGTGGAGCATTGACCAGGCCTAACCCCACTCAGAATAGGCCAAACAACATGGCCCTCAGCCTTAACACACACTGACCAGTCTGAGGTCCCCACTGAGAGCTTGGCAGCCTTTAAAACCACAAACTCATCTCTCCCTACCCCTCTCTCTCCCTCTCTCCTCCCTTTCTCTCTCTAGCCTACTTTCTCCCTCCTTCTACCTGTCTCCTTTCTCTGCCTATCTCTCTGTCTCTCCCCCCCCCCTCTCCCTTACTCCTTGGCTCTCTAGCAAGTCAGGAGAGAGGACCCAGAGGAATAGTGAAGAGGGGCAAGTGGAGCAGAGCAGCGTGTACCTGTCTTGTCCTCTAGATTGAGGAGGAGGGCGGGAGTGCTGTGTGTGTGTGTATGTGTGTGTGTGTATGTGTGTGTTGGGAGGGGGGGGGGGGTCCCTGGGCAGCCTCCCTGCTGTGTTTTCAAACTGCTTCAGACCAGAGACAAAACGCTGTGAGAAAAATGCCGGCAACCCTGTTGAATAATGCAGGGGATGCCAGGCTGGTAATTCAGGGGGCCAGTTCAGGAACACTGAAGACTCTGACAGGACTCACTTCACCATGGGGGCTTGTCTTAGCTGCTGTCTGCCTTTTATTGGTTCAGTTTCGAGCTGAGTGCCGTGTCCACCTGGAAGACCACACTGACTGTGGGTGCCTTCACGCAAGTGTTGTGAGTGTGTTTGTGTGCATTTGTGCTCGCGTGCACGTGTGTGTGTGTATGTCCAGGTGTGTGTCCATCCTAGGCTGCTGACCCAGTTCTAGTTGTTTTTCCTTCCTTCATTCACTCCTCCACTACTCATGCAGTCCTCTCCCTCTCCTCCCCTCCCAGCTGATCTCTGTTCCTCTCCTCCTGTTCTCCCAGCCTTTACCTGGGAATCCGCCAGAGATTAATCATTTCTGACAGGGAGGAGCCCGAGCACAGAAACAAACCTGACCAAAAGAACTCCACCTGACGAGAAGCTTTCACAGCTCCATGGTTGTGCTGTGGATCTCACAGCCTCAGAGACACTATAGGATGAGAAGAAGGGGTATGTTGGGGGCAGGAGGGTGGGGTATGTTGGGGGCAGGAGGGTGGGGTATGTTGGGGGCAGGAGGGTGGGGTATGTTGGGGGCAGGAGGGTGGGGTATGTTGGGGGCAGGAGGGTGGGGTATGTTGGGGGCAGGAGGGTGGGGTATGTTGGGGCAGGAGGGTGGGGTATGTTGGGGCAGGAGGGTGGGGTATGTTGGGGGCAGGAGGGTGGGGTATGTTGGGGGCAGGAGGGTGGGGTATGTTGGGGGCAGGAGGGTGGGGTATGTTGGGGGCAGGAGGGTGGGGTATGTTGGAGGCAGGAGCGTGTTTTGCGGGGCATTCCACCAACAGAAGAAGCAAAAACATTTTGCGCCTTCATGACCAGGTAATGAAGTAATTCCTCCCATTTCCTCATCCCAGCTAACTGTCACACGCACACATCTCTCCTTCCCTTAGTTGTTTATGCTTATCGTTCATTAACGTAATAAGTAATTACAGTAATAAACATCTTAGTGAGAAAGAGAGGGGGAGTTAAGACAGAGAAAGAGAGAGAGGGAAAGAGAGAGAGAAAGAGAGAGAGAGAGAGAGAGAGAGAGAGAGAGAGAGAGAGAGAGAGAGAGAGAGAGAGAGAGAGGCTCTCTCCTCACAATACAGAGATTTATGTCTGCAGTGTCTCGACTGTTTTCTTAAACTGTTGTTTTCCTTTGCTCTTTATGCTTTTCTTCAGGAGGTTTGACATGGCCGCTACTCTGCCACCTCTGTGTTGGCTCCTGTCAGGACCCTTGGTGACAGGGGACCTCCCTGACCTCTGACCCCACCCTGGGAACAACAGGGTCACAGATGGACTTCACTGATAAACAAAACAACAACCTTGATCATACACAATAGGGAGAGAACGCAATGAAAAATGTATGATATTTTCAGCAAAATCTGAAATTTAAAGAATCACTTTGTAACAATGGTTTTGATTTGCATGGGTTTATGTCAGAGAATTAGCGTCAGCGTCAAATATTCAAGGTTACCTGCATGTCTATTTATTGAGAGCACACTAACTTGATTAATCCTCCACCAGCAAACATCCTTAGTCTGGAATCTGGGCCAGCCAGACAGCCACTGCTTGCAAACCTGACCTTGTGAGAAACAGAGGTAAGGGAAAAAGAAAGAGAGATGGAAAGATGATACGGAGAGAGAAGGACACATAGAGATGGAGCAAGAGATAGATAGGGAGACATAGAGATAGAGAGAGGGAGATGGACAGAGATGGAAAGTGAGAGCGACGGAGAGACACAGCAAGAGATGGATGGCGAGAAAGAGAGACCGAGAGAGTGGGATGGAGAGAGAAAGAGGAATAGAGAGAGTGAGCAAGAGACATAGAGAGAGACAGAGAAAGAGACGGAGAGAGAGAGATGGAGATAGACAGGGAGAAGGCCCCTCAATGCCAAATGCCACACGTACGTGTGCCCCAGCAGAGAAGCACCCAGATGATTGGGTCTATTAAAAGCGTTCTCGTCCCCTGCCTAGGCGTGGTGATTGATCTCATCTGACGCGTCCTTTTACCCTCTGTCACATTAATAACTGCGTCTCTCCTGAGAGAGTGACAGACTGCCGTGTCCTGAAGGAAAGAGATGGGAGAGAGAGGAAGACAGAGAGGAAGAGAGAGGAAGAGAGAGGAAGAGAGAGGAAGAGAGAAGAAGAGTGAGGAAGAGAGAAGAAAACAGAAGAAGAGTGAGGAAGAGTGAGGAAGAGAGAGGAAGAGAGAGGAAGAGTGAGGAAGAGAGAGGAAGAGAGAGGAAGAGAGAGGAAGAGTGAGGAAGAGAGAGGAAGAGAGAGGAAGAGAGAGGAAGAGTGAGGAAGAGAGAGGAAGAGAGAGGAAGAGTGAGGAAGAGAGAAGAAGAGTGAGGAAGAGAGAAGAAAACAGAAAAAGAGTGAGGAAGAGAGAGGAAGAGTGAGGAAGAGAGAGGAAGAGTGAGGAAGAGAGAGGAAGAGTGAGGAAGAGAGAGGAAGAGTGAGGAAGAGTGAAAAACAGGGAGAGAGAAGGTGAGAGAAAAAGAGAGATGGGGAAAGTAAGGAAGATTGGATGCTCAAGGTGAAATCTTCCTTACTCTTTAAAACCCTCCAAGATAATTTGCTTTCACTCCTAACATACCAGAATGCCGGTGAGAGAGCTTGCCTCTGGTCTTCCCTGGCACGTAGCCCGCGGCGGGCTCAAGGCTGTCAGTGCAACAGGATGACAAGTGCCCAACGAATTACATCATGTTCAATACTGAAAGTACATCCAAGACAGTAGTCTGAACAACTTATGCAACAGACTGTCAGTTTACCAATGCAGACTGTCAGAATAATTTAGTGTCTCTGTTGTGTCGTTATAAAACTGCTTAATTGTTACTCAGTAACTCCTTGAGAAAATACAGAAATATATCAGTTTATATGGCTTTAGGACTGTGGAGTGCCAGTAAATCCACACTCACTCTGAACAACCACCCAGGGACCTGGATCCACATCTCTTCTGAGCTCTGAGCAGAGATGACAAACATGTTTTAACACCCTCAGGATAGCTCAGAAAATAAATAAATAAAATTGCTGATCCTGTCATTGCTCAGGGCTAAAGGAAGGATCTGTGATTCACACCAAACTGTCAAGGGACTTGTAGACCTGGAACACATTGTTTTCTTAAATTAATAAATATCTTAAAATATGTTGCACTTAAGATATGATTTTGTTGTTACTGTGGACTCTTCTCAGAATCACGTTATACCGCTGATTTTTTCCATAAATCATGTTATTGTTGCACTGTGTCTGATTCAAATGCGGATTGTTTTGCACTAACCACTGTTTATTTTCTACAGTGGGATCATCTTTTTTATATTTTAAATCTAATTGTTTCTAGTGTAAATGGCTTATGTTGTCATTTCATTTCCTTAAAAGGAACATTATTTTAAGAAATGCTGGTGAAATGCTCTTAGTCCACTGACAGCCTACTTGTTTTCATCATAAGAACGTTTATGATTAATATTTATCCACTTAAGTTGATAGGACCTTTTGTAGTGTAATGTGGCTTCAACCCCATGCTTGCAACCTATTTTCTGTTGTTTTGTTGTGAGGCAGACAAGACATTTCACCTATAAACAAATTCACAACCTGGATTATATTAGACGGAGAGAATGGAACGTATTTAAAAACTGATACACGTTACCAATTTTTTTTTTTTTTGTGAAACTCATTGTTTGCAAAGAAAGAGAGTGGCGACCCAAAGCAGGGTTAAGTAATCCTCGCGAGAATACGAAAACGTACCGGCGTACCACGTCAGATTCAAGCGTAGAAGAAAGGAAAATGTCGCTTACGAGGTGAGTTCTGTGGCAAAGACTTATTATCTATTTACTTAATAACAGCAATTATCGGCTACTATTCTTCTGACATGGACGTGGTATTGGTTTCTTCAAGTTCGTTTTGCCAAAACAACAGAGTATACATGAACTTGTATCGGGATTTGCCTTTTTTTTAACTAGCAAGCTAGTTAGCTAGCTAGCCTAGCTAGCTGGCATGTGCTAGCAACACACAGCAAACGTTGGCGGCCTACTAGCTGGCTGTCTTGCGAAAATCTAGTGTACGGCTCTTGTTTTAGCTGCTCTGTCGTGGATTATTTCAGCAATATATCATTGACATGTTAAACCAACCATATCTTAAATTGATTTAGCATTGCGCTTTAGCTAGCTAGCCTAGCTATCATGTGTTGTTTACAGTCGCGAGCAAGAGGAATTTTGCTCACCAACCATTTACTAAAACATTTGTTATTTATTTTTTTGGCCTACTTGCTAACTTGCGGTTACATCTAAGTTTCATGTTAAAACAATAGTAAGTTAGCAGACGTTCACCGGTACTTCTGCTTGTAGCTTTCTACCGGCGCCGACCCAGCTATCTCAGGATCAGCTTGAGGCCGAGGAGAAGGCGAGGGCGCAGAGGTCTCAGTCCACTGCGCTGGTATCATCCCGCCGAGAACCCCCTCCATATGAACACAGGAAGGGATGGGTGCCCCGCTCTCTGGAGGTACGTAAAGATGGAAGTTAATGGAAAGAAAATGCTTTTGTACATAACAATTTTACTTGACTAATCAGAACAGCTCATTGTGGCCCATAACCCCTCAGCCAGTCTGTTTCAGCTGATTGTCACTGCTTTGGATTCTCAAGTGTGGCTGACTGGTGGTTTGTGTACGCAGGACTTCGGAGATGGGGGAGCCTTCCCGGAGATCCACGTGGCCCAGTTCCCCCAGGAGATGGCCAGGAAGAAGAAGACATCCAACGCCCTGGCGGTCCAGGTGGACGCAGAGGGCAAGATCAAATACGACGCCATAGCCAGGCAGGGCCAGGGCAAGGACAAGGTAAGGCTGGTGGTCCTAGACGTTAGATAACGTAGTAATAAGAATGAAACTGTATCAATTCACAAGACACTTTAATCCAGAGCAATTAAACGGTGTGGGGTGGGGGTTAACTTTTTCAGTTTTCAATGCAACATCTGTGGTCAAATGCTGTGCCCCTGGGCTCCAACCCTCCCTGCCTGTGTTGGACGGAGGCACGTCTGAGCCCTGTGCTGTTCCCTGTGTAGGTGATCTTCAGCAAGTACACAGACCTGCTTCCTAAGGAGGTGCTGAACGACGACGCCCCGGAGCTGCAGAGGCCCGACGAGGAGGCCGTGAAGGAGGTGAGACCACAGGCCCAGAACGCCACACAAATACATTTGATATGAATTAGATTTGTTGTTTTGAAAAATATGTAAATGTTTGTGTCACACCATGTTGCTCCCGTTGACCTGTGGTGTGTATTTCCTCATGTGTGTAGCTAACAGAGAAGACCCGCTCAGCGCTGGATAAGCAGGTGTCTCAGAAGATAGCAGCAGCCATGCCTGTGAGAGCAGCAGACAAGCAGGCGCCCGCACAGTACATCAGGTAGGACTGCCAGGGGACTTACACCACCCATTTACACTACATTTGGTTGATTTAGCAGAGTCTTTCATCCAAACCCACATGCATGTCCATATAGAAAGACACAAACACCCAGGTGGTCTTTGGTTAAATGCTATACCCATCACAAAACGTTGACCCCTTCCTTTCTGGCACCACTATGGCAACCCAATTCCTGTCTCGGTTCTCCACATGGTTGACCTGTCTGTCCCCCCATGGTGACTTACTTCCTGTCTGTCTATACCCCCCATGGTGATCCACTTTCTGTCTCCTGCAGGTACACGCCGTCCCAGCAGGGTGTGGCCTTCAACTCTGGGGCGAAGCAGAGGGTCATCCGCATGGTGGAGATGCAGAAAGACCCCATGGAGCCCCCACGCTTCAAGTAAGGAAACGCCATGTTCATTGCTATGGAAAATGTGGAGATATAAATAAATCTCAATGAGCCAATCCTGGTTAAATGAAATGTCCAAAACAGTAAAAAAAAACTTAAAAAAAAAACTTAAAAAAAAAATTCACTTAAAAAAAAACGAATGAGTTCTCTAAATAGCTTCGTGTGGATGTCTGTTCCAGGATCAACAAGAAGATCCCTCGTGGGCCTCCCTCGCCGCCTGCCCCCGTCATGCACTCCCCCAGCAGAAAAGTACGAGCGGGACCCTGGTCCACCACTCAAGTCACTTAGGGCTTCCCAGATGGCCACAGATCAGCGTGACTGGTGTTGGATGTGACCGGTGTTGGATGTGACCGGTGTTGGATGTGACCGGTGTTGGATGTGACCGGTGTTGGATGTGACCGGTGTTGGATGTGACCGGTGTTGGATGTGACCGGTGTTGGATGTGACCGGTGTTGGATGTGACCGGTGTTGGATGTGACCGGTGTTGGATGTGACCGGTGTTGGATGTGACCGGTGTTGGATGTGACCGGTGTTGGATGTGACCGGTGTTGGATGTGACCGGTGTTGGATGTGACCGGTGTTGGATGTGACCGGTGTTGGATGTGACCGGTGTTGGATGTGACCGGTGTTGGATGTGACCGGTGTTGGATGTGACCGGTGTTGGATGTGACCGGTGTTGGATGTGACCGGTGTTGGATGTGACCGGTGTTGGACCTTCTGTGCTTTCAGATGACGGTGAAGGAGCAGCAGGAGTGGAAGATTCCTCCTTGCATCTCCAACTGGAAGAACGCCAAGGTACCAAGGATCTGTCTGACCCGGCTCAGTGTGCTGGCTGAACTAGGCAATGTTTTGGATTCAACCAACATATTGGACCCAACACGCACACACACGTTGACACACTCGCATATGAACACATACGAAAACATGCACACATTGACACACCCGCACGGGTGCACAGACATGTAAACACACGGACACGCATGCAAACGCGCCCTTCCTGTCCTGATGGCTTGCTTGTGTGCTCTCAGGGTTACACCATCCCACTGGACAAGCGCCTGGCTGCAGACGGCAGAGGCCTGCAGACCGTTCACATCAACGAGAACTTTGCTAAACTGGCCGAGGCGCTGTATATCGCTGACAGAAAGGTACGA
The DNA here is from genome assembly GCF_054491055.1 of Hypomesus nipponensis. Taxonomy (NCBI): domain Eukaryota; kingdom Metazoa; phylum Chordata; class Actinopteri; order Osmeriformes; family Osmeridae; genus Hypomesus; species Hypomesus nipponensis. Next base: position 14,017,103 of record NC_140366.1, on the reverse strand, counting down.
CCTGACTTTACCATGTAACTACATAGCAACACTTTACATGAAGGTTACATCAACCACCATGTCACTGTATAGCATGGGAAAATAAGAACCCCAAGACTATATATATACATTTTTGGATATATCATTCTGTAGTCTTTCACAAGGGAATAGATTTAGCTCAGTGGTATAGCGCTTGACTGCAGATCTGGATGTCACAGGTGCTAATACCGCCCCTGTACATCGCTAAATTGATATCCAAGTGGAAAATGTGGATGATTGCCTAAATAAACGCATGATAATTGTGATTGTGTGGGTGTGTTGTGCAGGCCAGAGAGGCTGTGGAGATGAGGGCGCAGGTGGAGAAGAAGATGGCCCAGAAGGAGAAGGAGAAGAAGGAGGAGAAGCTGAGGGAGCTGGCTCAGATGGCCCGAGACCGCAGGGCAGGGATCAAAGGGCACGGGGACAAAGGTCAGTCTCTCCGGACAGACTTGATATGTATGGTCCTTTCACACACCAAACCATCATTTATTGGAATTGGCATTTTTCTTAAATGTCACAAGTGCAAACGCATACAACACCTCAGTCTTCCTCAAAATGTATCATCTTGATATGTCAACATCTACCAGCAAGAAGGTTTTTGACCGATACAAATAGCGGGCTTAATATAGGTTAATTTGCATACACTTTGCCAAGATGGTAGTCTGGGGTAAAAACTAACCCAAACCAGTCAGTTACCAGGTAATGTTTGTCAGTCTATCAAAAGCTTAATGAATCTTAACTGACATCCCTAAAATTAATCAACAATAACTTAAGTTAATCTTTGTTGCTAAGAGAATGATCTCTGTAGCTCTTAATTTCAGATGGCTGCAAAACAGCATGTCAGCCTATGTCATGCATACACAACACTAATCCATCCTTCGTTTCTCCTCCCCTGGCTCTCCCTCCTCCCCTCCCCTGGCTCTCCTACCTCCTTGGCGGGTGTGTGCAGGAGGGGAGGATGGGGAGGCCCGAGAGCGTGATGAGATCCGCCATGACAGGAGGAAGGAGAGACAGCACGACAGGAACATCTCCAGAGCCGCCCCCGATAAGAGGTACGCTCTAACTACACGATCTTACGCACACGCTCCTTACCACAGACACACACAGGTCCACAGACTGACTCTCTCAGACACACATCGTCTCTAAGACACACATGTACTCACTCAAACACACACCCCTTGCTGAATCATTCAGTTGGTGGGCTGGACAGTAACTGACGGCATCTGTCTGGTCTAGTGAAGTGGTCAGCAGGGGAAGATGTAAGAAGTCTGCAGGGGCAGACTCATTACTTCGGAAGTCTATCTCATTCAACTGGCCTCATTACCCAGAAGTCTGTATGATTAAACTGTTCTCATTACCATACTAGGCTGGCCCTCAGCATGGCCCCAGCCTGCAAGGCTTATATCCCACAGATCTTTGTGACACGCATATGTCTTGCCCTTTAAACGATGCTAGTGTCCCAGGCTGTTCCACCTCCATGCTGTAGGTCTCTCCTAACTTCAGAGTGCTTCATTTGTGGGATTGCAGAGCTGATCTGTGACTGGCTGGCATCTCTCAGTTGATCTGTGGTTGGCTGGTGTCTCTCAGACCAATAGGGTGACCCTCTCCCATGCGGTGTGTTTGCTCGTGCAGGTCCAAGCTGCAGAGAGACCAGGACAGAGACGTCAGCGAGCTGATCGCTCTGGGACAGCCCAACCCCAGGACGTCCAGCGATGCCCAGTACGACCAGAGGCTCTTCAACCAGAGCAAGGTGAACCTCATCATCGATTTGACCTTTATTTAACCAGGAAGATCCCCTTTTGCTATGTCCTGGTCTAGCGAGTAGTTTCACTTTTATTTAGTACACCTCTCATTGTTAATACACTTTTACAAATCACATGACAACACAAAGCATGCAATTTTGTTTTATTTTATATAAACATAGAAATCATAGTAGCAAAGTGATATCATACACACACACACACTGAAAAACCATCATTGTTTATATTTCTTTCTGTAATCTCCCTCCTTCCGTCAGGGCATGGACAGTGGTTTTGCAGGTGGGGAGGATGAGATGTACAATGTGTACGACCAGCCGTTCAGAAGCGGCCGGGACATGGCTCAGAACATCTACCGGCCTGGCAAGAGTTCAGACAAAGACGTGTACGGAGACGACCTGGACACCCTCATGCAGAACAGCAGGTACAGGACTGTTCCCTCCCTCCCTGCCTCATGCAGAACAGCAGGTACAGGACTTCCCTGCCTCCCTCCCTGCCTCATGCAGGACAGCAGGTACAGGACTTCCCTGCCTCCCTCCCTGCCTCATGCAGAACAGCAGGTACAGGACTGTTCCCTGCCTCCCTCCCTGCCTCATGCAGAACAGCAGGTACAGGACTGTTCCCTGCCTCCCTCCCTGCCTCATGCAGAACAGCAGGTACAGGACTGTTCCCTGCCTCCCTCCCTGCCTCATGCAGAACAGCAGGTACAGGACTGTTCCCTGCCTCCCTCCCTGCCTCATGCAGAACAGCAGGTACAGGACTGTTCCCTGCCTCCCTCCCTGCCTCATGCAGAACAGCAGGTACAGGACAGGTTCCTGGACTCATCCTAGCCTCCCCCCACGTCCCTCTCATGCAGAACAACAAGATGTCACAGACTCAAATTCTGCTAAATGTCACTTTCAATAAATGTGTTCTGAATGAATACATCATTAGAATGATTATAACAAACCTAACCCCAATAACTTACCTGTCTCTCTCCTCCCTTCTCTCCATCCATCTCTCCACACTTCATCCCTTCCTCCAGGTTTGTTCCAGACCGTGAGTTCTCCGGTGCCGACCACGGGCCGCGCCGCGACGGCCCGGTGCAGTTTGAGGAGGACCCGTTCGGTCTGGACAAGTTCTTGGAGGAGGCCAAGCAGCATGGCGGCTCCAAGAGGCCCTCCACCAGCAGCCGCTCCAAGGACTACGACCACGACAAGAAGCGCAGGAAGGAGTGAGGACTGGAGAGGGGCCTCCAGCCCTCCCTCTCTGCTGGCAGGGTGTGCTGCTGTGGGGCAGGGAAGGGCAGCAGGGGGGGATGTTTTTAAACCTAGGAGTTGGAGCCACCACCAAAATGTGTCCAATAGAAATATTGATCTTTTTGCCGTCTGTTTCACAGCTTGTATTTTTTTGTTATTTAAAAAAACAAAAAAACAATTGTTTTATTTTTGTCAGTGGAGTGTAGTTTCAGGCTTTAGGTGAGTGTGGATGTGATGCAACTTCTTGGGGAATGCTGCACTGCATTCTACCCCCTCCCAAGACCTCAGACAGCCTGTATTCTTCACCTCTAGCTTCATTAGCTTACTTTGTATCTCCCCTCTAGTCACACAGGTAATAGGTAAATATCCTGCCTTTCCATTGTTTTAAATAAGTCCCCTTGTATATGTGTGGCTAAGCAATATTTGGGCCCACTGGGTACTACATAAGGCATTCCTGTAAGTGAGGTGAATTTCCCAGGTGTGATTTATATGGTGTCTTGTCAGGATCTCATCTGAGACAGTCTCTGTTTCTACTGGGATACATGATGAACCAGCTCTATATCTCTTGTACAGTACTGCTACCATGGAATAAATTTCATTTTATGGAGAAGATCCTTTCTTTCCCTCCCTCTTTCTTTGCTGTTTTCGGATAAGAGTGTCTTAGGTCTAGAGTTATTGTTGTGTGGTATCTCGTCAACACCCTTCCTCAATGCAATCATCAGGTGCATTCAGGACTTCCAAGACGCTCCTCTCTGTGGCAGTCTGTCGTAATTGTCTCATTGTGTGCTCCACACTTTCCCCACTTCTCAATCGCATTCTGAATAATGTGCCTAATAAACAGATGATTAAACACCCATGGTAGATTCTGGGAGCCCATCAATTACCAGGCAGGAAGCAGAACCATCGACACTAGCTGAGGAATACTCTCTCGAGATTTATGCTTTGATTAGAACAAAACTGGTTCCATTAATTACAATTCATGAGTGATTTATGCAGTCTGACAGATTTATTTCAGGCAACTTCCTGGACTGAACAGAACCAATCAGGACAACATTACGCACCCAGACAGACTGGAGAGGTTGTAGAAGGTTTTTCCTAAAGAGCTTTGTCACAGACTATTTAACAGATGGATTTTCTTAGTCTGCATTATAAACGATCCACGACTCCAACCAGTGGTACACAACATCTGTCATTATTGATCGATTATCATTACCAGCTGTTACGTTCTACTGTATAACTACATCCTTATATGCATATCCTCTGTCAGTGACCATCCTTCAATTAACTTTTTATTGATCTGCAAGGAAATTAAAATCCTTAGACTGGCGGCTGTCACCATGAGAATATCCTCGACTGATGCCAAAGGAAGTTTGTTGTCCATTCTGCTTCTTCCACAACACACGCAATTTTTTGCAGGCCAACTGTTAAAAAAATGATTTTCCCCTCTTTTTCTCATATTTTTTCGCTCTCCGATGAAATACTACTTCCGCAGTGAGAGGTCTGACTGAAACAACAAACTTGTTTCTTTACGGTCTCTAATAAAATACAGTGTCAGCTTGTCCCCTCCACCCCTGGGCACAGGGAAACATTCATGAGTGACTCCTTGGTAGGGAAGTCTGTTCTGCATTGACCTGTATTGTGTGGAAAGGAGTTTATGTGGTGATTAACTTAAGATAATCTTGCTAAAGCTATCAGTGCTACACCAGCTGAGTGTAGTGAAGGATGAAGTGTGACTTATCAAACCACAGCCTGCTACATCAGTTAAACTGGTCCATCAACTCTTCTGAGTTGTCCTTAGTGTTTCTCCTCGTCTTGCTTGGGGATATTAATTGGGTTAGTTTAGGTGTGGTTCTGTGGGTGTATGTGTTTGTAAAAATTGCTTGATTTGATAGAGGCATTCAGTTCCTTAGGAACTGGGGGACAATCATCAATGTTGCTAGATTTAATAAATGACAAGTGATTTGTTTGTAGATACATAGTTCCTAGGGTTCTTGATGGCCAGTCTCCTACATCAGAAATTGTTAGTGTGATTATATCCTAGCCTCCTAGTGTATTCAATATGGATTCTTGAAGGAAGGCTGCAGGCCTTGCTGTGAAGGACGCATTCAAGTGCCTGCCATTGTTGTTACTTGAGGTGTATTTAATTTACACAGACAAGTTGATAATGGCTCCACCATGCTGTTGTCTAGCTTGTGAATGTGTGCAGTGGAAGATGAATGAGATTCTTATTCATGAAGGTAAAAAAGGAAATTGGTTCTTCGTCTGCTTTTGTGTGCTGCTGAACACAAACAATAAATACATTGTTGGGACATAATGGAATCTTCACCTTTTCAGCTGAGACTTTGATGGATGGGTTCTTGTTTTTCTCCCAGAAAAAGCTAGCAGACATAAACAATATTGAGTTGTTCAGCCAATCCTTCATGGTACATTTCAAGGGCAGTTACAGGGGTTTGTAAAGTGTGATTGGTGATGAATGTTCTCTATGCTCCTTTCACCTGTCTAAAGGTGTGGCAAAGAAATATCATTCACATTCCAAACTGCTACTAATATGAAGGCCCAACTCGGGACATGATGACAGTGAAAAATCCCCTTCTGTATTGTAATGTAAGACTTGCAAGGCTCTGAGGCCCAACCACATTGACCATATATTTACAACAATACCAGTATTTTCCCAGATATGTTTCTCATACAATAGATGCACATTTAAATACTGAATACAACTCACTTTGTTGGCGTTAGATTATTTAGTGTTGGTGTGTTCAATAATCATTCACACAACGTTAGCTACACTTGGGTGCGAATTGTGAGCTGGAGGTCTTGGTTGTAGAGAGCTGGATAGTAGAGGACTGAACTTGGTTGTGGAGGCCTGGTCAGTGGAGGTTTGGGTTGTGGAGGGCTGGATGGTGTAGGCTGTCTGAAGGCTGAATCCTGAGGAGTGCAGTCTTTTCTGCAACAGCAATCCGGCTGCATAATCCATTATCAGGGCTGGGTTTAGACAGGCGTAAAAACCTCTAATGGTTGTGCCAGTCAGAGAGTGGACCCAGACTCAAGCGCTGCTGGAATGTTTACATGCTGACAGCTGTGGGACTGTCAGGGATGTGTGATTCATTGACATTTTGGCCAATATGTCTTAATCGAATGAAATATCTGCTGGAATCCTGGGGTTGTATGGATTCTGGAGTTCAGACTTTGTCTGCTGTATCTTTTGATAATGATGATAATATAATAATCATCATAACAATGTACTAATTTACCAGATTACCAGAGTTGTTATCCAAAGAACAAAAATTGAACTTGCACCCTATTGATCTGCCATAAAAATGCTCTACCATTTAGCCATATTCATGAGGATGATGATGATGACAAGGATTATATTCCGATTTTATAGCCTAATAGTGCGAGAATTTGTGTTTCATCTGCCCCTGAATTTAATGAACATCCTAATGGTAATCATCTGTTTTATATCTTTTCAAAGTGTGATCCATCATTTGGAACTGAATTTAACTAAAAACTAAGAAACACTCGTTCACAGGTACACATCTGGATATCCAATTCCTATTTAATTACAGTGTTAAGCTATCTATATTAAATGTCACCACCATGTATGACAAATGGCTTTACATCTAAAGCCTCCTTCTGCAGAAACAGGGTCTTAATAGGCTTTCTGGGGATATGAGAAAGGGACTGATACAGCTGATGATTCCTTTAGATCAGGGGTTCTTAAACCTTTTGGGGCCATGGACCCCAGTAGGGGGTACCTGCAGAGCCGGAGACCCAGGAGACCCCGGAGAGCTGTATTGCTTACAGGGGACAACTTTTTCCAAGGACCCCCGATAATCATAACACCCATTCAGTATACCCGTTGTGCTCTTAAATTGACACTATATGTTTGTTTTATTGGTGCAAATGGTGCCCATCTGTAGATTATTATATATTGATATAGAGGAGGAAAGAACAGAGAAGCATAGAGCAGACATGCAGTAGAGTAGCCTATAGTAGAGTCCTCATTAACTGGGCTACCCATCAATGATACAAACACATTTTTTCGAAGATTTTTTTCAACCAATCCACATACGTGGATGTGAGTTTTCAATAGTATGGATGTGTGTGAACATTTCACATGTGAACGTGTAAGCGTTTCATGTGTTTGTGTAAGGACAGTCCGAATTATTAGTACAATTATATATGTAGCCTATCCGAGATGATGACTTAAACTGGCCTCCAATAGCCTACCTGCCCCCCTCCCTCCATCATGGAAGTTTAAAACCAATCCTCAACATTTAGATAAATGCTAATAAACGTTGACACAAGTTAGTAATGTATTATTCATTAGTGGCTAGAACATCAAGTTCAGTCAATTCCAATCAGTGCTCAAGCTCAAGACAACATTATTTACGATCACTTCGAGTTTACCCTGGTTCTTGATGGAAAGCGTATCTGCTTTATCTGGTTAGGTTAGCATTGATTTCGGCCTAGCAGTCCATTGTAACACTGTGAAGACGCAACCTTGAGGCCAAAAATTCAGGTTATTGACCTAAGTGAAATCCATACTGTTGGATTAGATGTCTTCATCGCAGATTTCACTTTGTTGACCAATACCATTGATAGTCAATGGCTTTTAATAAACCGTTATAAGATCAGATAGGCTAAATGTGGTCCAATAGCGCCCTCTAGAAGACTAGAAGAGAACAGATTATCACATTTAACAGAATCTCGCTTGATCAACAACGTTCGGCAAATAACTTTTTTTACATAACGTTTCTTTCTTTCTTTCTCTTTCTTTTTTTCTTTCTTTCTTTCTTCCTTACGTCACTTTGGGTAAAAGTGTCCGCTTAATTAAGATTCTAAAATGTTCGAAGGAGAAAATATTATTCAGTGTCTGCTCAAGAACATCTCAACATATGGCCTATTATTATTACTCTATTTCCACTAAGGCGATTTTAGAACACGTTTGATAAGTAACACCTTAATCATTTATTTACCTGTGCAAATATCAATTTACTAGATTGGAAATTGTGGCGTTACATAATAAAAAAATAAATAGGCTATGATTATCCTTGTAGAAATCCTTGACATTTGTCATAAACAGGTGAGTGCTCATGTCACGGGAAAAAAAAGGTTCTCACAGTTTTCAATAAACGCATAAGTGGTAAGCCAACCCCCATATGCAAAGGTTATTATGGGTTATTTCCATGGTACAGTTCTGGTAAAGCATAGGGACACGTCGCCGCCCCGAATTAATATATTCAGCTTCAGTTGACGTCAAAATGTCCCATTGGTCGTAAAAAGTTAACGGGGGCGTGAATTTCCTGCAATATCATGTAGCAGTGGGCGTCCCGTTAGTCCCAGCTCTTTGAAAGACCATACATGATTTCACTATTACACAAGTTAGGCGACTACAAATCTGAATATCCGGGCGCATTTATCGGACAAATATGACGGAAAGCTCGGCATATAAATTGTTAAATGGAGACGCTTGCCATCGGACCACAAACGGGAAAAAATCGGGGAAGGACTTCGTGAAGAACCGGGGTTTCTTTCAACAGCAAAAGTATCGTCCACCCAGAGATAAGGTGAGGCCCCGTTGTAAACGATGAGACTGGGGAGAGCAATTAATGCATCTACTTAGCTAGTAGGCTACATGGAATTCCTGTAGACATAGGTTTTTCTTACATTGTTACGTTATGTTATTTTTGTTATAGAACATTCTACGGAGAAAAAAAATAGTTTTACAGGGAATGTTGACTTCCTTATTATTAGCTACACCATAAGTGGGTCTTGCTAGCTACTGTAGCTAATATTGAACTACCGGTACTTGAAGCTACCGAATACAACTAACTAGTCCAGGAAAGTGGTCTGCCAAATTACCGTCTGCAGCTTTTTGAGTACTGAGCTCTGAGGAAATCCTGGAGGAACCGGATTCTGATAGGGTTGTCAACTTTAATAACCCAGCAGAACTTTCGAAGCATTCTGCATTAAGCACTCCTTAATCTACAGCGACTCCCAACCAGTTGAAAGATAACCGATCTGAAAGATGTAGTTAGCTAGCTGTAACCCAACACGGCCTGTTGTTGGGGTGTGGTGTAGGTGGGCTGGTCTCTGTTTACACTACCACTCCATTGCCATGGAGAATACCAGCGCTGTTGTGCAAGGTAACTGGAGAGGAGCACTTTGTCCCACAGTCAGGCTTCTGGTAGGATAGTCTCCCTCAAACCTACCCTTCCCAGCCTATCCAAACCCTCCAGCTACCCCCTCTGGCATCTCCTATCCTCCAACCTGCCACTCCCAGTCTCTCTTAACCTCCAGCTTCTCCTTCCAGCCTCTCCTTTCCAGCCTCATCTTCTGCCTCCAGGCCTCTCTTCCCTCTGGACACACCCCCTCTCCAGCAGTCCTTCATGGGAGAAATGTCCTTTGGCTGGAGGAGTGGCCCGTTGGGATTCAATGGCCCTCGAAGGGGAGGACATGTGTGTATGTGGTGGTGTTTTTTTTTTTACTTGCTAGGAGTGGACAGGTAACATCAGATCCAGTAGGTAGCAGGATTCTAGACACTGTCCAGGCGAGGGAGGGGATGGAGATCATGTCACGCCTGTCTCCTCCTTCTAGATCTGCAGAAGCAACCAGAGGATGGGAGTGCGCGTTTGTCGGACATATGTGTGTGTGTGTACGAGGGTCAGAGGTGTGCCTGTGTGTTTGTGGGAAGAGCCCAGAGTTAAACAAAGTGAATCAATACAGTCCTTCACCACTCCCAGGTGTGACTAATAACTGAAGCCAGCGAAACTGCAGCTATTGGCTCATAAACGAACACAGGTGGAGCTCATTGATTGACTTCATAAAGGAAATACCTTTTCTAGGAGAAGCTATGGTTATTCATTGCCTACAAGGTGTGTGTCTGCTTTTCTGAAGATGTAAACAAGTCCTGTTCAAATAGGAGCTGACGGTTTTAGCTTGTGGTGGACCTGTAATGATCTGGGAGTGTTTAAACATCAAATATGTTGTTGTGTGCCCAGACTGCAAGGCCCGTTGGTAAGAACTAGCGTTTTCCCACACAATCTCTAGAGAGCTGAAAACCTGTCTAACTGGCTTGAAATTGGTTGCGCCACATGCAGATACACACTCAGACTTTCATCAAACACGCACAGACACCTGCACGCGCACACACACACACACACACACAGTCATCAAACACTCTTCTCTGTCTCTCTACTGTACTGCGGTATTTTATGGGGCATGACTTGGTCACATGTGGTTGCTAGGCAGCCAGGGCCTTAATGAGTGACAAGGCTGACTGACCTGGGCTCGTTTGGTGGGAGGACAATCAGGCCATAGAGAAGTTGAAAAGCAGCTTCAGATGATTTATTTTAAATTTAGTTCTTGTGAAGAGGTGCAATCCTATGAAACACAACCCGTACTTGTTACTGTGGAAGAAATCCTTTTTTTTTTTGCCTGCTTATTTTAATCATAACCAGTAAAACGGCTATTACTTTACTATCTTTTCATGTATTCTGTCTTTTTATGCAATCATATGCGTATATGGCGACATGGCATATGCTTGTGTTATGTTCTGATGACAGTCATGGGTCTTTTCATGTAGGGTCTGACTGAATTACGAGCACCTACTATCCTTTGATTTTCCCTTTCTACTCTAAATTCTGACATTCATGCCGTCAGAGATTTTGTTAACAACACTGTGTGATTTACATGGTCATTATTCATGTATAGAGTGTTTAGATTCTTCGATCTGCAGATTGCTTAATACTTAAAAACCCCGAACTCAACTGAATGAAACTGTTCCTGAAGAGATGGACAAAACTTTTCTTAATCGGTTACAAATGCAAACATAAACTTGAGTTGGACAGGAATGTGAATGTCTGTACACAAAGAGAGAGCGAGAGAGCGAGAGAGCGAGAGAGAGAGAGAGAGAGAGAGAGAGAGAGAGAGAGAGAGAGAGAGAGAGAGAGAGAGAGAGAGAGAGAGAGAGAGAGAGAGAGAGAGAGAGAGAGAGAGAGAGAGAGAGAGAGAGAGAGAGAGAGAGAGAGAGAGAGAGAGAGAGAGAGAGAGAGAGAGAGAGAGAGAGAGAGAGAGAGAGAGAGAGCTCTGCCTGCAGATTAACCTTCAGACTTAACCCAGGGTTGGGTGGTTATGGTCCCCCCCCTCTCATTGACCGGTGATCTGGGAGGTGTGGTATGTGACCTCTGAAGGGATGTAATCATCAACAGTACTGGGCGTCTTGAGGGGCAGAGTATGATAGAGTTAGAAGGCAGCAGGATGGCTGCCTCAAGCAGCAGAGAGAGAAAGAGAGCAGAGCTCAGCCTGTAGATGACTCAGACTCCTATGTCAGAACTTTGTATAGTTAAGGCGTATCATATCTTCTGAAACGACCCTTCTGTGTCCTGTGGAATTTGTCATTTGTCCAGACCTTTGATTTGAATCTGCATCTCGTACAATATTTTTCTGTGAGAAACCGTGTCAAAATAATAAGAATTACATCCAGAAATTGAATACAACTGTTTTGTTTTCGAAACATTCCAGAACAACCATGCAGTGCGTAACGCCAGCCTGTACAACAAGCCCTTTGTGGAGTCGTTTGAGGAGACTCCGCTGCTGGTGGCGGTCCTCACCTACGTGGGCTACGGCATCCTGACCGTGTTCGGCTACCTGAGGGACTTCCTGCGCGGCTGGAGGATCGAGAGCCACCACGTGGCCCAGGAGAGGGAGGAGCAGAAGGTACACCCCTCCTCACCTCCACCTGCTGCTTTCTATCTTTCACTCACTCATTCACTCACTGACTCACAATCTCTCTCACCCACCAACACAATTTACAACAACTGTGTTACTGTGACGATTATTGCTCCAATTGAACCCACTGAGTCAAATGTCCTCTTCCATTAGAGTACGGGTCACATCTTTGGTTGTTTGGCAGATCTAAGAAACAAAGGATACTGGAAGCTGAGATCCACTAGTGGTTGTGTGATCTGACCCTCCATGATGTGTTTTCTCTCTCCAGGACTTTGTTCCTCTGTACCAGGACTTTGAGAACTTCTACACAAGGAACCTGTACATGCGCATCAGGGACAACTGGAACAGGCCCATATGCAGCGTTCCTGGGGCCAAGATGGACCTGATGGAGAGGGTGTCTCATGACTACAACTGGACCTTTGAGTGAGTCTAACCGTCCGTCTCTGTCTGTCTGTCTGTCTGAGCCTGTGTGTGGGGGTATATTTTCATGAGACTTTGCCTGAGGTCTGAATGAGTCATCATGGCCAAATCTCAGCTTGCATGTTTTCCTTGCTCCCGAGGTCCTTGTCCCTTCCTGTAATGATCAGACCAGCCACAACGAGAAGAGACACCACCAGACTCTGTCACATGCTGCTGTGTGGAAACGTCACTAAAGCACAGCAACCAGTCACCTCTCACACCCAACTGTTAATGAGTCTGATAGTTCAGTCTTGTCCACATGCCAACAACCCAATACTGTGAATGTGTTTGAAGAACGTAACAAACTCCACAGCACAAATAGTGTCCTGTTGAAACATCAGGTCTACTGAAAAGACATTTCTGGCATGTTTTTGAATCACAGTAGGTGATTCAATGTCTTATTAAGAAATATAGGAATGTTCCTGGAGCTATTCTATGTAATATTCATTTATGATATGCCTTTGTCCCAAGCGACATACAAGCAGGGGGGATTTGAACCTGCAAGCTAACCACACCCTGTGGAGCTTGTTGCTCTGTGTGTTTCTGACTCGTCTCTGCTTCTCCAGGCACACGGGTAAGGTGGTGAAGGACGTCATCAACATGGGCTCTTATAACTACCTGGGCTTTGCCGAAAACATCGGCCCCTGCGCTGACGCCGCCACCAACGCCACGCTCAAGTACGGGGTGGGCGTGGCCAGCACGCGCCACGAGATGGGTAAGTTAGTCTAACCCTAAGCGGAGACAAATTCCTTGTATGTGCACACATACTTGTTCAAAAAAGCTCATTCTGACAAGGTAGTTAGCTACCCTTCCTACCAGTGTTGTATAGGAGCAGGTTATTTAAACAAGATGAATGTGAAATCCACTTACCCCTGGAAAGCCCAACATTCCTCATACCAAGGTTCACTTTTGTAATAACATGTAGCGCTAAACCATAAAGAAGCATAGCTACATAGAAGTTAATATGTAATTACAATGTAAATAGTATAGGTGTTGCAACATAGTCACAGTAATTCGAGTTTGTTTATGTGAAGTGTTTCCAAGTACGGCAAGGTTTTACTATACTGACATCATGCTGTTGTTTGTTCAGGTAACCTGGATGTTCATGAGGAGTTGGAGCAGTTGGTTGCCAGGTTTCTGGGTGTGGAGTCGTCTATGGTGTTTGGCATGGGTTTTGCCACCAATTCCATGAACATTCCTGCTCTAACTGGAAAGGTAGAACATCCCTCGTTTCCTCCTCTCTCTGTATCTTTCTATCTCTCTGTCTCTCTCTTCTCTCTGTCTCTGTCTGTCTCTCTCTATCTCTCTTTCCAGACATGGTTCCACATATTAGCTGTGGGCCAACTTCCTGTCTGAGGAAACAGGTTTTCAGTTGTTGTGGATTTCTAAGTTCATCCTGTTCCTCAACTTCGGGACATCTTTCAGAACATTTTGTATCCAAGGGCCCGGAATGCTGAGTCACACCGAACTCTTCTTCGCTTCCTGTTCTTAGGTCTTAGGTTCTGTTTTGACAGGAAGTGTACAGTACCTTTAAGTAATCACTCACAGACAGAGAAGGGGGAAAGAGGAAGGGGGAAAGAGGATAGTCACGTCACATACTGGAGGTCATGAATTCTTTAAACATTCTCATGCCTTCTCGTCACAAGGATTACGTAACAGGATTAATCATTCATTCATCAGATGAGAGGGCATGCTGGTCATGTGTCAGGAGCAGTGAGATGCCTAAGATGTAGAGTTAGATATCCAGTATGAAATGGAGATGTAGAGCTAGATATCCAGTATGAAATGGAGATGTAGAGCTAGATATCCAGTATGAAATGGAGATGTAGAGCTAGATATGCAGGATGAAATGTAGATGTAGAGCTAGATATGCAGTAGGTACGTGGAAGATAAACGGTGAGATGTCTGACATGTCCATTACCCCATGCCGTGTCTGTAGGGCTGTCTGATCCTGAGTGATGAGCTGAACCATGCCTCCCTGGTCCTGGGAGCCAGACTGTCAGGATCCACCATCCGTGTCTTCAAGCATAACAGTAAGCACACGCTCTCTACTCGCACGCACACAACAGCACACACACTCTCCACAGAATTAGGCACACTTACACACACTTACTTTTCCATACAAAGCCCAGTCACACACTTGTGACGGGACAGGAGTGCACAGTGCAGGATGTGGGGGGTTAGATGGCACACACGCTTCAGTACGCACGGGTCATTCAGTACACACGACACACCATCTCTCTCCTCTCCATCCCTCTCTCCCTGTCCTCCTCTCATTCTCATCCCGTTCTCTGCGAGCAGACATGCAGAGTCTGGAGAAGATGCTGAGGGATGCCATCGTTCACGGCCAGCCCAGAACGCACCGACCCTGGAAGAAGATTCTCATCCTGGTGGAGGGCATCTACAGGTAGACACACACACACACACATTTACACACACACACACACGTACATACTTACTGTACACAGACACACGCATGCTTACACATACAAGGTGTCCTTTCATGCCTTGCGTGGGATCCTACTAATGTATTTCCTGTGTCAATTCTAAACGTTCAATACCCCTGGCTGCTCCCTGCTACTCAGTATAGATCAATAATGTGTTGTTATGGATGAAAGCATCCTTAGGGATTTGGGGAGGAAACACTTAGTGCCAGAGAACACGCTTCCAGATATCATGTTCAGGTTTGAGTTTATGAGCCGTGGGTCACAACCACAGCATGTCAAGTGCATTATTACAGGATCTGTGCACGGAAGGCACTTTATATTGATGTGTGTGAGTGGATCCTCTCTGTGTATGTGTGTGTGTGTGTGTGTGTGTATCCTTCCATCTGTCCCAGCATGGAGAGCGTGTGTGTGTGTGTGTTCAACCGCCCTCACCCTCCTCTCTGTGTCCCAGCATGGAGGGCTCCATTGTGCGTCTACCTGAGGTGATCACCCTGAAGAAGCGCTACAAGGCCTACCTGTACCTGGATGAGGCCCACAGCGTGGGGGCGCTGGGGCCCCGCGGGGGCGGCGTGGTCGACTACTTTGGCCTGGACCCCAGGGACGTGGACGTCATGATGGGAACCTTCACCAAGAGCTTCGGGGCGGCAGGGGGATACATCGGAGGGAAAAGGGTGAGCAGCATTTACCTTCTTCATTTACCTTCTCCTCTTATCACCTCCCCCCCACTCACACACACACACACACACAGAGAAGGACAGGAATATCAAGGTCATCATGAGTCATCATCCAGGATGTGATTCCGTCATGAATGTATTTTATTACAGGTGGATTATCTGGTCTTTAAGATAAACTAGCAAGATAAACTTGTTAACTGATGACGGCTCCCTCCCTCCCTCCTCCCCATCCCTCCCTCCCTCCCTCCCTCCCTCCCTCCCTCCCTCCCTCCCTCCCTCCCTCCCTCCCTCCCTCCCTCCCTCCCTCCCTCCCTCCCTCCCTCCCTCCCTCCCTCCCTCCCTCCCTCCCTCCCTCCTTCCCCCCTCCCTGCCTCCCTCCCTCCCCTCCCTCCCTCCCCTCCCTGCCTCCCCCCTCCCCCCCTCCCTCCCCATCTCCCTCCTTCCCCCCTCCCCCCTCCCTCCCTGCCTCCCTCCCTCCTCCCCTCCCTGCCTCCCTCCCTCCCTCCTGTCAGGAGCTGATCAGCTTCCTGCGTAGTCACTCCCACAGTGCGGTGTACTCCAGCTCCACGTCGCCCCCTGTGGCCCAGCAGATCATCACCTCCATGAGGATCATCATGGGGGAGGACGGCACGTCGCTGGGTGAGCTCTTCTGAACCACAATCCATCAGCAGCAGCAAAGCCCTCAGCCACGGAGACAACAATAGGACTGATAGGAGCCACTATAGGTCATTGCACGGTCATGTGACAATTATGTCCTGATTGTTTACAGACTGCACGCAATAGTACATACTTTGTAAGGGCAGCTGCTGTACGTCCTAAAAGATAAATGTAAAAGTATGTGATTCAGGATGCAGTCTATGTCTCCAACAGGGCACGGCATGTCTGTGTGTGTTGCACTGTCATGCTACCTTCATCCACTAGATGGCAGCATGGATCTGTACTGCTGTTCTAGGCTAGTCAGGCCTGGGTTTGACTCAGTTAGAGAAGGCTATCCCTTCCCCACAATCACACACAATCACACACACACACACAGAGGGGAGAGAGACTACTGGCAGGAAGCCTTGTGTCCTTGTGACTCACAAGGTTAGCAAAGGTAGAGCTACCTTTGTTCTACCTGTACTTAGACTGAGGAAATGTTTACCTTAGCACTCCGTTTCCTCCAGTCCTGCGATAAAGCCACGTCTCCGTCATGTCGCTAGGATGACCTCCCCCCGTAAAGAACGTTCAGAATGTCCTGCGCTCGTTAGAAGCAGGCACCGTTAGAAGCAGGTCACCTCTGACCTGAGCTGGGAGGAGAGCTTCATGTCAGCAGATCTCAGTATGACAGGAATGTCCAACCAGTGGAGAGAAATCTCCCTCAATCTCTCTCGCTTTTTTTTCCCCGCCCCCCCCCCCCCCCCCCTTCCAACTTATCACTCAGCAGTGCTCAGAATGGCCTTTCATTCCTGCGCTCAGAAAAAGAACGCAATGTGAATTTCATTTCAGACTTGTTGTGTCTGCAGTGCAGCTGAAGGCCCTTGAAGTAGACGTTTTTTTCGGAGGTGTTTTTCAACACTGCAGGACCGCTGGTTGTTGGCATTGGCGACCTGCACGTTGAATCAGAGTGGGGCAATGCCGCACAGGGCAAAGCTTCCCCACAGTGGACCTATCCACAGTGCACATCCAGTGGACTGAATCCATCGTCTGTTTTGGTTATTTCATGTAAATATATATTATGTGCATGTGTTGTTTTACAAAATAATTTAAGATTGGTGGCAGGGTGACTTAGCCTCTTGCAGTTGCGGTGGCTGCTGCTGTCGCTGCTAAACTAGTCACTGACTGTGTTGGTCAACTAAGGTCCGTCACATAGCTACCTGTAAATTGCCATATGGCCTATATCGACAATCACCGGTTTAAGCAGTGATGATTGTGGATAGGAACATGAACTTGTATCGCCCAACTCCCTACTGTCTACAATGTAACTGCCCAGAGTGTGTGCATGTGACGAACATGCCAGGCGTATCCGGGGTGCGGTGTAACGAATCTCTTCTTGTCGTTGCCAGGCGCGGAGCGGCTGAAACAGCTGTCGGAGAACACCACTTACTTCCGCAGGAAGCTGCGCGAGGACGGCTTCATCATCTACGGCAACGACGACTCCCCCGTGGTTCCCCTGATGCTGTACATGCCTGCCAAGATAGGGTGGGTAGCTCACCACACACACGCACACACACACTGCTGGCACACACACGCACAAGCTATCCACACACACCTACACACACAACCCATTTTGTGCGTGTGACAGTCGGGTGTGTGTGTGTGTGTGTGTTGCAGGGCGTTTGGCAGGGAGATGGTGAAGAGGAACATTGGAACCGTGGTGGTGGGATTCCCGGCGACGCCAATCATCGAGTCGAGGGCGCGCTTCTGTGTGTCGGCCGCACACACCAGAGAGATGCTGGACACGGTGAGATCTGCCTGTCCCTGACGCCTCACACCACACACTGACTGAACAGTCAGAACATGTCACAATGACTTCATCCCTGCTACAAACAACATCTCTCCATCCATCACTTAACTATCAACCCTATCTCTTTTAGTCCCGATTCATATACCCAAAGTTTCAAACCTGTGTTAGCCATTAGTAATAACCATCCTGCCTTAAAGCACGATTGCATTGTGAAAGGCATTAAATAAATAAAAAACTAAAGGCATCTACTGACAGCTAATCACTTCTCTTCAGAGAAGTTTCCCAGCAGCCAGTGAGGCCTGGCTTCAGACTGTTGATATGTAGCAGGTGTGTGTCGTCAGAACGGCTTCTCAATGTCAGGTTCATCAGGGGCCCAGTTGAGACTTGAAAGAGCAGCACTGGATCTCTGGCCAGATTCAAATCGGTCTTGATTTGGATTTGGGATGTGCTCCCTCTCCCCAGCAACACTTCATTCATCTCTCTAAAGAGCCTGTCAGCGCCATGTTTTAATAGCTCATTTAAAGCACATCGTCTTTGACTTTGTTGAATGCAAGAAGCCTCTTTTTTCTTATCTGGAAAACCGTGCTCTTTTGTTCCAGTTTTGGAATCAGGAAGAGAGAGCGAGAGAGAACGAGAGAGAGCGGGAGGGAGGGAGGGAGGGGGTAAATAGTTTCCATGTGTCATGCAGCGTAGATAAGGTCTCCTATAGTAAGAAAAGGAGTTGTGTGGTTTTGATGTGATTTTCTTGTACACCTTTAGTCTGAAAATCTTTCCTGGTGGTTTAGAGACGCACAGAACAATCAAAATGAATCTCAACCTTGCTTCTAACTCACGTCACTGATGATAGATATTCAAACTCTCTACATGCACTGTTTGTGTGTCGCTTGAGATACAGGCGTTTGTTAAGTGAACACAATGTAAATAATCATGTACAGCAGTCAACAATCATTCAGCAGTCTTTTCATCTTGTTTTGTGGACTGTGCTTCATGTAGAAAAACAGAGGATAGGAATAGGGAAATAATTTTTTCTTTTTTGATCACAGGTTCAAATGCCCCTGTGCTGTAGTGACTTTGGATGAGAGCACATTATTGTGATGGTTTTGATTAACCATTGTTGCCTGTCTCCACCAGGCTCTGGCGGCCATCTCGGAGGTGGGGGACCTGCTGCAGCTGAAGTACTCCAGAGAGGAGCGACCTACAGCCTCTCAGAGCTGCTGCTCTTCCCAGAGCCTGTCCTTCCAATGAACCGCCTCGCCACTCTAACCACCTGTACTACCCTCTCTCCCAGCCTTAACCCTGATCCCCCCCCCACACACACACACACACACACTCAGCACCACCTAAGCTCGCACCCTGACGCCCTCTACTACCTCCACGCCCAGCCTTACCACTCACACCACCACCACCACCCAGCCTCGTACCTCGCCCAAGTTAAAGGTCACCCGTGTCTTAATTTCTGTCGTTTTAAAGTTGGTGTGTGTGTAAAGTCTGTTTCTATCTTAACTTATACTGTTTGTTTTGGTCCCAATGGTAAGTAATAACTGTGTGCACCCTGTGTCTTACTGCACTATAGTAACTAAGTAGTTACTGGGTTAAATACACTGTACATGGACCTTATTGTACTATAGTATAAATATGTATTATGACATTTATTGGTTCAACCAATTCGAGTAAACTAGACGCGAAGATATACGCGAAAAACTTTAACGTTGGTTGAACTCCCAAAACTACTAAAAGCGTGGAATTCAGATAAGCTTAATCAAGATATGGTTTTGGATTGGCTTTAAAAGGTTATATTCTAATCAATATATTACTTGAATACTACTATGTCCGTGTGTTCCGTCTCTTACCAAAGTATGTATATATATATATTCTGTGATATTTGGGAGAATCGAGATTAGAGACATCTAGAAAGATAAGAGCAGCAGAAAGCGAACGCGCTCAGAATATATTTTTATTTTATTTTTTTTATCTACGAATGTGACTTTCTAGCCTTAAGTGTTCATGACTGCACTCGAAAAACATGAGCCCAGCGTCCTTATATCATTTCTTTAAAGTTTAACTGCGGCATCTATGTTCCTTTCTCAAGCGCTTAACGGTAACCAGCGTCGATGTTACCAAGCTAACAAAATGACAAGCTAATACCAAGCGTCCATGCTGAACGCATGAAGAGGCTGCATATTGTGACACCACTCTGATGTTCAGCTAGTTTGAGTTCTTGTTTTATGCCCTTGTTATTATAAGTAGCTTGCCTAATGAAAGTTCCTTATTTCAAAAGCAGCTGCCAAATACTGATCTACTGTACCAACGTGGTTGGGGAACTCTGAATGTGCAGTGCGCATACTGACAGGCATAATAGACTAATGCTGTTATGACGTATTCGTTGACCAATCAGAAGTCCGTGCTGATGAACAGTCTTTTAATTTTTTGCAACTGTTTGATTAACTATGATCTTAGTGAATGGCATTCCAGTTTGTGTTGGTCTGTTTCTTCTTCGTATTGTTTTGTGGTGACTGTTTGATTTCAAATGTTAACACATTAAACATCATTTCAAATTTGAGAACATGTCACTGTCAACGGTTGATTTTGTGTGCTTATCGCTTTTGACTTTTGCAAGGGAAATTGAAAAAATACATTGGTTGTGCTTCTCAGACTTAAAGCTTGGGTTAAGTTCCAGATGTGATCATTCCTTTCAAATAATTCAAACTGCATATTAACCTTATTAATTGTTGATAGGTAGGCCTAATGGTTTTACCATTGCAGCAGTGACATTTTCTCAGAATCACGTGAAATGAAATAGCCTTGTCATCAACTGTCGCCAAAGACACTCATTCCAAAGTGGTCTTTCAGTATCATCCTTAAAACCAACTCAGAACTATGTGATTGCAGTTAGCAAAATGACCATTTGCTTACAAGGAAGGTTTTTGGCTAATTAAATTAGGTTATTCAAAAATAAAAGTGCATTAAAAAGTTGCATGGTAGGCTATTGTTCCGTCTTTTGCAAAGTGATATACAATTAGTCTACTCTGTCATTCTTGAGACGTGTTATCAGTTTCTTCTCTTGGCAAGTTTAATTTCTTTGGGTTGAAAATAACACACTTTAAGCCATGTTGTTGCAAATTTGCTGTCCATGCAGTTCAAACAAAGAATAAAATCGGCATTTCTTTGTATCGGGTTCTTTAAAGTGTCTTTTATACACACAGAGAGACAGTGTTGACAATATACCCGAATGAGTGAAAATGTGTGGATTTGCATCTATCTGCAGTGACCTCCTCTCGCTCTCGGGCTGCCACCAGAAGCGACGGTCTCTGGGATGCGTAACCTGCGTGGATAACGCGCTTCAAGTCGGGTATTAAAGCGTCAGAGTTGAAACGCGTACGGCGTCTACTCCAGATGTTGATGTATTGGAAGAAACCACCCACCCATGGTGAAATGAGTCGGCGCATCCTTAAGTAGTTGAATAAACGTGCAGCGGTGCAGACGGGAGAACTGTGTGGGCACTTTGAAGGATTTGGTACTTATAGCTCTCATTAGCTTGTTTGGGTAAACTTGAAGAGCGACAGTACCGAGCTAAGCGCGCGGCACTGGCAGATCAGAGAAACTACGTTGAGATTTGTGGCGAGAGTTGGTGCGGGTAGTGCGTCGGGCACCCTAGGACATAAGAGCGCATCTATTTAAATTTGAGACCTCAGGTCTGCCCGATGTCAAAATTTCACTCATCCAGAAACAGCTACCCACTAGAGAAGAGATGAAAGCGAGAGAACAACTTTTCTACCACCAAAAAATCGAGAACTAAAGAAATTGTTGGCTTGTTCTGAGGACTCGCAGATTCTACCGGTTAGCCCTGAGTGGTCCCGTCTGTGGAGAATGTGTAATCTCGGCGGGAAGATCTTGATGCTTTTCCTTGTCTTTCTAATACTTTTACTTAATTCCGTTCGTGGGTTTCCCACGAAGCACAATAATGTTGCAAGTAAGATGAACAACGGAGTGTCGTTACAGGTAAGAACACGTACTATACATTGCGTTATAGTATTATATATAACATGCATCTAGATTCCATCTATCATAGAATATGTATTTAGATGAGCTTACTTTTGTGTTATTTTTCGCAGGTGTGAATATTCGTATAATTCACACTACTTTTTACGTTAGTTTTCATGTTAAAAATGGTACTTCTGTGACAAACATACACATCTCTGTTTTTATTGAACACCTCATGACTATCATGATTCACAGGCCAACAAACACACACACACAGTGACGTGAATTTTTCTGGTCCAAATCAGAATAAGAGAAAGAAGACAAGCCAGGGAGAGATATGCTCTTACACCCTAACTTTGAACCTCTGTTTCCTGTGTCATGTTGTACTGGATGCTTCTTTAAGTTGATCTATTTAGGCTTGAGAGAGAAAGAGAGAGAGAAGGAGAGAAAGAGAAAGCAACAAAGAAAGAGAACAAGAAACAGAGGGAAAAGATAGAGAGACAGAGAAAGAGAGAGAAGAGTTACAACATACTGGGGTAAAGGATTGTGCGTTCTGGGCTAAGATTGGACCCATGCTATACAACTTTCTCACTGACCAGGTGGATGTGGTTGGAGGGAGTAGGGAGGGGGCAAAGGAGGGGGAGGTCAGAGGGTGTGATAGGAGCAGGATGTTAGAGTGGGGAGGTTAGAGAGGAGGGAGGGGTGAGAGAGTGGAGGGTTGGGAAGAAGGGGAGGTTGGAGAGGGGGAATGGGTGGGAGGAGGGGGAGAGGGGGGAGGGTGTGATAAGTCCTTAGTACAGTACAGTACAGCAGCACAACAGCGAGGGCCTTACATAACCAGGACAAGCCCTCAGCAGCTCTCACACTGGAACAAGGTCAGAGGTCGTTTCTCCCATTGTTTACGTTGGAGCTTTTCTGTGTTAATGTGGAATTTCCTGTTGTTGGTTTCCTTCATCTCGGAGTGAGGGGAGGTTGGAGTGTGCGTGCCCCCACCCCTTCTCCCGCTCTCTATCCGTCCTACAAGTTTGCTCTTTGTTTTTACTTTTTTTCCATGTTTGGGAGGGAGGGCGGAGGCGATCAAAGAGGCCTCATGGTTTATTGTTCTTCTGTAATGGTTTGGAAACAGCCAAGTGTAGAGCCCCTTTGATATATCTGTGGCCACATAAATCAGGGCTGCTACGCCACTTAGCCCCCCCATGTGACCCGACTCCCCTGCCCGACCCCTTCACCAACCCCCCAACCACCCCCACCATGACCTTACCCCCTTCTACCACCATCCCCAATCCCTCCTCCGCCATATTTACCCCCCCCCCCCACCACCACCCTGACTCCTGAACAGCGCTGTGGCCGTTGTGACTACATCAACCTCCTCTCTCAGCTGAATGTGTGTCACTGTCAGCCCTAAATGGACCCCAAGTTCACTGAATGTAGTGTCCAGATTAGTCAAAAGAAGGGATGAGGAAAGTCTGGTGTTCCTAACGTTGGTGTCCATAGCAATGCTCCTGGAAACGCTAATGAATCAGACCGGAAGGAAGCCTCCGAAATTCATTCAGCCAAATCATAGTTTGACAGGCTTCTCGTCCATCCATCTGCCATCATTTGGTCTCATGGTTCTGGCGTGACAGCAAGCCGGAACGCTTTGTTCCAGGTTCTCGAACATCGCAAACTTCTCAACCGTTTTGTCACACGTAAAGGGTTTTGTCTCTCAGCTTCATTGTGTTAAATGCCACCATACTGCAGACCTGACAATGATGCAGCCCCAGGTCTTAGCTCCTGCCATGTTGTTGGGCTGTTTTGTTGAGCTGTAGAGACAGTACAGGAAGGAGAGGGCTGGTTTGAATAAAATTACTGAATTGTATTTGTTTGGCAAACACTCTTATCCAAAGCGACATACATCTACAACTGAGCTAGACTAACCCCCCCCCCCCCCCCCCCAGACCTCTGGATAGCGTTCACTCATAACTCCAAGGATATGATTTCTTCACCCTACAGTCTTCCAAGCCTCTAGCCCCAACTATTCCGTCAGTCAGGATGTATGAACCTTGACCTTTGACCTCTGCCTGACTGTGAGAAGGACGTGGCAGAGGACGAAAGGTCACAGAGCAGGTTCTGGTAGTCAGGACAATCCACCCAAAGGTCCCAAGCAGCCCCCCGATCTCCTCCAGCCTCCCTCACCCCCCCCAGCCTAACCCAGACTCCCTTAGGCTCCCTCACCCTCCCCCCAGCCTCCGCCAGTCACCCCCCCAGCCCCTCTCATTAGAATGGGACATCCTGGCACAGACTTGTCTTTGTCGAAGGCCTGGGTGCCACAGTTGCTGTGGGAAAACAGAGACATGTCCGGGGGTTGGTCAGTTGGTCACTATCCTCAATGTTTTTAAGAGCCCCAGTTTGGAAAAAAACTCCTGCGTTTACTGGCCCAAGTATCATATCTATTTCTGGATTCATTAAGCCAGTCATTACACTGACCATCAAACAGGTTGCTAGGGTGTGTTGGTCCACCCAGCTACATACCAGTAGTTATTTTCCCCTGAGTCATCACTGGGCTGTCATTACTGCTCACACACGACACAACGATCTGCCTTGCACATGTCTCAGCAGATTACACAGCCTCTAGACTCCCTTTGATCTTCATCATAATACAAACCGTTCCTCCTCTCTGACCGCCAAAATATCATCGAACTGTCTACTTCTGATCCGTGATCTCCTGCTGTACCGTCTACATGCCCTATTTGTGCATTGGTTTGGATACAAGCATCTGTTCCAGGGAATCAAATGGGATCATTTTCTTTTTTTCGGCAGGCACATCAGCTCCACCACAACAGGGTCCTTCACAACTCCCAAGTGTTGGAGCAGCAGAACCAGGTGGAGCAACAAAACCAGGTGCAGACTCTGCTCCCAGAGGGCCACGGGCCGCAGAGGCGCTGGTCCCCACCCCCGCACCACCCCCTGGGGGCTCTGCCTCCGCCCCCCTCCCAGCACCACCCCCTGAGAGCCCTGCCCCAGCCTCCTGCGAACCCCCTGGAGGTCATATCCCCACCCCACCCCCTGGGGGCCCAGCCCCAGCTCCCCTCCCACCCATTGGAGGTCCTGCCCCCTCCCCACCTCCTGGGAGTCCGACCTCCGCCCGAGGAGGAGAACAAACCCTTCGTCCTGGACCTCAAGAACTTTCCAGACCTGGCCAACGCTGACATCAACTCCCAGAACCCCAACATACAGGTGACCCAAGTGGAAAAAGAGCATACTGAAATCAAATTCAAATGTATTAAATGACAGCGTGCTTAATCCAAATTCACATACTTAATGACAACTTTAATATGATATATGTTTGTACATTTCCTCTCTGAGAGGAAGAGAGAGCGAGAAGGAGAGACAGATAGGTAGGCTAGAGCTCAATGGTTACAGTGTATGACTGCAGAACAAATGCAAACATCTCATCTCCCTTCTTGCTCTCCTGTTTCCTCTCAGGTGACCATTGAAGTGGTGGACGACCCTCAAATGGAGGTGGAGATAGATCTAGCCAAGGATAAAGACTGGCTCTCCTCCTCCTCCTCTTCCTCCTCCTCCTCCATGGTGGAGCTTCTGGGGGGAAGAAATTGTTTTGGCCTCTGTTCTGGGGCTACACGGACGCCGACTCCAACGAAGACGGCACAGGTCGCTCAGGTCTGGAGGACGTGACTGAGGAGGAGCAGGAGGAGGATTACCCCCTGGAGTACGGCAGCGAGGAGCCCCTTCCCAGCCAGGGGGCGGAGGACTGGGACAGTGACTGGAATGAGGGCTGGGACGCTCCGCAGAGCTACTACGGTAAGAATCACTGACGGAGCTTACTGATGATGACCTACACACTCGTTGAGGTCAGGGGCACTTCTAAATCAACAGTCTTGGACATTTAGAAGTTTAACTGTTTGAGAATGTCTGAGGTGCATTAAGAGAGAACAAGTTTGAGGAGAAAGAGAGGAAGAAGAAGAAAGAGAGACAGAGAGAGAGAGAGAGAGAGAAAGATAGAGAGAGAGAGAGAAAGAGAGAGGGGAGGAAGAAAAGAGACTAATGGTGTGAGAGAGACAGAGAGAGAGACAAAGTGAGAGAGAGTGAGAGAGAGAGAGAGAGAGAGAGAGAGAGAGAGAGAGAGAGAGAGAGAGAGAGAGAGAGAGATTGACTTAGAGGGTGAGCAGAGAAAGAGTGTCAGCGCTCGACCGTCAGGGTATTGTTGGATCGGGGGGCCTTTGAAGTCGACACTGGTCCTGCTTGCTGCAGAGGCCGGCCTTTTGAAGATGGGCCCGACAAACTCGTTAATGGCAGCCGGAGCCAGAGGCTGTTCCCCAGGACTAAACAGCCCACTGCCTGCGGACAATTAGAGGGCAGATTGGGAACAGGGAATGACAGGGGCCTTTCGGGCTTTGCCTTTCATCCTCCGGGCCCCAGACCCCGCCAGCCCTCCACGGCCGGCCCTTTTGAGCTGGTTCAAGAATTCAGAGGGCTTTCAGGGCACAACATTGCGCCTCTATTGTTGTTTTTTCTTAATTCTCGTTCACTCTGGTGGGAAAAAGAGCAGCGTGCCTTCATTTCTGACTGCACAGATCCACTGCGAGAGGGATGAGAGGCGAAGAGGAGGGGTGAGGGGAGAGCAGGGGAGAGGAGAAGAGAGGAGGGGAGAGGGGGATGAGGGGAGAGGAGGGGGGAGGAGGGGAGAGGAGGGGGGAGAGGAGAAGAGAGGAGGGGACAGGGGGATGAGGGGAGAGGAGGGGGGAGGAGGGGAGAGGAGGGGGAGAGGAGAAGAGAGGAGGGGACAGGGGGATGAGGGGAGAGGAGAGGCACAAAAGGAGAGAACGGGAAGGGAGAGGAGGGGTGAGGAGAGAGGATGGGGTCAGAGGAGAGGGAGGAGAAGAGAGTACAACAGACGAGAGGAGAGAAGAGAGGGAGGGGGAGAGAGCCGCACAATAAAGGGAAGAAGGGGAGGGTACAGATAGCAGCGGGGGAAGGGAGGGAGAGGGGGGAGGAGGACGAGAGGGAACACGCAGCACATTCCCCAATCCATGAATCTCAAATCTTAAATGGCACCATGCTTTGTCATAAAGCAGTCAGTCAAATCCAGGCTTGCAGAACCATAAACATATAGTGACAAGACAACAGGACAGACGGGTAAAAAAACGAAATCTGGTTACATGAATGTGACAACAGAAGAAATCAATTCAATGAAGTGAAGATGACGTGTTGCTTGCTGTCCCTGCAGAGAAGGAGGAGATGGAGGAGTGGACCAGCTGGACTCCTTGCTCGGCCACCTGTGGGCACGGAGAGAGGAAGAGAACGAGGCCCTGTGGGTTCTCCTGCACGCTGACTGAGGCGTCCAGGTGTGATGTGGAGGCCTGTCCAGGTGAGCTCCCAACCAGGAGACTGCTTCATGAACCTGGTCTTCAATCAGCAAATGCTTTTATCCAAGCGACATACAAAGAGTGCATACACAAAGTACAGCAGAAAATCAGATTCAAAGCGCCTAGTTCTAACAGTAGTTCTGTGATCAGAGGAATAATCTGTATTTACCAGGCATTCTGTATTTACACTGTGATGGGACCACATCTCAGCTACGTGGCACCGTGCATTAACAATATATCTGGTGTTTTCCTGACAGACGCTGTGAACACAGTGGTGGAGCCCTTCCCCTTCGAGATGGAGAACGGAACGGAACCCTTCGGCACAGGTAACCACGGGCAAGCACATTACAAACAACAACAACATCAAAATGACCTTCGAACCCTGACGTGTGCGACGCTTTGCCCCCTGTGTCCTCCCCCCCCCCCCCAGATGTGGACAGCTGTGAGAAGTGGCTCAACTGCAAGAGCGACTTCCTGCAGAGGTACCTGCGCCAGGTGCTGTCTGAGCTGCCGGCCTGCCCCTGCTCTCACCCCTCCGCCTCCGCCTACACCGTGGTCAGCATCTACGACGAGCAGCAAGGCCGCGCCTTCCGTTGGCGCGACGCCAGCGGCCCCAAGGAGCGCCTGGACGTCTACAAACCGTCGGCGAGGAGCTGCATCCGCTCGGCCCTCTCCGGCGACGTGACGACCCTCGCCGCACAGCACTGTTGCTACGACGACCGCGGGCGCCTGATCACGAGGGGGAAGGG
The DNA here is from genome assembly GCF_054491055.1 of Hypomesus nipponensis. Lineage (NCBI taxonomy): Eukaryota > Metazoa > Chordata > Actinopteri > Osmeriformes > Osmeridae > Hypomesus > Hypomesus nipponensis. The sequence goes on along the minus strand of NC_140366.1, from coordinate 13,989,235 downwards.
CGCGGGAACGCCCAACCTCATCAGCACCGAGTTCTCCCCCGACCTGCACTTCAAGGTGGACGTTCTCCCGTGGATCCTGTGCAAGGGGGACTGGAGCCGGTTCCACGCCGTGAGACCCCCCAACAAGGGCCCTGGCTGCCCGGAGAACCCGCACGAGGACGTGTTTATGAACGAGCTGGAGGAGGCCAGGGAGTACTGAGGTGCCAAAACATACCACCAGCACCCAGCAGGGCGGAGCCAGGGGGCCTGGGCCCAATCCTAACTTGAGATGGGAGATGTCGGCGTGCAGACGTGTGTGGTTTTATCCCTGTGTGAGACGAGAGTGGAGAAGGGGTTTCCCCTCAAGTTAGGATTTGGTGCAGCGTCTCTCTTCCAGAGCCTTCATGGAACGGAAAGAGAACCAACCAGAAGAAGCCGTGTCATAACACTCACCGACCTGCCACGCCTCATCATGATCGCCTTCTGAGTGTCGCTGTCTGATACCGTAATTCTGTGTGCATGTAAGCATGGCCCTCCATTGCTAGCTTTCTGTCAGTGTTTTGGTATTTTCGTGGCTGGCCAATATGATCTTACTATGTGGAACTAAAGCATGATGTGATATGACGTGATGTAAATGTAGGAAGTTGAGGGGGAAAATGTAAAATTCTAACTATAATGATTTACTATGCTGCTAAGAGGAAGGGATGATTGAGAAAATCTGAAGGGGCCGGTTAGGATTGAACCAACCAACCAGTCCAATGCGACTGCCATTTCAGTCAAGATAAACCAACATCTGAGAAGAAAAGACGTTGGTACTCAGTGTTCTGAACGCATGGAGCCATTTTGGGCGTTTCTACAGTTTTCTCAGGGGCACTGACAGTGATGAAGACTAGTCCTTACTTTACCTGTGGACCACTGTTAGAGCAACCAGCTTGTACGTTCTCATCAACGGAACACAGAGGTCACAGAGAGATGAGAGGATGAGAACGTTAGCCGTGTTAGGATAATGAAACAATGCTCTTTTGTTTGTGGTTTTTGAAAGAAATGTAAACGTTGATATTAAATGCACCGGCAATCACGGTTGAATATTCTGTTCACAGCTATTGAAACCGTTGGCTTCATGTTTGTGCTCAAAACCTCTTTCAGGAATTCTATTTTGAAATGTACTGCAAGTATGCTTTACATTTTGAAATGTAAGTTTTCAAAAGAAGGCACTTTATTTAATATACACTATATATAAATGCATATGAATGATATACCGTATGTATGAATATAAAATGTACCCATGTTAAGTCATTTGTTTATATTAGTGTTTTTGTGAAGGGAAAACTCGCCAGAAATACTCTATTAACTTTGTAAAAGTATGTACGAAAATGGTTTGTCATTATATTTTGTGATTTCTGAAAACTAGTATTACATATGATCTTGTACAGTATTTATTTGTGTTTTTTGTTGTTGTTTTTTTTTTAAGTATATTGAAGCTTTGAAACGATACCACATGGTGCCCTGCTGGGACTGAGGACTGCGGGCGTCTGCCGTCAAAAGGGAAACCACTTGCCTCACATCGCTCCAGCAGCACAATCACCTGTCCTTTTATCTTTACTAAAGTGCTCTATGAACATGTTGTGACAGTTACGATGAAGAATATAAAATATGTTGCATTCATTGTGTGTCTCACTTGGAAGTGTCCTTATTCCACACTGGTCTCAAGACATCCTCGTTATACAAAAGTGAAAATTGCGAACATAAAAAGACCTAGACGTTCTTCAGTGTAACTTGAGACAGGCCCGTTTCAACCTTAATGTTGTTACTTTAATATGTAGTGTTGTGCAGAGACCTATGCGAGCCGGAAGGAGGCTGTCTTGTTCAGTGTTGTGGCCCAGGAGGAGTTGTACTTTCCTGGGTTCTGGTGACTGTGTTGGTGCCTCTGTCTGGTCTGGAACCAGAAACACCCAGACACCATAACACATTGTTCCTTCAGGGCACCAAGCCTCCACACACCACTAGAAATCTGGCTCCAATAACGCTTCATAAATATCAACTCTATGGCAGAATGTTTTTATTTTACCATGTGGTGTTTATTCTCTGACTGAGAGCTCCTATCTGATAGCCCTGTTGGAGGCAGACAAAGATACATGGATGAAAAATGTTGTATGGATATCCCCATTGGTGGGAGAGTTAAAAGTGAAGTTTGGTGTGAAGGGTATAGAAGTCAAGTTATAAGTGGAGAGAGACAGAAGTGGAGAGAGTCAGTTAGAAGTGATGAGTGTCAGAAGTGTAGTGTCATGGCAAAAAAGCTGAGCTGGCCTCCCTTTCTCAATGAGAACAACCTCAGAAACATCCTCGGCTAACTGGCAAGTTTTTGAGTAACATGATCTGCTGTCATTACACCACAGACTAAAGAACACAGCGACAGGAATAGGAAGACTGGGCTTTTAGTCCAGATGTTTCACTGCTGGAACCAGGGTCTGGATGTGACTTGAAGGGTTAGTGTAGCTATATCAAATGAGATGGGTGGAGTTCAGTAGTGGAGCTTTCAATAGCAGATCAAAAGGTTGGGGGTTCAAATCCCCCATGTGTGTCAGTTTGGATACAAAAAATTGTTAAATGTATCAAGTACGAATTCAGACTTCAAAAGGTCCCTTATAAAGGGTGGACAGACATCATTGCATCATTGTTTGTGATTTATAAAAATCCTTGTGTTATAATGAAGTTAATGTCTGTGGAGAGGAGACTTAAACAGCCAACAGTTTACTCACAGCTGCTATCTATAGCCCAAGCATCTCTCAGCTCTAGGCTATTCTGAACACAATCATCAATCTGCCTGTATACTCTTATACAGAGATTAAATAACATAGATTACAGGGTCAGAGGTCAGATTTACGCAAATCCATAGGCTTAAGTAACACACATACCCTGTGGTTCCTAAACTGTCAGTCTGTACACTGGCTTTCTTTTTGGTCTCTTTGACCTGTTGGAAGAGAAGAAAAAAACTAGATGAAAGAGAGAGAGCGAGTGAGAGACAGCAGAAGAGATGTCTTCAGCAGAACATTAGGGGACTTTGAGAGAAAGAGAGAGCACACAGTGTGTAGTGCTACAGTGTTGTAGTGATTCATAAGTTGACTGCAGATGAGCACCCAATGCAATGCAGCCAGACAGATGTTGACCACATTGGAGGTGGAGGATAACAGATAAATGCGTCCAGATGTGTTGAGAGAACAGAGGCGGAGGAAAACACTCCGAAGAACACATGAAAAGACCAAAGACATTTCGAGACTGGCTAAATGTTTTTATCTCAAATCTTGAGTGAGGAAAGAGGTGGTTTTTTCAACTGAATTTCTTTGCCAAAGTGTCAAAGTGAAGATAAGAATTGAAAAGAATGCTGACAGAATCTCACTGAAAACCACCTTATAGCAGTTATCAGACAAATGTCTAGTTCCCAAGTGGAAAAAGGGTATACTTAAATCTAATCTGAATGTGTTAAATGAGAGCTTCCTAAATAATTGGATGGGTTCTTAAAATGTACTCATTTTTTGTAATTACATAGTGACAACTTTAATATTGGTAATACATTGTAAGTATGCTTTTGGTGGAAAAAGATTTTGCACATTGCTGGTTCCCTGCTTCCCTGCGTCAGAGCTCTCCAGGCCCAGAGCCAGGTTCTGGTGGTTTCACATGTGTTTATTCTTCCTGGCCGACAGGAATATGAGATTTCCTCTGTGTGAACCGCAGAGAACCAGTCCTGCCTCACGTCTTCCAGCATCGCCCACTGTGACCCCTAGCCACTCAGAGAACATGTGTTACACACAGGCCCACACACACGCTACACACACATAATTAAACACACACGCACACATACAAACACTCACCCATACACAAACACATGCATAACACAAACACACAGCTGTAGACAAACACACTCACACACAGGTTTGTTTCACCATCGTTGTGAGGACCCATTCACTGCCATCATGAATCGTGTTATCTCTAACTTCTCTAACCTCAACCCTTAATGTAATTCTAACCCCCTAGAAATAACACTTGAAGTTGTGGGTACCAACTTCACCAAAAACATTTCTTAGTTTACTATCCTTGTGGGGACTGTTTACGAACGCACACACAGTTAAGATGTCTTGTTGTTGTAGAGAAACCATTGACTGTTTTGTGGATTGAAGAAAGATATCCACCAACCACAGCAATGCTGAGCAGTATAATCCTTATATGGCACGGCAATATCCTAGGAAGGCTCAACCAAAACACAAAAATTCCTCTCTGGAATGAGACTCGCTTTTATTGAACAACAATATTATGTTGGTGCCTCTGTCCTGCAGGAGGCTTGATTTCCATCTCTATCTGTAATGTCATCTCAGGGGCCTCCAATACAATACCCAGGGACTCAGTCTGGCCTAGGGGGAGGCAGAACTACGGCCAGACAACATCCAACAGTCCCTCCAGCGTATACACTGAGCTCAGACCCAGGACAAAATAAATGATTACTGCATATTTTACTGCCTCTAAGAATGCAGACTATTGATATTGTTAAAAATAACTTGTATAGGTGTGGAACTGGGTGAATTGGGTTTCTCGAAAGACATAAACATTACACCTTTTATTCATTTAGCAAACGCTTTCAACCTAAGTGACATGAAAACATAGCATTTAGAAAGTACAGCAGCAGATGAAAGATCAGAAGTGCATGGTTCTATTTCAGAGTCTTAGGAGTGGTCTAGATTTACTAACCACATCGCAAAGTAATGTATCCCACTTCTCAGCTAAGTGAACACAAATAGCTAGTAGTATTTTAGGTGTCGAGGATAAGTGTAGAAATATAATTTCATGTTTCAGGCCTGGTTTCTAGGCATAGCAAGCGAGAACATTGAATGAGAAATCATTGCACCTTAGATTACTTTGTGAGATGAACCATTGGAAGGAAAACGCACAAGACATAGAGCAACACCTGCTGGCGAAAACTTTGCAACACTGGAGAACACCGGGACTTCAATCTCTTGTCTTGTCTGTGGGTGTTTATCTGTATATTTGTGTATTATCTGAGTGTCTATGTCTCTGAGGCTATTATCAGGTTAGTTGTCCGTGTACGTGTCGTGTACAAATCATCTCCTGACATGTATACCATCTACAATTAATGACCCAAATGCATAAAACTAGATAAGGGCATTGCTCAATCATCCGCGTGCATTCCACTGTGCCACAATGTTTTGTTTAAAGATCATTTGGTTTTGTCAGAACTCGTAAAGTCAAGCGAAATAATCGAATTAATTAGGCCTACTTGCTTTGTTATTAATTAATCAATCAATATATCAGGGAATGATCAGTCATGCAGTGCGAATGTAATGATTTGACGTGCTAATTACATGCCTACGACAGCCACAGATACCGGATATTTTAATTGTTATTGTCAAAGCATTCTATAATGATTGTTGTCAGGATGTGAAGATATTTTTTGCAAATATAACACAAGTGCTATAAAAATGATTTACCATCCCTAATTTTAACTCAAGCATTTTTGTACTTTGAACACATTGTAGCGTAATGCCGCTAGCCTTCGAAAAGTTTGCTCAACAGTTAGGCCTAATTGTCTTTTCCAGTTAAATACCTAAGTTCCCCACTATAATCTTTAATCAGTCATCGAATTGCCAACATAGCATATATGTCCACACTGCCTCTATTTTCTACACATATCAGCAGCCTTCTCTTTTATTTGCAATGTTCACGAGCATCGCTGCTCTCATTGTCTGTAGAAACGCTATTTCAAATGATATCTTTAACTGGTGTGTCTCTTCATATCCGTTAGCTCCCCCAATTACACCATCGGGACCGGTGATGTTGGAGCTCAGCTGGAAGAGTGTAATTGTATTGCTAAGAATGCCCGTTCCTTTGGCAACTAGGGCTAGACCAGGCGGAGGATACGAGGGGCGGTTCTACCTACGCAATTCTACGCTTGGTGTGTCATCTCGGAAGTTATATTGAGTCATGGAGGTATTCCCTTCCAAGTAAACCACGTCTGACTGAGTGTGGTGACAAATAGCCTAGAGATCGCGGCCATGAACTCTGGATGGGTGGAATAGTAACTGGATTCGAAGTTTAGAGAGAACTCAAATTTACACTCATAAGATTCCGGAGCACAATGCATGAAAACACTATAGTGCAACAAGTGCGTGACATAGCCTATCTATGATTCATCTTTCATTCCAAGCTATTTTTACAGAGCTGGGATACGAATATGTGATGCTCATCCAGTTTCATTGAACTGAAAGTTGGTACAGAAAGTTGACATCAATTTTTCGCCCCTTCATGAATCTAAAGTTAATTGTTATCAGTAGGCCTACGACCAAATAAATCATTCTTGTTGTAGGCTACCGAAGAACCGACCTCTGAATCTGATGGTAGCCTACGTTTATCACTGGGCCATGCGCAGAAATACCTTCATGTGGTTAGTTTCGCACGTTAGTGTAATCAAATAGTTAATATAAGTTATTTGGTGTAATGACTATCCCGGAAATAGCATATTGCATACGTATTAACATGTTGCTGGTCTACTGCTTGACATTTAGCTTCTCAGTCCGTGAACCACAGTTACGTGTTTTATTGGGAACCATCCAATGTAAAAAACAAACAAAAACACAAAGATTGACTAAACAAATATACCATGTCATGATTGATAAGAAAACCAATAATGTAAATCAACAAGAATAGTTCAAAAACACATTACATAAAAACTAGACATGGGCTACTTCACGCCCATATTTATGATATCAGTTTTTTGTTGCTTAATGCATGCGTTAAATGGAAGGTACAGTACACTCAACACCCTTAAAACAAACAATCCAGAAATAAGAATGTTTCTGTAAATTTCCAAATTTTCTATAGAACCAATCATTATTGGATCATTATCAGTATCATGTTAGTGTGTTCACATAATTAGCATACTTAAAAAGATAATACAATCATTTATCCGAAGTAAGACAAATATATATTTTTACAAGGTATTTGCATAAGACAATTTGAGTGAGGTAAAGTGCATGTACCTAAAACACTTTCATAGAATAAGCTCTTTTGCTTTTAAACTGTAGAAAGGGAATGAAAAAAAAGAGAAAGGGTATTAGCTTCAGAGTCTGGCTAATCCATAATCCCCCCTATGCTCCCTCCCCATCCTCCAATTCCCTGTGCATATTCTGGACTGCCATGCTCTGCTCTGTGTTCAAGGCTGTTGGAGAAATGCCTTTTGTATCTGATTGGTTGTCCCCTTCTGTCACTGTAATGACGTTCATCCTATGAGAAAGAAGCAGAGAAGAGGTTTTGGTCCATGAGGAGATTATGTGGGGCAGCGGGCCAGAGACCCAAGATCTATTTCTCCCAACTGTTCCAGGGGAGTGGGGAAAGACAGCTAATCTACTCAGGAATAGATATGGCAGGTGGCTTCTCTCAGGGGGGGATGTAGCTAAGGGCAGTTGGGTAACCTGCTAATGGAAACAAACTACTTTGGCTTTAAGTTGTTGTGAGGGTGCTTGAGCCTATGGATGACAAACAACCCTTGAATGCAATGTCAATACTCTTAACCTGATTTGATCCACTAATTCTGACTAATGACCTTGTATACATAAATTCAATCAGTTAGTATTTTTTAATTCACACTATAAGAAGATGAAATGCTCAGACACACTTGTCTCATACATTAGTGGAAGTTACAACATTTACAACCTTATTATTCCATTTTTACTGTGTGTGTTCATGGAAACAATGCTAGCAGAATATTTCTATGGAACATTATATTGAAACAAAAATGGTGTATAGAACTATATATAAGAAGGGCATTTATTTGACTTCTGTTGAAAGATACATGGATTTCTTTTAATGTGTTTCAATGTGGGCCCATAGTATGATCAATAATTCTGTGGTATAAGTTAATCATTGTGGGGTTAAATGGCATGCCTGGTATCATCTACACCAGCGGTCCCCAACCTTTTTTGCGCCACGGACCGGTTTAATGTTGCAATATTTTCACGGACCGGCCTTTAAGGCATACAAACGGTGGCATTTTCTAAATACAATAATAAACGTGAATCCACTGTGTACTCTTATGCAACTTTATTAGCAGCGGCCTCGTAACATCGTGCCAACAACATAACATGAATCCTCTCTGCCCTTATTATGTCCATGTCTCTGCGGCTCTGCCCCGCTCTGCCCCAAACACTCTCTGGTCGCTATGGTAATATTTAAACATGCCTTCAAAATAAGACGCAACACAAAAACAAATATTTAAGGTGCATGAAAAATACATTTATTTTTATTTTTTATAAAACTGAAATAATGTAATTATTTATTCTTTCTCTGCGGACCGGTACCAAATGACCGGTACCGGTCCGCGGCCCGGGGGTTGGGGACCGCTGATCTACACAGACGACACGCATGCTCACCTGTTGTATGCTGTAGGGTTAGTGTTGTTGCTGTGACAAGGGCCAGTTCCTTCGGTCAGGCTGGGCCTTCTGTCAGACTGGGTTCGTCTGGCAGTCTGTGACCCGCGGGTGGGCATTCGTCCCCTGGAGGATTCCTCCCAGGGTCTTGGGAGGGTGGAGGTGTCGGAAGAGGTCTGTCTATTCTGACTGAACACTGAGCGGGCATCATAGAAAGACATGGAGCTGTTCTCTTCACAGCTGGTGCCCCTTGCCCATGTTAAGACCCTGGGAGAGGTTGGGCGTGAGGGTTGGGATGAAGAGGTGGGCTGGTTTTTGTAGGCTGGGGGGCTGGGTATTCTGTAGTGCACAGAAGGACAGGAGGGTGGTAGGCGGACTCTGGACACAGGTGGGGTGGTGGGCGGTAGAGTGCTGTAGTAGGCCTCCACCTCACAGTAGTCATCACTCCCCTGTCTCACCCCAGCTCTGAGGGGAGGGGGCCCTCTGAGGCCTCGCTCTGCCGCTCTTACTGGGGACTCAGCGGCATTGCGTAGGTGGATGATTTTGCGGGCCTGTCTGTAGAGGCTAGCAGCCTGCTCTTTCCCAGGATCCTGCTCTTCGTCAGGCAGCAGCTCTGGACCCTGGGACCCCGCCACAGCGTCCTGCCTGACAGGGCGAGCAGGTGACATACTGAGGGAGCTGCGCCTTACAGTGCTGCGGTTAGGCAGCACCGTCACATGCTGCATGGAGGCCCTCAGCCGCTGGGACGCACTGCTCCGTTGGCGTGATCTGTGCCCACCCTTCCTCTCCTCCTCCGGCCCCTCATCCTCCCCGGTGTTCTCCTCTGTGCTCTGGAAGGAGTTGTCCATCAGAACCTCCAGGGGAGGAGGGGGGAGGCTGTCCACGTCCACATCCTCTCTGGCTTCCACATGCCAGCCGTTGTTGTTGTTATTATCATTGTTGACGAGGCTCTGCTCCCCCATGCCTATGTTGGGTAAGAAAGGAGTCCCACTCTTCCTTGGCCCCCGGATGTTTGGAGGTATATTGGCCAGGCTTTGGCCGGGTCGGCCGTCCACCCCATTGCTAAAGGTGTTTATCAATCTTCTGACTGAGTTGCGGCCTGGGGGATGGGGTACTAAGGCTGGTAACTGGTTTGATGATTGGTTTCCCTTAAGGTTGCCTTTAAGTGCATGTCTAACCGCTGACCCTGAGGAATGACTTCTCAGCCCAGCCCTGTGCAGAGCATAGTTGGCCCCTCCTTCTGCTCTGTCCGCCATCTTCTTCATGCGCTGATCCAAGTCTTTCTGGCTCTTTTGCAGCTCCAGGAGGGCGTGTACACATTCTGTGGACTGTAAGCGTTGCAGTCTAGCCGGCCTGGCTGAGGGGGCAGCAGTGAGGGGGCGCCTGGGCAGCTGGTTGTGACCTTGCTGTGGGGGCGAAGGGAGGAAAGGCTGACTGGGATCTGGTGGGGAAGAATTTGACCTTTTCCTTCCTGACCTCTCAACCTCATCTTCCTCCTCCTCTTCATCCTCGTCATCGTCATCTTCCTCCTCCTCCTCACATTCGGTAGTGGGACATTGGGGTGTGCTGCGAGTGTTTCCCCCAGACCCAGAGCTCCCCCGGTGGTGCCGGTGTCGGTCCGAGCCCGGCAGAGACTCGTTCTCTCCTCCAATGCCACTGTCCTCGCTGTGAAGGGCAGAGTCCTCCGGGCTGGACTTCCTCCTAGCTGCCGCCTCCACACGGGCAAGCACTTGTGTCAGCCGTCCCTCTGCTGCCCGCTTGGCCTGTAGCCTTTCCCCTAGAAGCTTGGAGAGAGAGTCAAAGTACTCCACTGCCTCTTCCAGAGCAGTGTCTCCCAGGCCTTGTACTGAGCTCCCCACCAGCCTCATCTTCTCTGTGGAGTGCTGGAGCATCTGCTGCAGGAGGTCTGGAGGTGGGTAGGATGGGTTAGCTGTGGGCTTAGTGGGCATAAGAGGTAAGGCCCTCTTCCCAGAAGGCCAGGCCATGTGGTCACCGTGCTCTGTCAGCATCTGCTCTCCCTCATCCGCCATCTCCTCCAGGGCCTGGTTGACCTCCTCAAAGCGCATCACAATGGCTGTCATCATGGGCTGCAAGGAGAGTTGTGTCTGGGTGGCCTGGTCCAGCAGTCCTAGCAGCGTCTCATATTTGGAGATATTGGGGTTCAAGTAAGCATAGGCTGCCTGGTGGGCTTTCACCATATGTACAGGTAGGTCCACCTTGGTGTGTACAATGGAGGACTTCCTCTCCTTTTCTCTTCGTCTGCCCTGTTTGAGGCCCTTTATTTTTCTTTTCTTTTCTACCTTTTTCATCTGCATCCCCATTGCTAAAGACTCCGACTGTATGTCCCTCCCCTCTGACTTCAAGTTGACCTCTATTTCAGAGTTGCCCCTTGAAGTGGATACGATGGCTGTGCCAAGGGCTACATCAGGTGCTTCAGCTGGCCTCGGGGGCTCTTCCTTAGCTGGCAATGGAAGGTCATTTGCTCCCTCATTGGTGCCCAAGCAGTGTCTCTCTTTCTCTCCAGGCTTCAGGTGGAGTTGGTCCTCTGTGGCCGAGGGGAGAGCTCTGTGAGGGCCTGCCACCCCTGTAAACAGCTGACCCTTCGATGGGGAACAGCCCATTGTTTAGTTAAGAAGCTGTGGAATGCAAAATAGTTTCCCTTCCGTAGGGATCCAAATGAGGCAAACAAAATAAAATATTATCTTAATAAGTAAGAGAAGTTGTTTTCCTCCATCCAACAAGTCTCTCCTCTTTGCTTGTGTCGAGGAAGTTGTCAATGATGTAAAAACGTCAGTTAAGTCTCTTCATTAGTGTCCTCTCCAGTCGATTCAAATGTCAGTTTTTATGTTTGTTTCTTTTTTCTCCAGGGTTTCTTGAAAACACAGTTTGGTCCAGGCTTCTCAAACAGCGTAACGTCTTACCTGTGACACAGACCTTGCGAGACTGAGGAGCTGAAAGGATAAAGGAGGATTTGAAGTTCCTTCTTCTCTCTCACTGAGCATGCACAGATGGTCACATTAAGCATAACACACAAGCACACACACACACACACATACAAACACATAAGACTTTAAGCTCTTTGAGGTAATCAGGGGCCCAGTTTGTCAGGTGTCTTTTTTAGCCTCTTCCGTGGCATGTCACAGGAAAGTTCATAGTCAACAACAGGGTTGAAACTCAGCCTGAAAATACATCTTCTCACATATTTTTTGTAGATTTGTTCCAAAGATTTCGTTTTGTCAAACAGACCTTATTTGACTAACCCTAACCTTAATCCTTGTTGTACTTCATAGTGACTTATGTTTCATAGTAACTAGTAACATTGTATGGTGAACTGAGCCTGGTGGCCCCACGGCTAATGCTCACTGTCTTAAGACAGTGACAGACCACCCCTTAATCCAAACCACCCTCTGACAGGTGCACATACTGTTGTTTGTTAAAACTGGAAAACACTGTCCCTGGAACAGATGGAGCTTTGCTTGGCAGACTGGCATTTGATCCAGTGACGCATTTCCATTCAATCATTGAACTGCATAGCCGTTTTGAATACATGATATGTATTGGCTTTTAAGAGATTGCCATATGGCTGCCATGTACATTCAAGGTGAAGTATGTTTTGGAAATAAAACCTAATATACTCACATTAAGATTGACAGTCAGTGTGTGGTGAGGACATGCATCTTTAGCACCTCTCGCTGTGTTTAGTACAGTAATAACTGTGGTTGGCACTTATGTAACAGTTATCAGCAACACTCACCACATGTTTAACTATTCCAAACTCTAGCTTTAGATGAGCTTGGGTCAACTTCCCAGGTGTGTCCCAAAACAATGTTCTTTAGTTACAGGTTAAGTTAAAGATTAACCATCTTAATTTGGTGGAGGAGGATATTTTAACACAGATCTTTTGTCTTAAGCTTATGGCTGTTATGTTGTGTTTCATAATGGCTGGATTTGATGGGTTTCTGACCCAGATCCGGAGATTTCCACTATTGAATGTTTCTGTTATTTTGTCAAATAACTTGTGCAAAAATATTTGACTTTAATGGTACCTTGTCAGCTAAACATAATGAAATAGCTTCTTCTTTGTGTTGAAGAATATTATGAATATTTTCATCATGAAGTGTAGTGTGTCACATTGTTCGTACTTCATAGATCCTCCATCTATATTTTAAGGAAACATCAAAGGTCCCCTATAGTAAAAAATAAATGATTTGTATATGTTTTCACAGGATCTGTTGGTGCTTTAGCCTCAGATGCAGGGCCGGCGTTTGCTATAGGCGAACTAGGCACCCGCCTAGGGCGCCATGAGGAGGGGGGCGCCAAATACCGAAGTGCGTCCATTAATTAACCGTCCCGCACCACCAGTAGAGGGTGCCGAGGCGGGGTGGGGGGGTGTCTCTCCGTTTTGCGCTCCCGGGGGGGGGGGGGGGGGCGGCTGTTGAAACATCCTGCCCAGGGCGGCAAAGGTACTCGTGCCGGCCCTGCTCAGATGAGTCCTTTAAAGGTCACATGACATGAAAACTTCACTTCAGGAGGTTATTTAACGTTAATATGAGTTCCCCTTGCCTGCCTTTGGTCCCCCAGTGGCTAGAATTTTCGATAAGTGTAAACCAAGCCCTGGGTGTTCTTCTCTGCCTTTGAGAAAATTAAGGCTCAAACGCTCTGTTTGAAAATCTCCTCCTTGTGACGTCACAAGGAGCCTCTGCACAACCAGTAGCCTATCTTAATTTTATTTTTGCTGGAAATGAGCCGACACAACCTCTCAAGGTTTTGCATGTCTGCGCCAAACATTTCAGCCACCACTGTTTCCTTAACTTGAGCCAATACAAAGTTGGCCTTGCTGACCGTCTGAAATTAGCAGTGTTGTACGCTTCGTTGTTATGTGGATAACGTTCTGCTGTTGGTGTTATGGCGCGCGCGATATGCGCCTTTCCCCACGTTGAAATGACTGAGTGTGCAGCTCTGCAAACCAGGGTTATCAGATGAGAATGGGCAAATTCGAGTCATCTTACAGCAACGGGACTACGAGCCATTGCGATACATCCACTTTAAACATTAACGCATGGTGCCACCTCTCTCCTCCTCATTTAGCATTTAAAGCTACAGACACAGAAACAGCGCGTTCAGAGGAAAGCTCATTGTGGGACTACTCTTAGTGGCTATAATTCTGAACCAAGGCTGAATTTTGGGAAAGAGACTTCAGATACAGTATTAGGGGACCTTTAAGGCCTATGTAAAATCATAAAAAAACAGTATTTCATGTGACCTTTAATCAATGATATCAACTTGTGAAGGTCAGCCAACTGGTGCTTGTTGTTGCCAGATAGTGGGAAGGTGCCACCACCTAGTGGTAAAGTTTAGAAAAATACTGGATTATATATGATTTAATGTGGCAACAAATAGGCCTAATGAAAAACAACAACAAATTACTTCATAATACTAAACAAAGTAAAGAACTTTCATATCCAATGATGTGCCGGTAAGTATTGGGGCCACCCAGACAAAATGGTAATAAATCTTGCCTAGGTCGCCAAATGTACTTGGACCGCTACTGGCTGGCACGTGTACTTCTACGTAATCAGTTTCTAACACATCCTGTCTTCTAAGGAACCTCTAGCTTGTGGTTTCTGTATGCAAACAGTTTCTAACACATCCTGTCCAAGAGTTTCTAACACATCCTGTCCAAATACACATGCAAACAGTTACGAATACATCCTGTCTAAATACAAATTCTATTCAGTATATTTAATATTCAAACAAAGCTTCCTATGGAAGCTTTGACATAACCGATTTATTTAGCCTTTAGTTACATGGCTAGAGACAAACAATACAGTTTTGTTTGCAACCGTTTTTTTGTTTGAATATCGTTATCATCTCAATATGGTGTGTTAATGTGTTTAAACTCACGACTTGTAAAAATACATACATTGTCTTTTTTATGACAGTGTTAAAAGTGTGGAGGAGTGTTCTTTTTACTCGTTGAATGTTTATAGGTCCACTTTCATGAAATAGACCCAATATAACCTGGTGTTAAATTAACACTTGCTTTGGGTATAAGGGGGAAAAGCTTTACTTGGGTAGAAAAAAACAGTGAAGCAAGATGTTGGGTGTAGCAGGTGTGTCGTTGGTTTTCTTTTGTCGTCATCCTTGTACAGAGAAGTGAGAGGTGTGGCCTCAGCGTTGTACGGAAGAACCAAAAAGACCAGAAAGACCAGACTCTCTTTGTTCAGTTTACAAGAAAGAAAAGATATTTGCATACACCCATTGCTAAGTTAGTGAGGAAGAGGGAAAGTGAAAGACAAGTGTTGTGCTGGTGCTATGAAACTCTAACTCTCTACATGTACAAGGAACCAAGCCGTCACCCTTACAGTAACAATTCCCAGTGGTAAGTAAAAAAGATAGTTAATTTTATTAAATGTTCAGCGCACAATACTGCTGACTTGTACTGAGTTCACACGACTCCTCATGAACTAAATATATAGCTCTGCAGCAGTTTGTTTCTTTTTTTTACATCGTCAGCCTCATAGGTTGATCATTTACAGTATATATTCCCCTAAGTGCATCTCACAATGACTATATGCATGCTTGTAGTTGAAATGTAACCATTTTAATTAGGTGCAAAACAAATGATGCTCAAATGCTCAAGATTGACACACGATTACATTTTAAATGCTGGGATACTATATGTTTTCTATATTTGACACCAAATCCCATAATTTTGGGTAGATAGACCTAAGCTTTTTTAAGGTAACTGTGGAATGCATATCACGTGTTCCATGTTTTGTTCCAATTCAAAAGTGTAATTATTTGATATAGTAACTGATATTCCCCTTTGTTTACTTTTATTCTGCATCCAGGACCATTTTGGTGTGATGACAAAGATGTCGGTTATACATGCATATTTTTGGACAACAGATTGACAAGACAACAATGTCAACCATACTATCCACCAGAACCTTTTATCCAATGAGCATAGTTGTTGTAGGTCTTCTGTGCTCAGCGTTAGCATTTTTTTACTTTGACCCTGGACATTCTGAATGTGCATCCAGACAACTTTCCTTGCAACAGGACAATGGTTTATTGTATACTGAGAAGAAAGACAAATCCCTTGTGCTTCTGTGGTTCTGGCCACTTGGACGAACATTTGACTTTAATGACTGTAAAACATACTTCAACATTGATAGTTGTGAGTTGACAGCCAACAGATCCCTGTATAATAGAGCTGATGGGGTCATTGTGTTTCACAGAGATATTAGTTGGGACTTGAAAAACCTTCCTCCATCTCCACGGCCCCCTTTTCAGAAATGGATCTGGTTTCACGTTGAATCACCAACAAATACATATAAAATTCCAGGCTTGGAAAACCTCTTCAACTTAACACTAAGCTACAGACGAGATGCTGACATCACTGTGCGAAATGAGTTGCTGCTTGTGAAATCAAAGTCACAAAGTGATTTTAAGATGCCTGAGAAAAATAAACTTGTTTGCTGGATTGTGACTAACAATGATCCAAGGACTGGCACAGGCACAAGAGCAAGATACTACCAAGAGCTCATCAAACATATAAAGGTGAATGTTTATGGTGTTGCTTTCACAGGGGTTCATTTGGGGTATGACGACTATTACTCAACCATTGCTAGCTGCAAATTTTATCTTTCATTTGAGAACTCACTTCACAAAGACTACATCACAGAGAAGGTGAATGGACCTCTGGTAGTAGGTACTATTCCAGTAGTACTAGGCCCATCCAGACAGAACTACGAGGAGTTTATTCCTGCTGATTCATTCATACATGTTAATGACTTTCCTGATGTGAAGGGTCTTGCTGACTTCCTTATTCAGTTAGATAAGAATGATGAGATGTATATGCGTTACTTCCAATGGAGGAGTTACCTCAATGCAAAAGCTCACCTCCTAACTCCTCATGACGAGTTCATCCAACCCATTTGTTTAGCCTGTGATTATATGCAAAGAGACAAACACTACAGTGTTGTTCATGACCTGTATGAGTGGTACTTTCAATGACTCAATCATTACTGTTGCACGCACCTGAAGTCCCTGGGCAGGTTGATGGAATGGTACATAGAAAAATTTGCATAGGAAAGAAAAAAAATTTGAAAAGAAATTATTAAGTTAAATAACAGAACAAGGCCAATACTGATAAAGAGACAATGTATAACATAGATAAACAAAAACATGGAAGCAGATTCAACAAGACAGGTCAACCTGCCCCCCAACACACCCACACACACACAAACACTGTCACAAATTCAACAATTCAACAAATAGGCCTAACACTATTTTTGCTGTTCCACAAGTAGAGATTTAAATTAATAGGAATTTTATGAAATGTACAGTTATGATGTATTTTTTTTAAATTAAATTTTGAATATGACGTATTAAACATGTATAACAAAATAATTTTATGTATGTTTTTTGTGGTTTATTAACTTCCAAAAGTACCTCTTAAAATGCATATTAGCAGTTTATCTTGATCCAAAGAGCTTCATGTAATACAATTTCTTATGTCAAGTTATTATATTATTAGGCGTATGGTGTGAGTAGGCCTAGTTAGGCTGGTAGAATCTGGTAATAAGAGGATTTATTGATCTATGTGACCTATTATGTTCCATAATGATAAACGATATGAGATGAAAGAACTTTGTACAGAAGTTCTTAGCTTTTTGTATATTCCTATATATCACAATTAAAATCACAAAGCATGCACTTGGGCTGCGAACAGGGTGAGCCACAATGAAATGAACTTCTTGAGAAATTAATGTCTTATTAACTGGCATGTAGTGGTCTAAACTAAACTTAAACTATCATTTCTCCTTTTTGTTCTCTGTAAGACAAGTAACATGATTCACCTTGTACTTTAATTTACTGAGTGAGGATATTTAGTGGGCTAGTTACAATATCAGTTCCGACGAGATCATTGTGGGTTGTCCCGTGTCTGTATAAAGTTTTGGTTTATGACGTTCTCATGTGCATTATGTAAGGTTTAAAGCCATTTTTCTAGATTAGGAAATTATGAAAATATGCAAGTTTTATTCCGATTTTTTTGTCTTCCGTGTTTACCTCGGAACACGGAAAGCGGGCCCGGGCGTTGACGCTTGCGGTTTCCTTGAAAACTAGAACATGCATTTCCTGCTGAAAATGCGTTGGAATGCTGAAATCTGAAAAAAAAAAAAAAATCTAATGGCTGAAAATACAGAAATGAGGAAATACCCTCAAACTGAAATTAATTTAACAAATGTATGACTTACACAAAAGAGGGAGTGTGGAAGCTGAACTGCATCATCTAACGAAGCTCAGTGCTTAAAAACTATGCGGGAGAATACGTTTGAACGTTGTGAAGCAATCGAAGAAATTGTTGAATTTCAAGAGGCAGTGTGGAAGCTGAACTGCATCAAAGCTATTAGAGCTTAAATTGCCTATAATGCGGGAGAAGCTGAAAGTTGAACTGTTAAACAGAAGAAGTAGGCTGTTGTTGTATCAAGAATATTAAAGTTTTAACAGCTGAAATTATAGTTGGGATAGTAATATCAGTAGCAGATGTAGCCTATCATTGAGTGTTTACTCGTCTTTCTTAGTAGGATTCAATGTTTTGATTGAATGAAACATACAGCAGTAGTAGGGCTGATACAGGAAGACACGGCGACACTTTGTTGCAGAAGAATGAAGGTACAAGTTTTGTCCGTGGAGCACAACGATTCATAAAAAGAATCATGTAGACGTGTTTGAGTAATCGCATAACTAATTACACATGTAAACGGAGTAATCGTATTATTGGCATAAACTGACAATTGCTATCGGGTTTCTCATAGTCAAGTGAACGCACTCAGTGGCGTAGTAGAACAAAACAGTAGCATTGGCATAGTAGTTAGCAAAAGAGATATTAGCAGCATCTTCAGAATTACTAGTTGTAGTGTGGCATAAGATATAGCAGTAGTGGTAGTAGTTGTGTTGTGGTGCTCTTAGTCTTTAAATGAGACGAGCTGACTGAATCACTTGTCTTGTATGGACAATTATAGGGGCCAAAACTAAATAAATAAATACTTGGATAAATAAATAATTATATAACACAAAGCTTAAATAAATTACACAAAATATATAAATGTATGTATTTGTGTATATATATATATATATATATATATGTTTACGTATGTTTACGTTTTCATGTGTTTACATGTATTTATTTATACTTACATGTATTTATTTATACTTACATTTATTTATTTATACTTACATTTATTTATCCTTACATTTACATTTATCCACGGCGTAACTTGCACACAGCAAAATAAATCTGTTGTCTCACGTCACCAAGCCAGGGGGCCGGTTAAAGCCTCTGATTGGTGGTTCAACTTGATTCGACTGATTTTGACTAATCCAAGATGGCAGCACCTTGTGTGGATTCAATGAATGAAATACTGAATGCTACAGTGGTCGAAAAGTTGGCGGTAGCTGAAGAGTGGGCAAATAGATCTCAAGACCGACCAACCAACGTTGGTATCAATAGCCTGATTGATAGTGTGATAAGATCGATACTTAAGTTTCAATTCCACATTGATTACACAACTCCCTTTACACCAGAGTGATTGTGCAAACACCGTCTAACTTCGCTCAAACTCACTTTGCCCCTCCCCTGCTAGGCTGAGTTGTTGCCGTGTACGTGCAGTAACACGACTCAGCGGTACACATTTGTATTTTTGACAAAACTGGTTGTCCTGTGTTTTATTATGATCATAATCATGAACAATTCATTAAAGGAAACATTGTAAATGTTCATTCAAATATTCATATTGATGATGCATTCACTTAATCAATTTTGAGGCATTGCTTTCTCCGACACGAAAGTAGATAAACTGATTTTCTAAGCCAAAAGTATCGGTATTGGCAATACTAGCCCTGTATTTACTCCTTGGTATCGGGTCTATACCACATCGTACAGTGTCGCACACCCCTAGCAGCTGTAGAGAGATCCCTCTAGATTGAAGAGAGCTTGATCAACTGGTGGAGTCTGCCTGACCACTGTTCATTCACCAATCAGAGGCTTTAACCCGCCCCCTGACTTGGTGACGTGAGACAACAGATTTATTTTGCTGTGTGCAAGTTACGCCGTGGATAAATGTAAATGTAAGGATAAATAAATAATGTAAGTATAAATAAATAAATGTAAGTATAAATAAATAAATGTAAGTATAAATAAATACATGTAAGTATAAATAAATACATGTAAACACATGAAAACGTAAACATATATGTATATATACACACAAATACATGTAACATTTATATATTTTGTGTCATTTATTTAAGCTTTGTGTTATATAATTATTTATTTATCCAAGTATTTATTTATTTAGTTTTGGCCCCTATAATCTTCCATAGTCTTGTGTCTCCACTAATCAGCTAATACAAATCACCTGTGTAAGAGACTGGCGCTTATTTGTGTGGTTGCACGGTGATGGTGCAGCTATGGCTGCTAATGCGCTGAGGTCAGAGAATACCAGAAATTTAGCAAGAATCCACACCTCAAACAAGTTAACGTAGACGCAAAACTATACGCCCAATCAAAAGAATAAAGATATTTTCCGAGACCCAAGACTCTGCCGAAACCAGAGATGTCCTTTATATGTCTGTGCGTTCAGAAATACGACTCTAACGGCAGTTTATAAATCTTGTAATGTTTTGTTTTCTGTGACGAATTTGTCACCAGATTTGCATTGGACTCTATGGGGCGAGAGTTGGACTTTGTCTCGCTTTCGTGGGGCTCTGAATAAATGTGTAAGTCTGTTAGTTTCCAGACAGCTGTCTACAACCAGCACAAAATTAGCTATCTATTGATCCAAAAACGAAGCATGAAGAGCGAAAATTGTGGCAATGCTGGCAAACTAGAAATATTTTTTCAACAACATCCGAAACACTCTAGCGTTTCAGTCTGCACGCTAGGCTTTCACGTAGACACCCGTGTTAATCTCAGAAACGGTTTGAAAAACTCATGAAACATAATCAGTGATTTTGAAAGAAGTTGAATGGATATCAAAAAGATGAATTTCTAAAAAATTGTTTAAGGTTTTGTCAACATTTTTAAGTTTAAATGGTGGCTCTAGCTCAAAGATTGAGGAAGAAGGAGGGTTTGGAAGTTGAAGAAGTTTTAAGAAGTTTGAAAGGATTTGAAAGAAAACTCCATTGGAAACCCATGTTAAAAATATTATGAATATTGATTTATATTAATTCAACCATAAGAGGTACAAAGCTGAAAAGTCACAGCGCCCATGGCCTGAAACTGCTGAATATTTTGATAGCTGAACGGTTTTAATAGCTTAAGATTTGAAGGCGCTGAAAGGTGGCCCAGAAAAATAGAAGAAGTTGAATAAAGATTCAAAGAACAATACTTGGAATACTGAAGCAGCATTCCAACAATTAATTGCAAGCCGACACCGACACGCCCTCGCTCCGCTGTAGTGGATACCTAAGCTACTTGTCAAACTGGTAGGCTATTTAGTATGGTATTTAATACCAGTTTGACAACTAGGTAAAAGGCCCTTACTGCTTTATGTAGACTTTACAAAATGTGTAGGCCTGCTTAAAAGTAATTTGTAGCCTTTGAGAAAATTAAGGCTCAAACGCTCTGTTTGAAAATCTACTCCTTGTGACGTCACAAGGAGCCTCTGCACAACCAGTAGCCTATCTTAATTTTATTTTCGCTGGAAATGAGCCGACACAACCTCTCAAGGTTTTGCATGTCTGCGCCAAACATTTCAGCCACCACTGTTTCCTTAACTTGAGCCAATACAAAGTTGGCCTTGCTGACTGTCTGAAATTAAATGTTATACGCTTCGTTGTTATGTGGATAACGTTCTGCTGTTGGTGTTATGGCGCGCGCGATATCCGCCTTTCCCCACATTGAAATGACTGAGTGTGCAGCTCTGCAAACCAGGGTTATCAGATGAGAATGGGCAAATTCGAGGCATCTTACAGCAATGGGTCTACGAGCCATTGCGATACATCCACTTTAAACATTAAGGCATGGTGCCACCTCTCTCCTCCTTATTTAGCATTTAAGGCTACAGACACAGAAACAGCGCGTTCAGAGGAAAGCTCATTGTGGGACTACTCTTAGTGGCTATAATTCTGAACCAAGGCTGAATTTTGGGAAAGAGACTTCAGATACAGTATTAGGGGACCTTTAAGGCCTATGTAAAATCATCCAAAAACAGTATTTCATGTGACCTTTAATCAATGATATCAACTTGTGAAGGTCAGCCAACTGGTGCTTGTTGTTGCTAGATAGTGGGAAGGTGCCACCACCTACTGGTAAAGTTTAGAAAAATACTGGATTATATATGATTTAATGTGGCAACAAATAGGCCTAATGAAAAACAACAACAAATTACTTCATAATACTAAACAAAGTAAAGAACTTTCATATCCAATGATGTGCCAGTAAGTATGGCTTCCTATGTAAGCTTTGACATAACCGATTTCTTTAGCCTTTAGTTACATGGCTAGAGACAAACAATACAGTTTTGTTTGCAACCGTTTTTTTGTTTGAATATCGTTATCATCTCAATATGGTGTGTTAATGTGTTTAAACTCACGACTTGTAAAAATACATACATTGTCTTTTTTATGACAGTGTTAAAAGTGTGGAGGATTGTTCTTTTTACTCGTTGAATGTTTATAGGTCCACTTTCATGAAATAGACCCAATATAACCTGGTGTTAAATTAACACTTGCTTTGGGTATAAGGGGGAAAAGCTTTACTTGGGTAGAAAAAACCAGTGAAGCAAGATGTTGGGTGTAGCAGGTGTGTCGTTGGTTTTCTTTTGTCGTCATCCTTGTACAGAGAAGTGAGAGGTGTGGCCTCAGCGTTGTACGGAAGAACCAAAAAGACCAGAAAGACCAGACTCTCTTTGTTCAGTTTACAAGAAAGAAAAGATATTTGCATACACCCATTGCTAAGTTAGTGAGAAAGAGGGAAAGTGAGAGACAAGTGTTGTGCTGGTGCTATGAAACTCAAACTCTCTACATGTACAAGGAACCAAGCCGTCACCCTTACAGAAACAATTCCCAGTGGTAAGTAAGAAAGATGGTTAATTTTATTAAATGTTCAGCACACAAAACTTAAAGGTTTTTTATATTGATATGTATCTGTGTAAAACTGCATGTTTTTAATTTTCTGAAAGGTAGGTGAAGTGAATGTATCAAAGTATCTCTTCACAACTGGTTTTGATAGGGATCTACAATTCATGGTAACCTTTGAAGAGAAATGCTGACTTGTACTGAGTTCACACGTCTCCTCATGAACTAAATATATAGCTCTGCAGCAGTTTGTGTCTTTTTTTTACATCGTCAGCCTCATAGGTTGATCATTTACAGTATATGTTCCCCTAAGTGCATCTCACAATGACTATATGCATGCTTGTAGTTGAAATGTAACCATTTTAATTAGCTGCAAAACAAATTATGCTCAAATGCTCAAGATTGACACACAATTACATTTTAAATGCTGGGATACTATATGTTTTCTATATTTGACACCAAATCCCATAATTTTGGGTAGATAGACCTAAGCTTTTTTAAGGTAACTGTGGATTGCATATCACGTGTTCCATGTTTTGTTCCAATTCAAAAGTGTAATTATTTGATATAGTAACTGATATTCCCCTTTGTTTACTTTTATTCTGCATCCAGGACCATTTTGGTGTGATGACAAAGGTGTCGGTTATACATGCATCTTTTTGGACAACAGATTGACAAGACAACAATGTCAACCATACTATCCACCAGAACCTTTTATCCAATGAGCATAGTTGTTGTAGGTCTTCTGTGCTCAGCGTTAGCATTTTTTATTTACTTTGACCCTGGACATTCTGAATGTGCATCCAGACAACTTTCCTTGCAACAGGACAATGGTTTATTGTATACTGAGAAGAAAGACAAATCCCTTGTGCTTCTGTGGTTCTGGCCACTTGGACGAACATTTGACTTTAATGACTGTAAAAAATACTTCAACATTGATAGTTGTGAGTTGACAGCCAACAGATCCCTGTATAATAGAGCTGATGGGGTCATTGTGTTTCACAGAGATATTAATTGGGAGTTGAAAAACCTTCCCCCATCTCCACGGCCCCCTTTTCAGAAATGGATCTGGTTTCACGTTGAATCACCAACAAATACATATAAAATTCCAGGCTTGGAAAACCTCTTCAACTTAACACTAAGCTACAGACGAGATGCTGACATCACTGTGCGAAATGAGTTGCTGCTTGTGAAATCAAAGTCACAAAGTGATTTTAAGATGCCTGAGAAAAATAAACTTGTTTGCTGGATTGTGACTAACAATGATCCAAGGACTGGCACAGGCACAAGAGCAAGATACTACCAAGAGCTCATCAAACATATAAAGGTGAATGTTTATGGTGTTGCTTTCACAGGGGTTCATTTGGGGTATGACGACTATTACTCAACCATTGCTAGCTGCAAATTTTATCTTTCATTTGAGAACTCACTTCACAAAGACTACATCACAGAGAAGGTGAATGGACCTCTGGTAGTAGGTACTATTCCAGTAGTACTAGGCCCATCCAGACAGAACTACGAGGAGTTTATTCCTGCTGATTCATTCATACATGTTAATGACTTTCCTGATGTGAAGGGTCTTGCTGACTTCCTTATTCAGTTAGATAAGAATGATGAGATGTATATGCGTTACTTCCAATGGAGGAGTTACCTCAATGCAAAAGCTCACCTCCTAACTCCTCATGACGAGTTCATCCAACCCATTTGTTTAGCCTGTGATTATATGCAAAGAGACAAACACTACAGTGTTGTTCATGACCTGTATGAGTGGTACTTTCAATGACTCAATCATTACTGTTGCACGCACCTGAAGTCCCTGGGCAGGTTGATGGAATGGTACATAGAAAAATTTGCATAGGAAAGAAAAAAAATTTGAAAAGAAATTATTAAGTTAAATAACAGAACAAGGCCAATACTGATAAAGAGACAATGTATAACATAGATAAACAAAAACATGGAAGCAGATTCAACAAGACAGGTCAACCTGCCCCCCAACACACCCACACACACACAAACATTGTCACAAATTCAACAATTCAACAAATAGGCCTAACACTATTTTTGCTGTTCCACAAGTAGAGATTTAAATTAATAGGAATTTTATGAAATGTACAGTTATGATGTATTTTTTTTAAATTAAATTTTGAATATGACGTATTAAACATGTATAACAAAATAATTTTATGTATGTTTTTTGTGGTTTATTAACTTCCAAAAGTACCTCTTAAAATGCATATTAGCAGTTTATCTTGATCCAAAGAGCTTCATGTAATACAATTTCTTATGTCAAGTTATTATATTATTAGGCGTATGGTGTGAGTAGGCCTAGTTAGGCTGGTAGAATCTGGTAATAAGAGGATTTATTGATCTATGTGACCTATTATGTTCCATAATGATAAACGATATGAGATGAAAGAACTTTTACAGAAGTTCTTAGCTTTTTGTATATTCCTATATATCACAATTAAAATCACAAAGCATGCACTTGGGCTGCGAACAGGGTGAGCCACTATGAAATGAACTTCTTGAGAAATGAATGTCTTATAAACTGGCATGTAGTGGTCTAAACTAAACTTAATTTAAACTATCATTTCTCCTTTTTGTTATTTGTAGGACAAGTCACATGATTCACCTTGTACTTTAATTTACTGAGTGAGGATATTTAGTGGGCTAGTCACAATATCAGTTCCGACGAGATAATTGTAGGTTGTCCCGTGTCTGCATAAAGTTTTGGTTTATGACGTTCTCATGTGCATTATGTAAGGTTTAAAGCCATTTTTCTAGATTAGGAAATTATGAAAATATGCAAGTTTTATTCCGATTTTTTTGTCTTCCGTGTTTACCTCGGAACACGGAAAGCGGGCCCAGGCGTTGACGCTTGCGGTTTCATTGAAGATTAATTGCAAGCCGACACCGACGCGCCCTCGCTCCGCTGTAGTGGATACCTAGGCTACTTGTCAAACTGGTAGGCTATTTAGTATTGTATTTAATACCAGTTTGACAACTAGGTAAAAGGCCCTTACTGCTTTATGTAGACTCTACAAAATGTGTAGGCCTGCAGTAATTTGTTCTTCTTATCCAGCGCTTGAAATAGCTCAAATAAGATACCTGCAGCATATCCAATTGCTAAGTGAAGCAGGTAAGTTGAGGTAACCCATTTGACTCTATTTGCCCACCGTTTAATACATTTCTAAGTCAAACCTTGCTCCTCCTATTTCTTCCATTGACGCAATATGGGGTGTGACATAGGCTAAATGTCTTTCCTGGTGTCTAATTTAGATTAGAACTTGGATGGCATTTCCATCCTGAGAGAACTATTCTTCCGTAAAATGTATATGATTTTTATGAATTTTAAGATTACATTTGATTAACTTGTTTTTAACAGCAAAGGCATATGGTAAACACAGACGTGGCGTAGTTGCATATTGATTTCACTGTCCACGCTAATGAAGGATCGCAGCACGTTTACAGGAACTACAGTCAACACATTTCTGTGAGTTGTTACTTTAATTTACTCTCGCCTTTCATCTTTATTTTAACCACAGACCCGAGCAGCTTTGTTGATTGAAAGTACCGAAGGCTATGTTTAGAGAAATACCAATACAATGGCAAAAGACAATAACGTTTAAGTTAAAAAGAGTAGGCCTACAACCCAATTTTTTCCGATACTAATTTACAACCCCAATTGACCCATACATCGAAGGCAGTTAATATGAGTGTACACGGGTAACGCTCATTAGAGCAGTAGCCTAAACCTAATGATACACCTGCAAACGTGTCACATTTTCAGTGAAAATAACCGTTTTGAAGGAGGCTATTTGCTTCGATTGTTACCAGATTGGACCACACCAAGAGCATACGGTGGTTCACAATTTTTACAAGTGGTATTTTGGTTAAACTGTCACTTGCATCCCTAGCATGGGTCAGTTGATAGATTCACCATCTGTCAGTTTAGTGCCCTAACTGCCTTATTTTAAAGTCTATAAAATAAAAAATGAGTCATTAAAACTGTAAAGCATTGTGAGAAACATCGTTAAAATATTTATGATAATGTGACATGACAACGTACACTACACAGAAGCTGAAACACTGTACTTTTATGGACATGTTGTCATGTTATCTCACAGGCCAGTGTAGCAAGGGGTTTGCCATCCTCCAAACCATCCTCCATAAAAATCAACATTTGTTGATCGAAAGTAGGTAATGCTTAGAGAAATACCAATACCATGCAAAAGAAAATACTGTTGAAGTTAAAAAGAGTACACTTCCAAACATTCTCCAATTAATTTACAACCCCATTTTACCCATAATTTGAAAGCAGTTATTTTGATGGTACAAGCGTAATATACATTCAAGCAGTAAGGCTAATGATGTTGCATTTGATAAAAGGAGGTGGGGTGGGGGGTGAAGTGAGGGCTAAACATCAAGTGTTTCATAAGTTCAGAGAAAGGGCATATCGTCAGAGCAATGGACATGGGCCAGTTGTCATGAATAACATTAACTTGATTAACCTTAACCGTGTAAAAAAAACATTTCAATAACTTGTTTGTTTGGATGCTTCATATAGCCTACAGTATACGGAACGGGGGTGCAACAGATGTGGTTTTGCTCCGTCCTGAAGCCTTTATGAACCATTTGTTCGACCCTGCCTGGTCTCAAACACGCCACCTCTGACTGCCAAGCGCAACTACTACCAGCTACGCCAAAGAAAAGCTAGCTATTCGTTGATACGGGTGGCCTGTTACATACCTGAGGAGTGAGTTTCACCGATTCACACCAGTTACATATACAACACATGTATTAATGTGAATGCTTCTGTCAAAACGATAATGGCCGGGTTTCCCAGATTCGTTAAGAAGCTCTTAACGCTCAGAGCTTCTTAAGAATGTTCTAAGAGCGTTCTAGAGTGCTTTTCGAACGTTCTTACGAAGCTATTAGCGTTAAGAGCTTCTTAATGAATCTGGGAAACCCGGCTAATGTTATTTTTCATCTTGAATGTCAGGAAACTAAAATAATTATTTTCCTTTTGCAGGACTCAAAATGCTGACTACTTCCACCTCTGGAATTTCACGGAACATAGTATATGTGTTATTATTTATTGGAGGGTTCATAACTTTGTTTTCCATGTACTACAAGACTTCTCCAACTTTACTTTGCCATCGCCTGCCAACTCACTCAGTTAAGAATACAACTTACTCATTGGCTGATAAACCGTTTAAGAAACCAATCATGCTGCTTTGGTTCTGGCCTGAAAATTATAGATTTGATTTTAAGGACTGCAGGAAATTCTTCAACATTGACGGTTGTCACCTTACAGACGATAGGACCCTGTACAGTGAAGCTGATGCAATTCTCATCTATCATCGAGCCATAAAACACAATGGAACAAATCTACCCCCCTCACCGAGGCCCTCTTTTCAAAAGTGGATTTGGCTTCATATTGAATCACCAACAAACACACAGAAAGTTTTA
The DNA here is from genome assembly GCF_054491055.1 of Hypomesus nipponensis. NCBI lineage: Eukaryota > Metazoa > Chordata > Actinopteri > Osmeriformes > Osmeridae > Hypomesus > Hypomesus nipponensis. Next base: position 13,961,261 of record NC_140366.1, on the reverse strand, counting down.
GGTATTGAGAACCTTTTCAATGAGACCTTAAACTACCGTCGGGATGCAGACATTCCTGTTCGTTGGCGGTTGACTAAGAAGACCAAAGACCATGACTTTGTGCTCCCCAGAAAAAAGAGAATGGTCTGCTGGATTGTGAGCAACAATGACCCTCGCACTGGGACAGAGGTGAGGTATAACTACTACAGGGAACTTGTCAAACATATTCAGGTGGATGTCTTTGGCAAAGTGTTTGGTACTTTCTTAAAAAATGAAGATTATTTCTCAACCATAGCAAGCTGCAAATTCTACCTTTCCTTTGAAAACTCCATCCACAAAGACTACATCACAGAGAAGCTGAATGGACCACTAGCAGTAGGAACAGTCCCTGTTGTCATGGGTCCCCCCAGACAGAACTATGAGAACTTTGTACCAGGGGATTCCTTCATCCATGTAAATGACTTTCCTGATGCAAAAGCTTTGGCTGACTTCCTCCTGCAGTTGGATAAGAATGATGAGGCCTATTTGCGCTATTTCAGTTGGCGTCAGTATTTCTCTGCTAGGCCTCACCTGATTGTACAGAACCAAGAATTCATCCAGGCTATCTGCTATGGCTGTGCACACGTGGCAGAACACAGGGAGTATAGGGTTGTTCACGATCTTTACAAGTGGTATTTTGGTTAAATTGTCACTTGCATCCCTAGTATGGGTCAGTTGACAGACTCACTATCTGTCAGTTTATGACAGACTATATAACTTCAGAAGACTTTTGTCATTAAAACATTGGGAGAAACCAGGGTTTTGAATTTTATGATAATGTCACATGACAACGGACGACATTATACTTTCAGTTACATTTTGGCTTAAAAAGTACTATTAGTTTCTACCATTTGTGTTTTTGATTTAACAAAATCATATTTAATATAACAAAATATGCTAATTTGTTTTTAATATTTCACTGGCAACCTACAACCTGTAAGAAACAAGATGTACAACATATTTATTGTTATGTATTTGTAATTAAACTTAACATGGACAACTATATATATCTTTGTAAAAAATAAACCAAACTTTACATGTTTTCTCTGAACTCCATGACAGTGTATCATATGAAACTACTGAGTGACACTGTGACTTGAAACCTTAGCATCAGACCACTGCATCAGACATAGCCTACCTTGTGGTAATAGGCTCTAATTTCAAAGACTGAACTTTCATTAAAATCCACCTCAAACTTTAAACTGCAAAATTTGGTCTTTTCCGCCTCCTCCATAATGTTGTTTTTCTAAAATAGCTGATGTGTTGTACTTTTTGGTTGTTGTATTTTTGTTTTGATCTAAAACCTGATTGACCACAATAAAAGGTGTGTTACGAGAAACTCCTTTCTCTGAATTGTACACACACCTGTCTGTATTAAATAACAAATTGTAATCTAAAAGCAGAAGTTGACAGAATGAAGTTGGACAAGCTGGTCTATCAGTTCACATTGGGAGACAAAGATTTAAGATCATTTAAGACATTTCTTATGACAAAAACATGCCTCAAATATCTTTCACTTCATCGTTTGTTGATCCTTGGTTCTGGAACACACTAATGGATATGTGGTAGTAGTAAAACAACTTAAACAAATATGCTCTATACACATTCTCTTGGTATGTAAAGAGATACACAAATACAAATGATGTCTTGTCCAGGGGCGTCATTAGACCCTTTTGACTGGGACACGTGCCCCAGTATAAATCTGCTGTGCCCCAGTAAAATCTATAGTTTGAGTTTTAACAATTTACTTTATTAGTCAGTGCATCTATTTTGATTTTTAATCCCGGAAAAATAAACGCAGTATCCCAATCAACACTTGAAAAATCAAAGCAGTTTAACCGAAGCACAAACCGATGCCCATAATTCCAAGTCAACGTGATCTTCTGAGCTTGCCAAATAGCCACTGCAGCATGCACAAAGAAGTCCAGGTGTTGGACTCGGCACACAAGTCAGAACTGAGTTAGGCTAAGACATTACAAAACCAAAGATAGTTTCTAAATGATAGGATTACCGATCATCATATTTTGACTATAACATAAAAACAATATTACATGAAGCTAAAAAAAACAGTATTTGTGCTGAAATAAATGTGAAAAATGTTTGCGTGCTGATGTCCCTGCCAAAGCTGATACCCTGAACTGTTCTATAGTGGGTTAAGAAAAGGGATCTCTAGGGGGTTTCTATAGCCTAGTAGTGCATTATGCGCAGCAAGCTTGAAAGAAAAAAAGGGATATGAATAGGGACCTGTGCCCCAGTAGAGATGTACAACGCCTCTGGTCTTGTCCCTGAGAATTGTTCGTTTGGCATTGTAATGTATCCCATATCGCATGAATCATCATCAACACAAGACATTTTTTCCTAATACCTACAGAATAATAAAGCCAGCAACCCCACAAATTAATGAGTGCAAATGTATTTGTTTAGAAGACTTATTTTCTATTTAGACATTTATTTTGAGGATAAGATAATGACAATACAACTGTTAGTGTCTTTGTGAATATACTGTATGTTAAGTGAAATAAGTCAGATGCTCACTGTCATTCATACAATGTTCTGCCGTTGTAAAATATAAAACAAAATAAGTTATATTTAGTTCATGGGATTAAAAATGCCATAGTGAATTCCTAGGCCATATGCTTTATATTTACAGTACATATAACTTTTAAAAGTAAAAAACAGCTAATAAATAAACAATTAAATGATAACATTACATTTCCAGGAATTTTGTTGGCTATATATAGTCTTTTTCATTAATGTACGGTAATTGTATTACTTTTAAAATGACACATAATATTGTCAAACAGATATTTTAATCATGCTAAACACAGTTAAAAACATGTCAATAAACACAACTGGTATGTTTCACACAGGTTTAAACCACTTTCAACTGGCCGTTCATTTTGCAGGGAAGTGGTTTCAACGATGACGGAATTGGGAGCTCATGTAAGCTTTCTGGGAACTGTTCAGGGCGAAGTTGTTTTAAAACAGTTTGCATAGCAATGAGGGACAGTGGGGCAGGATTCTTCCCAAGAAGAAATTTGAGTTTGTCCTCACCAAGGACCCTGGACCAGCAAACGGCATCCCTTTCAAGTGCACCCTTCATTTTGAAACGAATCTCGGGCATGAACATTAACATATTGTCCAGACACAGCTTTTTTGCTCCTATATTCACCTTGGAATCCCAGAGCTGTTCCAGTATAACATCAAGTGGCGTCATGCCGGTGTGGTCCTGAGCCTGGGGCGATGCGCCGTTACCTAATAAAAGAATTACTGCCTCCGACCGCAGTAGCTCACAGGCCAGATGTAGTGGGGTTTTGCCATCCTCCATATGAAAACATCCGCCTCGGTTCATGTAAGAATGCAGACTAGGAAGTCGATGCGCTTCTTGTAATATGAGACCCAGAATGTCCCGTCTGTCGTATCTGACAGCCATCGCCAAATGGGGCGCCGAGGACGGACAACAACAAAAGCGCTCGCCGGGCATTGCCAGCGCTTCGTCAGTATAATGACTGAGCAAGTATTGAGCATATGCTTGATGGTCGTGCACAATAGCATACAGCAATGCCTCTGACGGTGTGTATGTTCTCTGGCTTGCATCCTCCTCCCAGTAAAAGGTCTCCATTGTCCGCATGTCCTCTAACATCCATACGGGCTTCAGATCCCGTACCGCCTGGTAGAACAGAAACGACAAGAATTTTCGTTGCTTGCATTTCTCATCAGAATGTAGTCTACCGGAGTTGGTCGCTGGGCAAGACATTGTAAAAATCCGGAGGCTATTCGATCACAATGCCACAGATCGTGTGTCATTCAGACACACCCGGATGGCTCAATGTCTTTATCGTGTAATAATAATGCCTTTCACCAACTCTAAAACAGGCTACATGCTATTATATTTCGACGTGCTAAACTAACACATGCACACATAGATAGGCTACTGTGGCCTGTCCACATTGCCCGATCTCCCACTGCAGTATTGTGCTAATACGCAAGCGCTCAGAGAGATACATTTAACCTGTTGGGTTCCGAACAGTATTTGATACTGGAGCCTTAGAAAACCATTTAAAAGTATGTGGCCTACATGTTGCCAAGAAGCAGGAGATTCCTTACTGGCGCAGGGACAGCAAGATTTCTCAATTGAGTATAATGACGTCACAAATGCATGACGTGGTCGTAACCTATTGTCAAAGGTTTCCCAATAAGAAACCATATTTACAAAAAGGTTGAACAATGTTTCTTTGTGAGTTGTCCAAATGACTCCATGTTAATTAGTTGTCAATCAGTTCCTATGCAGCCTAACTGTTGCTACATTTATGACTATTAAATTATGTAGTAGGCCCTAAGTAATCCTAATATTAAATAATATGAAAACTGATTCATTATGACAAGTTGGACTACAAACGGGACAGCTTGTGTCTTGTTTCCACGTTGACCCTCACATTCTAGAAACTGAGAATGATCGATTAAAATCCCACGTAAAAAAAATCACATCAAACCAAACTGATGAAAAATAAACTACATTACATTGATCACTAAGATTTGATTATCTAAAAATAGGTTACTTTGCCTTGGGCCCTGTTGTAGTTGGCCTACATACAAGATATAACCAGGTTTCTTCCAACTGTCGGCAAAATTTCAAACAATTTAAATGCCCACGACCATGCATAGACCACCATCTGTAAATAAGGACCCGAGGGTGCAACGCAGATGTTGTATTTCCGGTGTTGTACCGAAAGCTGTGACCCATCAGAAACTGTGTCCGCATGATTATTCGAGGTAGTAACATATGTTTATCTGAAAGTAAATAAAATATGAAAGTATTTTTTTTCTGAAATGTTTCTAAACATGTGCATGTACAAGTAACATTTGTAATAACCTACCTAAAACTTACACTAGACTACTTACACTACTACATTTACAACTTTAAATAATTATATTCTACTTTAAAGAAAGAAATAGGCCTAACTAAATATCCAATGGACCAGCACATTGGATAAGTTGTCAGAATATGTGACCCCACTGTAACTGCTTAATAAAGGAGTTAAACTTCAAAATATTGTACACGCACGGGCAGAAGATGTGCAGCTGCGGTCACAGTTTCTGATGGGTCACAGCTTCCGGCGCAACACCGGTCCTAAAAAAACCGCAGCCCAGGGTTAAACCATTCCGCCCGCCCACTTTTTCAATTCATCTTTTCGCACTGAGAACTGCCACTGTCGGGAAACTTCCGGGTTCTGAACTGGTTGAAGTTCCATGTGAGGGCGTTAACGAGCGAGTGCAGAATGAATGGAGGTCTATGGAGCGGTACCCCTCAAAATCCACTTTTCTCAGGATATAATTTTTTGTCTAGTAATTTGAATTCTGAATTCGAAAGGGGAGGCAAAAAAATACAAACTGCTGGTTGTTAGATAGCTTTCTGTTCTAAAAAGCATTTGAAAATGTAATTGACGTCATACACATATTACGACTAGAGCTACTGCTTTACGGCAAGCTCTGGTCACTTACTTTTTTCTCTCAGGGCATCGACAACACAGCTGACAGGTTAGGCTCTCCCTGTCAATACACATGCTAGAAAGAGTTTTGGCTTGCTAATTTTGTTGCTAATGTTGTTAATGCTCTGACATTCTAATTCCGCTTCGGATGCCATCAAGCGGGAGCTCTGGTCGTATCAGTCCTTCACTAACCAATCAGCATTCATTTGCAGAAAGCTAGAGTGTTATGGGCAACAACGACTCACCCTGTAAGAAATCAAAAGGACATAAGTACTCGTTCGTTCAACTTTCGACCTATAATCCATGTTGAACATGCAAAAACTATAATCAAATCGGAGATTTCTTAACGACAATCAGGCAAAAGAGACAAATTTAGCCATTTATGCACTCGCTCGCGATCACCCCCAGTGGAACTCTGGTGGAACTGCAGCCAAATTCTGTACAACGGGACTTAACAGGGAGTGGCAAGGCTCTCCTTATATGGAGGACCAAACCTGCCATATTTAAAAATGAATGAATAAATAAATAAATGTCCACATCCATGCATTTAGACATAAATAAATGAATACATGTACTAATTAATGCACAATTGTCAATCAATATTACCTTATAATTTACATGTATTTATGTATTTATTTGTGTATTCATTTATCTATTCATTTATTTATTCATTCATGTATTCATTCATTTATTAATTCATGTGTTCATTCATTTATTCATTAAATGTATTCATTCATTTATTCATTCATTCCTGTATTTCTTCTCAATATGTTAATGAGATGTGTCAATCAAAATAGGTAGGCGGTATTTGACACACCATTGGCTAATCGTTTTCCACGCTTTGTATTCGATTATGTAGCCTTACATCCATCCTTGCTGTCATGGACAACATAGCCTACATGGACAGGCTGGCCGACCTTGTTGAAAACAAAGATTTAATTCACCATATATGATATTTGGATAAACAAACATGTTATAAAGATTTTAATACGTTAGTTGTGGGCTATCACTTAACACCCAACTTCACTACGCTGACCGGCCAACCATGTGTTTACCCCGATAGAAACGTAAACATTTTAAAATACAAAATCCTGATTGTTGATTGTCAAACCAACATATTTGTCCTGTTTGTAAGAGCGAGATCGACAATCTGGCATATAGCCCCCAATCAAGCAGAAGAGAAATTTGTGAAGATTGACGACACAAAGTTAATCATCGAAAATGAAAAGTAGCTTAGTCCTAAATGGAGTTGTATGCCCCATAGCACATATGTTACAAAGACTACGGCAACAAAAGCCAAACGTTGCCACGTTATATTGGGAATGGGATGCCGTTGCGACGGTTATTGTTGGAGCAACAAGTTGCCTAAATAGCCTGTAGCCTATGCCATGTTTATGTACATGTCAGCTTTACATGTAGAAAAGAAAATCTCAGAGAAGGTGAAAGGCTTGGTGACCGGCGTGGAGAAATGCGCGTCTAGTGTGAACAGCATCGCGCCATTCGTAGTATATTGTGGCGCTCCAGGGCGCTTCGCAGCCAGTGTGTCCCAGGCGTTAGCTAGATTGAATCTATGGCTCTGGATTGATTGCAATGTCTGAACATCAGTTTCCACGCCTACTGGCCTCCTCTCATTATCATATTGGGAACAATGAATGAATGAATGAATGAATGAATAAATGAATAAATAAATGAATAAATAAATGAATAAATAAAGGAATATATAAATGAATGAATGAATAAATCAATAAATAAATACATAAATAAATACATAAATGAATACAAAATAAATAAATACATAAATATAAAATATATGTAACTATTGATTGACAATTGTGCATTAATTAGTACATGTATTCATTTATTTCTGTCTAAATGCATGGATGTGGACATTTATTTATTCATTCATTCATTTGTAAATATGGCAGGTTTGGTCCTCCATATCCTTAAACGGGCTCTGGTTAAACTTTGTTGAATCAAAACACGTAGTCTACTCAGGAGGACACTAGCTGAAGTTAAAATAGTGATTACATATTAGGTCATGTTGCATGTCAATACTTTGCACTACAACTAGCGGGGATTACGTCATTAGGGGATATTATCTTTCCATTCGTGTAAATAAAACAAAGCTACCCCAATAATTTTTCTCAGTAAAGTGAGAAAGTCGTTGTTCATTACCACAGGGGGGCGTTAGTGTACTTCTGATTTGTTTGCAAAATCCATTACAGAAATATGTACAAACGTGCTTTGAAACTGTTTATAGTGCATGATTCTAACCCGCACACCATCTACCTTCAAATACCTATTATTGCATTTCCACGCACATTCCTTTACATGTGCGTGTAGATAAATTAGATTCAGTCATACCGTTTTACCTGTCGTCATTCGTATGCATACTATGGCTAATTGGAAGGACTCTGGTGCCCGGTGAAACACAAATGAGCTGTTGGTGTGAGTGTATCGGGGTATCATTGTGCTTGTTCCGTTACCCGGCTTCTGAACGTCAACTGCATTTTAAGGCACGCTATCAAACCGCTTTAAATTGACTGTGTCAAATTCTTTAGTTTTAGACCTAGTATACTTTCTCACCCCACCTACACATACATACAGTCTTTCTCAAACACACTTGTTTTAGTCATTGGATCATGTGGCCATCATCCTCCCCAGGCTGCTTCCCAAGATTCCTGCAAGAGCAACACACCTGGGAACATCAAAAGAACCCCAGAAAGATCTTACTGACACCAGGTTTGGAATAGAGAACCATTCTTGAGTCCCACATCTGCAGTCAACATGCACCTTTGGCTGTGGCCCTGGATCAATACAATTTACCGTGTAAGATAACTTATTAATCTACACAGTCAAACCCATTTAGGAATCCCTTTGTGTCTTGGTGGTAAGCCTTTGATTCAATTTTCCTTTAGCTGGCGGTCAGCAACACACTCCAACCTAAATCAAATACTATTCAGTTAGTGCCGTGATTACACCATGCAATTGCTGTGTTGCATTCTCACTTTTTTGGGGGGGGAGCTACAGGAAAGTGAATGAAATGCCAGGCGATGGCTACATCATGTGCACATCAACCCTGATTGGAAAAAAACATTAAGAAATCCATGCATCAACATGGAGTCCTTATTTTTATGCGAAGCTGTTGTTTGATTCTGTAATTAATTGATGCTGTGCCATGTCTTGCTGCTTGTGGGTAGTTCAAGGCCAGTGTGAAGCTGGAGGGAGTGTACCTGAGAGAATAGCTTAGAGGAACTGGTCCTGCAGTGTTTATGGGTGGAGGTGCTATAGGATGGAGTCTCCCAGTTGTAGGGTGTAAAAGTATAGTGAGGTTGGCACATTCTGATATCCGTTGCTCACAATATACACACTTTTCCTGTAACTGGATGGCTGGTGTCTGTGACTAACAACTTACAGTAAGGGGAGTTATCCTCTGTACTGCTGTGTTTCTGTGTTCTTTAGCTGTGTGTGTTTTGTTTCTTTGTCAATGGATGGGATATTTTTGCAAAGCTAATGAAACAGATCATTCATATTTGCCCTCAGTGGAGACCTTTTCAGATTATGTGTATGATACTGGAGTGCATTGTAAGATTTTAGATATAAACATATACAAAATATATGATTTGCCTCTCAACCTGAAGAGCTCAGAGGGATAAATGTCAAATAAGCCTGTGACAGAGAGAATATACTGTTTGTAGTACACTTTGTAGCACCTTGAGAGTATCAAGGTGCTACAAAGTGTGCTACCTTGAGAGTATCAAGGTGCTACAAAGTGTAATAGAAAGTGTACTACAAAGTGTATTATTATTTGACCTTTATCCCTCTGAGCTCTTCAGGTGAAGCCTGAACTAACCAGGACTAATGTCCTACCTCTGATGACTCTCACTTCCTGGAAAGACCAGGTTGTGTTTGAAACAAAACAATTAAAAGATTTAGTGTCACTCAAGGTTCTAAAGCACAAAAGTATCCCCGGTTAAAATACACTGCTCATGTGGGGTTCAGGAGAGGTTAATGCGGTAAGGCTTCCTGAGACAAAAATCTTGCTGTGAAGGAACATTTGAAGCTGGACTAGCTGAGCAAAATACCAACAAATGTCCAAAGCTACTTTGACCGGACTCCATCTGATTGCTCAAATGTAACCATAAAACATACACATTATACCAAACACAGATTGTAGATGTTGTAGACTATATAACAGTCAGACACAATATAGCTGTTTTGGAATATCTTCATTTTTTATAGTTTTGTAGCAAAAACATTTGATTTGACCACAGAAACATCCTATACAACTCTGGGTAAGAAATGTACATTGTGACACTGTATAACCACAGTGAAGCACCTCTTTATCTCCTGCTCACACAGAACATAAAGACAGTAGTGTACTGCTTCCCCCATGAAATACAATATATTCTCACTGGAATACAATTGTACAAAAAAGCCAATATACAGAGACGATATACAAGCGCAGTCAGTTTAAAATGTCACGAAGACAGTCTTCCAAACAACACAATATGTGAAATTACATATGTACGTAAATATATATATATATATATATATATATATATATATATTTGTATATTTAAAGAGAGATAGTGTACATGGTTCTTTATTTCTTAATTGTCTCATGGATCAGTCCTGGGTAAACATGCATTCTGTACACGATACAGAAAAGCCAATAGCTTTGACATAGTTGAACGTAAACCTTTTGCACTGTACATTGTCATCCAAGTGGTGTTGAAATCTCGCTATCTATAGGACAAATTGTAGATAATAGTTGACACATCCTCTATAGCTTTATTGATGACAAGAAATGAGTCAATTGCAACAGATCATAGTAATCCAGGCAAGTACAACAACCTATAGCCCATGTTTTAAAAATAAACATGGGAATCAAATCATCATCAAAGTATTTGTAAAAAATAAACGGGATTAACTGCCTAAACAAAAAAGTTATGTTTTGTAGTGTAGTTCCCGTTTCTATAAAATGGCAAGCAGCGATTTGGCTTTTTGTTACTCTCTGACGGAGATGAATTGATCACCATCTCATGTGGGCTCTACTTTGATTTAAAGGAGATGGAGGGGAACTATGGCAATTGCCCTTTAATGTCCCAGACTCATAACCATGTACCCTCACAAACAACCCTCAAACCACAATGGAGCAACCTGCCAATGACCCTCTTCAAACACACATTCCTGGTTTAGACTAACATTGACCTGATGTTGTGTGATTTCAAAAAACATGATATTGACCAAATATGCAATTACTAAACCCGCAAATATATACTCTGTATATAAAGTAAATATATATACATACAGTGTTTCCAATCAATCTTTTTCCTTATAACTTTATGAATCATAACATCACTAAATATCTATATATTTCATCAGTCAACATGGATTAAAAAGTTATGTGGATATCAGAGATAAGGATAGATCCAGACTTTTTTATGCAAAACTTAGTAGGACTTTCTTCTTGAGTGGTTCTGGTCTGGGAAACATGAGTTTGACCAGCAAAATAAAAATATAAAACTTTAAATTCAATACATTTTCAAGGTTCACTTTAAATAGCAGTCTCACTTAATGAGTTTATTGCACCAAACATGGTGAAATGCATGATGTTCGTGTGATTAGGAAACAACAGCTCTTCTTTAACAAGGTCTTAAAAATGTCTCAGAATAAGTCAGTCCTTGGTACAACTCACTGACCTCAATGTTTATTCCAGTCTGTATATTTCTTCCTTCAGTATGACCTTTACAGTACTCATCAATACACACAGACCAGTGTCACTTTACAGGTCTGTCCCATCCACAGGGCCGTTGGTCCAGAAACTGACCTGGCTGTGATAGAGCTTCAAAAAAATTTTTTTGCCACAACAATGGAGGGTCAATAGGATTAACATGAATGCTTTTCATGCAGGACCTGGAGGGAGTTCTCCTTTCACTAGTGGGTCTATGAGAACGGGGCTTGCTGCCAGTCTTCCGCGCAGTGTTTGACAAGATGCCAAAAGCATCATGTTTCCTAGACAGTACTCTCCATGACCCACTCAGAACTGTCCACGGTCCCTTTGCTACTTTCGCAGTCTCCCTCCTCATCACACTGCAGCAGCATGCCATTGACAGACAGGCTCCTCTTAGTCCAGATGCTGCTGATCCTGCGTGGGTAGCTACTCACTGGCGCCGTGGCAGCAGTTGAGGAACTTGTCGCATCCCCCATATCAAAAGACTGGCTCCTCTTTGGCCTGGAGTCCAGGGGCAGCATTAGGAGCCGGCTCAGCCGGGAGTCCATTGTCCGGCCCAGCAGGGGCTCCTTGTCTGTGGGGGGTCGATTGGCCTCCAGGGCTGGGCTGCCGGAGGCCCCTAGGTCCTTGCCCTGAGTCGCCCGCAGCTCTAAAGAGGTGAAGGCCCCCAGAAGGTGGTCCAGGTTGGCCCTGGGGTTGGAGGGGGCTGCTGACCTCCACATGTTAGCCAGGGTGGTGTTGGGGCTGTAAGAGTCCCCGGCTAGCGAGCCTGACGAGGAGGAGGAGGTGAGGCTGCTCTGGAGGGAGCCGCACTTGAACTCCACCACCTCGTCCTGTAGTGTCACTTTGGCCTTGGGTTTGGGCAAGGGCAGGGGTACTCCGTTCTGCCCCAGCCGGCCCCCGTTAGTCTGGGAGTGTGTGTCGCTGACACTGGTCAGCTTGCTTGGAGGTGGCTCGCTGTCCCCCGCCTTGTAACGAACCATCAAGATGACAATGAAGACCAGCAGGGTGGCTACAATGATACCCCCCACCACCAGGATCATGGTTCCCCCCAGGAGCTGGCTGGGCAGGGACTGGCACTGGGGGTAGTCATCCTGGGTGAAGAACTCGGTGCAGCCAACCACGTTGGTGGCAGTCAGCGTGGTGGCCGTGTCATCCCATGCAGCCAGAACACACAGGTCGTAGCGGGTCCCTGAGACTAGGTTTGTTACCAGAAAGGCTTTGCTGGAAGCCGGGATCATCCTTCAGAGAGAAAGAGGAAGAGGAGTTTAGGCATTTGAGTATTTCTCAATTAAAAACGTTATGACACTTTAATGGCAGTGTCAGTGTGACTGCTATACAATCAAATAGAAAGAGACATTTGAAATATATAACATTAATATGACTTTAACCAACACGGTGGAGCAAAACAAACGGCCTTTGCCTATGTGAGCGTGGTTCATGTTGCAATGTTTCATTAAAAAGAAGGAGGATTTCCATTTTTATTCCATCGGAGTTCCTATCCAGTGCTAAGTCACTCTGTGTTTGGTGCTTGAACAGACAGCCAGACGTAATTGGGTTTATCTCTTTAAGCCATCTGTCCTGCAGCAGTGAACAGACGGTCAATTTGATACGGAACCCACAGACCAGAGATAAATAAATAACCTGAAAATCCAGGAAAGATGGGAAAGGAGACGGAAAATTGAAAAGCCTCAGATACCCTGTCGCTTCAGGTAACGGCTAAGTGTCCATTTTCAATATTCTGGTCTGTCAGGCGATACCCATTTGGCAATAAAGCAGAGAAGGATCGGGTCATCTCATGGGTCGTTTACTGGGACGCTGTGTCCCGCTGAGAGCAGATCTAACGGCAGACATGATGGGTCATGTCCAGATTCCAGGTTCTGAGCTGATAACAACCTGGCCATTACTCCCTAACATCGAGCACAGAGACCCTCTCTGGTCATGTACTTCAGTTGAATAATATCAACAAACAAGCCATGCAGAAACTGGGATGGATTTTGTATTTTTATTTTGCAAATTGTGTTTGGACATGCATATCTCAAACTGCACACTAACACTAGAGTGGAGGATGTTTTCTGACTGAAGAACAACATGCTCATTGGGTCCTCTAGCAAAGTAAGCTATTACGTACATAGTCATAATTGTTTGCCTGTCTTTGGGAGAAAAATCCCAGAGTTTGGTGATCACTCTGCTGGCCACTGCCAGTGTCTGTCTCTGATTGATTTCAGGTCCTCTGCATATCTTGGTTCATTCAGTCCAACTCAAATAAAACGGGACTCCAGCAAAACGTCTGGTGGGGCTCATCATGAGCAGATACTTTTTTCTTCCCCTCAGGCGATGAAAGGCAATTTGGAGAGCACTTTGCCTACTTTCCAGTGACGGCATGAGGCCATAAGATTAATCAGAGAGAGAGAGAGAGAGAGAGAGAGAGAAAGAGAGAGAGAGAGAGGGAGAGAGGGAGAGGGAGAGAGGGAGGGAGGGAGGGAGGGAGGGAAGGGAGGGAGGGAGGGAGGGAGGGAGGGAGGGAGGGAGGGAGGGAGGGAGGGAGGGAGGGAGGGAGGGAGGGAGGGAGGGAGGGAGAAGGAGAGCGTGTGAGAGTGCAAAGAGATAGAAGGAGTGAGAAGAAAGAAAGAAAAGGAAGTAGCCACAAGCCTGCTCCTCTTAAAGTTTAAAAGCTTTGTCAGCAACAATTTTCTTGTCTGAAAAAAACATCCTGACAACAACAAATAAACAAATCATTACTTTGGGCTGTATTTTTCCTCTCTAGACAATCATTAAACTATTTAATGGCTCATTTTCCGCCAGCTGTGGAGGACTCTGGTTTCTAGATCATAATTCATTCTTTCTCATTGATTTCTTAAGGCAGCCCTTCTCTGGACAAACACAGACAAGGTCATGCCAAATAGTCTCCTGCTCCATTGATCCCGCCTAAATATCAGGGTGCTGGGAAATTTGATTATGCTTATATAAGCAAAATCCCTAATGCACTCTCACTCTGCTTCTTGCTAGGGCATTTCTTGGGAGCTGCTGCAGCGTAACTGGGGGATTAAATGGGCTGTGACGCTCATCTGTGTCTGTGTCCACACCCTGGAGTGTGTCCTGACTGCAATAAAACATCAACTTATATTAACTATAATGGATGAATGCATTAAAACAGAAAATTGGGATAACCAAGGTCCATATTTAGCTTGGGAGCTTCCTTTACGTGTTATCCTTGATGGTGTTGAACCACGCTGACTATAATCTTGTTAGCTGTTCAAATGAACTAATTACATCAAATATTTAATTTAATATAATTATTTATTTAAATACAGCTCATTTTAATATACAATAGCAGCTCTTCCATTCTATACCACAGCTTGAGAATTGAAAGAGCAATGTCCAAACTGCAGATAGCATAGCATACTGAAGGTAGCATAGACATGTAGAATATCTAATGTTCTCATGAACAGAGCATGCTAAGCTGCTGCTTACTTTAAGAGCCTTGAATATGCTACTCTGCTCCACTCTGATTACAGCCAGTAATAGTAGACCCAGGAGCTTACTATCACTTCTGAAACACATCCCCAGTACAGAGATGCATGGGAATTCAATCACATGACATGCGACTTGAACCATTACATGGTAAAGGATTGCTCTGAGACCTTATTGCAACTCAAGTGAAATATAACTGACTCTGACATGTAGGACTGACTCTGACATGTAACTTCCATTACTGTAACCAAGCAAAGCACTCGACCCTCACCCCCCCACCCCAGCCCCATAGGCTCCTATAGCAGTCTGATGGATACAGATAATGCACTTAACCTTTTTGTGTTCTGTATACTCTCCCAAATAGCACACAACCTTAGTTAATAAACATGCGGTATCCAGCTTTGCAGGGCCAGGGGATGAAAGGAGATGACAGGGGGATGACAGGCAGTGCTTTGTACAAAATCGGCAGCAGACTGCTTTTCTATTGGCGAGTGACAAACTATATAAGGCTGTTCTTGCCATTATCACTGTGTAACTATGAGGATGATATTAGTAGCAATTATTCAATATCAAATTTGAGGAACATTATAAACAACACACTCATTACAGTATAATGTTATCATCAGAGACTGAGACTAAAATAATGAGCCATTTTACAAGTTTTTACTGCTTTTAATTGTATTATGCAACTGGGGTTCTCTTTTTTTGAGCTCTGCTGATCTGACAAATGCCCTGTTCTTTATGAGCTTCCTACAATACTGTATAATACAGTCAGAGTTCTATCAAAAGCTGGTGGACTGACAGAATACCCGCCTTTCCAGCTTAGGAATTCCCTATGTTACGTGCCACTAAGCATAATCGAGAACAGCATAACACAGTGCTTAGTGAATGACACGTTGGATGATGAAAAGGCATTGGAGAGGGATAATAGAGAGTTGTTTTGCTGTTGAACAACTCGGCGGACAACAGAAGTGTTGGATGATGGATGGATCCCTAATGATCAACACGCTATCATTTTGCGATCAAAGAGGAGTGCGTCTGAAACACTGACGTTTGATCGTGGTGCTGGAGTTATTGTTGCTGTGTTTTGTGTTCCGTAAACAGCATCTATCTACCGTATCTATCTATCTATCTGGGTGCAATCGATCCATCATAGTGAAAGCCTGGGGAGACCAAACAAATCCTCAGGAGCCACTCTGACGTTCAGCATGTATTACCTTCCTCTATAAATCACATATTTAGCTTTGGTTCTCTCTTCATCATGAAGCTTATCCTATAGATTTACCTGTAGATGAGGACTTCGTCATCGGAGCAGTTGTACTGGAGCTGGTACATCTTTACTTTGGGGGCGGATTTGCTTACTGACCACCTGACCAGGGCCGACACAGCCGTCACTTCAGCCACGGACACAACTCTCTCCGGCTGGCTCTTGGCAGGCTTGCTGACCCTAGTGGTTCCGGTGATGTCCGAAAGGCGAGACTTTGGCTGCGAGGGCTGGCCGGTCCCATTGCTGAGGTGGGGAAGCTGGATGATTGACACCTCCACTGAAGCAGTTGATTCCCCAGCGACATTGGCGGCAATGCAGGTGAAGGTGCCATAGTCCTTGGATGTGGTAATCAGGATGCTCAGGGTTCCGTTTTTATACACCTCCGTACGGGAAGAGTTGCCAAGCAACCGGTCGTCTGGGGAGATCCAGTGGATGGTGGGGATGGGATCTCCAATGGCCTCGCACCTCAGGCTGGCTGTCTGGCCCTCCAGAACCAGCATCCTGTGGGTGTGCTGGGTGATGAGAGGTGGCTCACACACAAATTCCTCCTCCCTCACATACCAGAAGTAGCGCCCCTTCAGGCTGGGAGGGGAAGCGCAGGTCTCCAAGTCATCATCTCGCTCCAGTCTCCGCAGCCACAGCACCTCACAGTTGCAGTGCAGGGGGTTCCCCCCCAGGCTGAGGGACAGCTGGGGGGCATACGGAGTGGTCATGAGAACTGAGTCCTGGGCCCGGGCAAAGATGGGGTCCGGGGGTAACTTCTGGAGACGGTTGGAGGTGAGATCCAGGCGAGCCAACCTTTCCAGGTCAGTGAAGGTCCCCTCTGGGATGAAGTCCAGCAGGTTGTGGTCCAGACTGAGCTGGTGCAGGTTGACCATCTGGCGCACCGATTCCCAGGGCAGGGACCTCAGGTTGTTGTAGGACAGATCTAGGTCCTCCAAGGAAGGGGCCAGATCCTCGAATGTCCGGTCAGAGACGCGGCCCAGCTGGTTGTTGTTGAGGATGAGGTGCTGCAGGTTGACCAGACCCCGCAGGTCATCTGGGCCCAGTTCCATTAGCCTGTTGTTGTCCAGGTGGAGCGAGCGCAGTGTCTCTAGGTCTCCAAAGGAGAAGGGTTGGATGTAGCTGATGGTGTTTCGGGACAAGGTCAAATCCACCAGGTCCGTCATGTTGGCAAAGTCCTGCTGGGTGATTCGGATGATGTAGTTCCCCCCAGGCGGAGCTCCACGGTGCCACGGTCGATATCTGGAGGCACGAACAAAAGGCCTTTGGAGGGACACAGGGTCCCTAGAGACTCTGACAGGTTCTGGCAGACACAGTACTTGGGACATGCATGGGCCCTCATCACTGCGGTTCCCAGGACCAGCAGGCAACAAAGGATGTGGTCCATGGTAGAGTCACACAAAGGAACCTGTGGAGGGGTGGACAGGGAGAAAGAGAATGAGAAAGAGAGAGAGAAAGTGAGAGATATCGAGTAAGAGTGAGAAAGAAGAGAGGATGGAGAAAGAAGAGAAAAACATGCTTAATTCTTTATAGTGTATATTTTAACCCAAATCCAACAACTATTTGTGAGGCTCATTCTAAGCATACTGCTGCAAAGGATCTTGCCCAGTTTTTGATAACAGTCTCCTACATTTACATTTATGCATTTAGCAGACACTTTTATCCAAGAGAAAGCTTTACAAAAGTGCATAGGTCGCTGATCATAACGAGATGGCCCCAAACATTGCGAGCAGCCAAAACATGAAGCATACATTGTGGAAACCAAATAAGTGCCAAATGGAAGAACCATAAGAGCATGCAGTTAAACAAGTTACAATTAAACAACATGAAACTCAAAAAGTGCAAGTGTACCTGTACCTCTTCTGGTCATCTTGATGTATATTGATCTACACTTTGATCCAACCCCACAGCTGTCACTAAATCCACATGGATTAGAACTCTGTACCTTCGTCTGTGTAGTTGAAGTATTCCGCGCCTGTGTGCTTATGCATTGAAATCTAATTTCTGATTAAGTCGCTCATAAAAGCTTACCACACTAATACACAATAATTTGAGAGGATAATAACAGCCCTTGGTGGAATATCAACAAGCACCTGTTTTTAATATGGATTTAATATCATTCCTTAGTAAAGCATTCCACAATAGCATCCTCTTTTAAATGATCCCTAAATGAGACTTCTTCATCTTGTTAAGGCTTTGCTCTGTAATGTATTTTGTAAATAATGTCCCTGTAGAGACACCATAGTTCTTCCTATCTAGGAAGTCATGTGACATGGGTCACCTTTCAGGGGCAGATAGGCCACTCAGCAGGAGATAATACTGTAATCTTAATGTAGTTCTGTGATTAGTGTCATAACTCAGGCCCTTTAAGACACCTTGCAGACCACAGAGCAGATAGAGGTCTAGGAGGAACAGAACATACAGCCAAGAGTAAATGAGCATCCCTCAGAAGGTAAATGAAAGGGGACAAACTGCGGCCCTCGTGTGTGACCACCCATTCCACACAACTAGTTATGAAGCCACATGGAACACAAACTGTCCTCTCCTCCACTCCATCATGTCTCCACCAGCATTGTGGCACACATCATTAATCTTCCCCTCTGTCCTTTTACAGTAACGTTGGTCTCTCTTTCTGTCTCTCTCTCTCTTTCCCTACCACATACAAGCACACCCACACACAAACACAAAGTGGACAAAACACTCAAGCGCACACACACCAAGTATATTTCCAACAGTGTTAGACAGACCCTACTTAATAAACAAATAGGCCTACTTGGCAGGAGGCAAAGTAAACTTAATGCTATCTACTGCATTTTTATATAACTAATACATACTGTATATATACACACACACATACACAAACATAAAAAACACTCATCAAAAACTCACACAAAATACGTACACATACATCTTGCAGGGATTTCCATATAAAGTGGCAAAGCCCATAAAGAAAAGAGCATTTTTTGCATCGACTCCCATTTGTATTTATATCGACTTGGACAGAATACCCTCTGCAATACAAAGCATCTCTGGGGCTTTTGTGTGCCAGATGATGGAGGTACCAATCGTTGCCTTGGTGAATAGGGCAATATGAAAGCTGAAGAGACGGATAAGCGTAACTGGCTGGACCTTAGAGGAAGCTCTTCATTGACATGGAGGGAGATAACACAGTCGTCACAGCGCTATGGAAATATAAATAGGATCCTTCCATCACAGGAGAACATGGGCCAATGTTCCGGACCGCAGGGAACGCTTAAATCACTCGGTCAGAGCCAAGGACGAATCGTGTGGAGGAAGAATTGATTTGGGGTCAGTGAGTTAGGAAAACCAGAGAGATCCCCTGACAAGCCGAGCATGGCCGCCGGCTGCTGGGTCTTTCATTTGCAGCACACCAGTAATCAGCCCAGGGCCGTGATGCACACACTCATCATAGCACCTGACAAGGCACACACAAACGCACGCTCGCGCTCCAACGCACACACTTCCACAAACACATGTTCAAGCAAAACGGGAGCAAACGCACACATATATCTGCACATGCGGCTTTATCGAGGCTGTATAGTTGGTTCCTTGGGAAGAAGACATCCCGCTCCTGTATCTCTCAGCTCCGGCTAACAAAGAATTTAACAATACACTAATCGGAGTTCGAGGTTGCAGAAAATAATCCACCGTTTGTAAAGATAGGCTTTCAAAAGTAAAGAATTCTGTTGTTTCTATTCTTTTATTTTGAAATGGTCTGAAGGGGAAAATGGGCGAGGACGAGAGGGTAAGCCTGCTAGAATTAAAACTTTGATGGTTACTGTAAAATGAGCAATTCACTCTCAGTATTTTCCCACGGACAATTTGCGAGTGCTGAAGGTCAAGTGTAGCTCAATTGAAGAGGCACAAGCTTTTGAGGTCTGAATGAGTTTGTGTTTTCCTCTTATTTTTGAGAGTTATTTTTTAAGTGGGCTCACCTTCAAGGTGTGATTGCTGCTATGGTTGCTGGGCTAAATACATCCCGTCAGTGTAGAGTGTCATGTAACCAACAGTGTTCAACACAAGCACAATAATTCAGCTTTCCAATCAAAAAAGCCCTCCCTTGTGGTTCCATGGTTTTCACTGTCTCCCTAATTAAGATGCACAGCTAATGCAGTTTCCAGCCCAGCTGGTTATCCTCACATCATCTTCTTGTAGCTATTTGAAGTTCAGTAATTGGTTTTGCAGACTCAGTTGTCAACAGCTCACCTTACAATGTCGCTCTACAGATATAC
The DNA here is from genome assembly GCF_054491055.1 of Hypomesus nipponensis. Taxonomy (NCBI): domain Eukaryota; kingdom Metazoa; phylum Chordata; class Actinopteri; order Osmeriformes; family Osmeridae; genus Hypomesus; species Hypomesus nipponensis. Next base: position 13,941,020 of record NC_140366.1, on the reverse strand, counting down.
TGGAAAAACAGTTTAAAGATAGTATATGGTAGATGTGTGACACACTTTTATTTTCTTGCCATGTGTACTTGGATAGTTATCAAAACAAGTCCCTCTTTGCTATATTTTATTGTTGTTTCAATACTCATATGTTGAGATGGTAGTCTGCTGTTGTCGATGTATAATCTGAAATGATCCAAGCTCCTAAGTAAGTCTGGGGGAAGGAGAAGTTTAGCCGTGTAAGTAGGTTATTAGACAGAAAAACGGAAGATTACTTCTTCCATCCTGTATGACGGCGGAAGGTTTGAGACATGACGAGGAGTCTGCACTTCAGCGACTTTATTGAGATAGTTCACAGCAACTGTTTGGTGGACAAACAACAAAGAAAAAAAAAGAAAACTACTAAAACAACTTGTTCTTGTGTGGGTGGGGCCCTGCGGTCTCAACGAGTACACGATATGTCAGGCACTGAGATAGGACACAGTGGGCAGTCAGTCCACGGCGGGTAACTTGGCTCATGTTAAATGTAGCATCATTCCGAGGACACCCCATCTCATCCCAGAACACACCCAGTACAGCTCTACCACTCTATTGGGCTTCTCTGCCGCAGTGCCATTTTAAGTCCTCCCGCATGGGTGCGTGGATTTCTCCAGCAACACCGATCTCATTTATCAAAAGTGACAAGGAGGGTTTTCATAACAGGCACCCAGGCTAAAGATCAGCTTATTCAGCTAACTAAGAGAAAGAAAACACTCTGGAAGCTTCTCCCCAGACTTGTCTCTCATGTTAATAGTGCCCAGAGCTCATTCACAAACAGGTCGGGCTCTCCCTCCCTCCCTCCCTCCCTCCCTCCCTCCCTCCCTCCCTCCCTCCCTCCCTCCCTCCCTCCCTCCCTCCCTCCCTCCCTCCCTCCCTCCCTCCCTCCCTCCCTCCCTCCCTCCCTCCCTCCCTCCCTCCCTCCCTCCCTCCCTCCCTCCCTCCCTCCCTCCCTCCCTCCCTCCCTCCCTCCCTCCCTCCCTCCCTCCCTCCCTCCCTCCCTCCCTCTGCCTCTATGGCTCGTCTCCACCTCCAGTCCAGTTCTAAGCAGAGAGCCCAGGGCGGAGGCTTCCTTTCAAACGATGAAAAATGACTGCAAAAAGTAGAGGTGACACATTAAGTTGCCTCTCTATTGTCTGGATAATTAGCCTCATTGACGAATGCCATACTGAAGTTCCTCAATGGTGTGATGTGTCAAAGGATGCATGTCCACTAAGCAGCCCAGAAACACAGCATGGCATTTCAAGAGAGAAAATATGCCCTTTCTAAAAGTGATCACCCTAACCTGCTGTAAAGCTAGAAATCGAGGATGTTTCACAGTAAACAACAGAAAGTCACTGGAAAGCTTGGGGGACTGGCTAGCATTTGGCTCCATTTTTTATAGAAAAGAATCAATTCCCCTGCCTGCCTGTGATTCAGCACCAGGCTCGCTTCTCCCAGCACCATAGATCACATTGCTACAGATCAGCAAGCTTCATGGCCAAAGCTCCCAGAGGAGAATACTCAGGTTGATAACAGGCAGTGAGGAGAGAGGTCTTCTCAAATGCCTAAATGCCTGAGCAGTCATGTAGGCAGCTATGTACTTTGGATTCTACTGGCGTAGTTGTTAAAGATGTGTGAACTGTCAGTCTGCGCACATACATACTGTGCACACACACACACACACACCCTGAATCATTGGAGATATCCAGTATCACCATGTTCCTTTCAGTACACCTGTATGGACATAGTACCGGGTAATAAGATAATAAAGTGCTGTGTATCTGCTGGAGCATCTGACCTAACCCAAGCACCTGATAGCCAGCCTGCCCCCTTGCTCCCCTCTGCTCTCTTTGGCTGAGCGGTCAGTCGAGGTCAGTCCATCTGCTCAGTTCCACAGTAGTCTCCTCCCTTAATGCCCTCACCTCAGGAACCTTCTTATGAGTCTGTAATAAAATTACGAGCATTAAGCAAAAATCCACACCTGCAATCATGGCAGACCAAACAAGTAATGCATCTCTCTGGGGGAAGCCTCTAAGCTCCCGGTAGGGAGAGTTTAAGATGGCCCTGCCCACCCGAGGCCAGGGAGATAAGCACGGCTGTTTGTACACCAAACAGCTCACAGAGACAGATAGAGAGAGAAAGAGAGAGAGGAGACAGGGATACAGAAGAAAACATAGAGACAGAGTGAAAATGAGAGTGAAAGAGAGAGAGAGAGTGAGGGACAGAGGGAAAGAGCATGCAAGTTGATCAGAAAGTGCCAGATTCTCTCCCTGATAGGGCGGTCTGAGTCACTCGTCAGGACTATCCCAGTTACTCCTGTGGTGTGAGCACAGGTGGATGTTATATCCAAACCTAGTTATATATATATATATATATATATATATATATATATATATATATATATATATATATATATATATATATATATATATATATATATATATATATATATATAAACCTTCAACACACATTTCAACCACTTCTCTTCATCCTCCTACTCAGCCATACCCAATCTGAATATAGCAGCTCTTAACACGGTGGGCACTTCAAACTGAGGCTGTCCGGCACTCTTTAGTTGCTGTCCATCGTGAGTTTTCTGATCTCTTTCCCTCATGCTACATACTACTCCCTAGTGCTTTCTTAGGTCTCACTCGCCTCTAAGAAGCAGATCCTCTCCCCCTTTCTCTCTCTTCCTCCTTCTTTCTATCTCTTTATGAGGGAGACCTGGAGTGCGACTGCTCTTATCTGTGTGTGTCAGACAGCTTCCCACGTCCTCCACACAAAAGCCTGCAGGCGCTCGCGTGCACACGCACACACACACACACACGTACAAACACAAACACACCTACATACACATACACACCGATTCAAACCCACAATGCTGAACAATCCTAAAGTAAGAAGTGGACACAAGTACAGACAAACTGGCAGATTGAGGGTCAGACTCTGGTATAAACCTTTAAAATAAATGATAAATAACATCTTCTCATTCTCAAGCATCAAAATTAATCTGCTTGCTACTTTTGAAAATGTCCAGCTGTTTTACAGAAAAACTGAAACTGTACTGTTTTAAAATATAATCAAATTTGTATAGCCCTTTCTACAAGGAATGTTTCAAAGGGCTAGATGTGAGGTAGTGTGGCTCAAACGTCCAGAAAAGGTGGAAGGCAAGCAGACTCGGTGGACTCAGGAGATTTGCAGGCATTGAGCATTTAATAACGAGGTTCTTCACTCCTCGAACCATCAAAACAAAAGCAAAAAAACAAAATATTTAGCAGGTTCAAATCATAATTAACCAACACAAAATTACCTCGTCATGGCAGCACCACCTTCCCCCCATTAAGCAACCCTTCACTGACTTTATAGGAGTCCCCTACCCCTAGCCCTCTTCAGACTGCCCAAACCAAGATGCGGGTGATCTCAGCCATCCGATGCAACAGACACATACATGAATACACACAGTACCCCCCTCCACTTGGTTCAACCCATGATGTCATCTCTGACATCACCTCCACCATAAAATCAGGAAGTGCTGGGCGGCTCCCTCCCAAACCGGAGTCCTGAATGGTGGATCTGAACAAAGAACTGTGAGTGTGCAGAAATGAAACAACATTTGTTCTGTCTATCCTGCAACATAAATAAAAAGGTATCATTACTAAACAAAGATTGTAACTGTGTTTGACAATAAGTGAAACCAAATACTCCCACCTAAACCAAGTAGCGTATGTACAAATGTAACTGGTAAGACTCACCAGACCTCATGGCCCCAACGTGACACGTGGTGAGTCCAGGCATGTTCTCACCCACTTTGTCACACTAGACCAACCTAAACTCTCACGACAAGGAAAAACTCCCACAAAACCCCCATACCAAACCACCATACACTACAGTACAGTACCACACATTGAAAAAATTAATGATCAAATGCATGAAGTACATTTAGGAAATACATTTCACCACTGAATCATTTCAAATCATATTATGATTTGGCATTCCATCTGTGTGGTAAGATTAGGGTTGCATTTCCTGGTACGGGTTTCATTTACTCATGCATACAGCATGGAGTCAGTAAAAAAGGTTGCACTGTTCTGGTATCAAACTAGGAATAATTGGTTGCACACAGTGCTTTTAACTGTTCAGAACAATCAGTAAGTCAGGAGCATCCTAGTCCAACAAGGCTGTCTTTTGAATAAGACATGATAAAAGGAAGATCTTATCCGGTGCTCTCAAGCCTTTCAACTAATCAAAAGGAAAAAGCAATATTTATTTTTAGCGTTGTAATAAGACTTACATAATCTTTTTATTGTAGATTAGAGATTGAGCTATAGGCATAGCAATGTTCCCAGTGATACTGTGTACTGGTGTCGGCTGGCTGTGCTGACACAACACGTGAGACAAGGTCATCTACAGATAAAACAGCAGTTTGTAAATTACTTTTGAAGCAACAAAAGTTATTTGCCTTGAGAAGATCAATGGAACTCTCTATTGGGATTGTTGCTTTTGTTAACAACAAATTGAGCAGTGTTGGCCCACTTTCGGGTGTCTGGTGTTTGGTAAGCTGGATTTTGTTGAATTACTTCGCATGACATTCAAGGGGACTTTAGTATGTACTGGATTGCCATTGCATGCAGTCAGGAAAAAATGATTAATTATATCATAAAATAATTATCAACAGAGCACAGAGCAATCTCGAGGTAATGAGAGCAATTAAAACAGGATGAAATATTAATAGGATCGGATATGACTTAACTGTAGTCTGCCAAGTCAATACAAGTGCAATAAAAAGTCAAACTTCCCCCTACAAGCGCATACACCGCTCCCCTCCACACAGGAAATCAGGAGAGAAAGACCGAAACTAAAAGAGGTATAAATTATCTAGAACGATGGGCTTACAGTAAACAATGGCCAGCTATAAAGTGTCTTTATGAGTATGTGGGGCCCTCTACTGTCACATAACTCATTGGAATAATGAAATGCCTGGCTGCTGAACTGTCTGTGGCCACGGGGCTGGGCTAGACCCGGAAGTCCCATCTGGACGAGGACGCTCACATTTCCTTCCGTTGTCCTTTCAAAATGACAATGAAAAGTGTACTGTGAGTCAGATTGGAGGGTGCAGTGCATAGGGAGGAGAACATGGAGGGTTACAACGTGCTGGACTGGATAAGAGGCATGTGATTGAGTCGGGACTGACAAGTATGAGAAGACAGAAACAGAGGTCTCACTGGAGAAAAGACAATATCCAAACAATGAGTCTCTCAGGTAAAGACTGTGTTTTATTACTTAGTTGCTAACCCTAACCCATACTGTAGAAATCCCTGGAGAAGAGTTCCAATAAAGCCATATCTATTTCTGGGGCAATCTATTTGATACAAGGAAGCAACCTTACATATTGTAGACAGGACAACATCTCAAACAAACAACTCCTTGTTTAAGTGCATCAAGAACGCCTCTAAAAGGACAGGACCTGGGTCCTGTCAGTTTGTTTCATACACAATAACAAACAGTTTGGTGGGCTATATGAATAAGTTAGTCCTGTTGTATAATGTGGAATTAAAAATGCAAACGTCACAAATCTTTTATGACAATGCTCACATGGATGGAACTAGCCAATGTTCTTTGAATAACCTGATCATGTCTGCCCAATAACAGCTACCCTACGAAACACAATCCCCTCCGCGAAATCCATCCAACAGCAGTGGAGGCTGTCCTGTCAGAGTGTTTCCGGCTTACGGAGAGAGCTAAATCCGTGTTTATGTTCTCCAGGTGTCTCTCTAACACCGAGCCCCCTGAACACACAGCAGCGCTGTGTGGTTGTGTGGTCACAGCTAGAAACCTGAAAAGAATGCCTCCCACAGCAATTATCAACAATTATCCTCAGCATGTCTTCTTACTCATGGTGACAGCTGCCACTGGCATGTGTGGGCTCTCTCCTCTGCTCGACCTGCACAGTTCTGCATGTGCCCAGGAGGAAGGCCACATGGATGAAACTTCTGCGATCAAAGTAGCTAGCCGATTCTCATTCCAGCCGGCCTCCTAGGTCTCATCCAGGACGATAGCCAAAGTGCATGCGTGTATGTCAGTCGGAATGTGTGTGTGAACGCTAAGTTAGTGTGAGCCCACATGAAACAGAGAACGGGTGGGTTTGGGCTTTGTTACGTCTGAATGCCTTTGCCACCGCTGCAAGTGTTTATCCCTCTCGCTCTCCCACTCGCTCCTCCTCCGCTGGTAGGAGCCCTGCTGCTGGCAGAAACATGGAGGGATTAGCACTCTTCCTCCCAATGCAGGCCCAGTACCACTCTCTCCCAGTTTCAACAGAGAGCACCACATCTCCTCTGGACACAGCAGCGGTAAACCTACGCACAGCTGTCTGTCAGAGTCAAACGGCTAATCCCCTTTTGGATGCAGACCAGACACCTCATAGATGAACAAACGGTGCTGAAACAGACACAAAACTGCACTGCAATTCTCATCTGAAGATGGGCTTTTGAATATGATGGAAAGGCAGACAATGGTTGACAGTTACAGTAGAAATGCATTGTACAGGAAAGACAATACCGACTGTGATGCCGACTGATGTCTCTCTCTTGGATAGCAACTATAACACAGATCCTATGAACTGATGAGGATGTAAGAATCTTTTTCATTTGAGGAATCACACAACAGAATGTTTTCTAGTGGTTAACACCTGTTAAGGCTCAAGAGCTCACACACAAATTCACAATATTCACAACATCAGCTTCCTCGAGGGAAGTGTCTGTGTGAATTTGTTTATGTGTCTGCATGTGTGTGTGTTTTTGGTGCTTAGCCTCCAAGTCTCTTTGAAGTATGTGTGTGGGTAAGTGTGTGCTGGATTACCACAAAGACTGCTACTTTTATTAATTATAATATAGTTTTTTTGATTTAATGTAAAGCACTTTGAGCTGAAATTCTTGTATGACATATGCTGTGTAAATAAAGTCTTATTATGATTGCGCGTGTGTCTGAGCACTTGCACACCTGTGTGTGTGTGACGTTTGGCCCCATGCTCTCTCCCCATGACACTCAGCGCATGTTTGTGTGTGTGTGGGTGTGTGTACATGTATGTGTGTCCATATGCTTACGTGTGTGTGTGTGTGTATCAGTGGTACCAGTGCTGCCTATCACAAGGTTTCCCAGTTTCCATATGGCTGCTCCCTGGGAGATGAAACCAAGTTGATTTCAGGGCCAGGGCTCCTCTCTGCTCTAGCTCGCTAGCACTGAACCACAGAAAGAAGCAGAGAGGTGACAAGGCCAGGTGGATTTCATCAACACATACAAAATGTTGACATAGACAACTCTCGCTGAATGGAAAATGCTTTTGCACTCGTACATGTCATATGAGTCCAAGAATGGCTGACTTGAGTGTAGACATTTGCCCCGATTCACTTTTGATGAGGCTGGCCATAGTAGTATCCAAATGACATGTGAATGTACCCACTGCGAAAGCTACAGTGCTTGGCACAAGGCATGCAACAACTCAACACAAAACTAGATATGTCATTTGTAGAGTTAGAGGTTGTGGATGACAGCCCAGCCCTTTGGTAATCAAATTCAACACCACAGGAGAAAAAAAAAGCTCTTCTTCTAAACGTATTCAGTAGGGTTTGGCGGTGCCCATTCAGTCCTCCTCCTCTGGTTACAGATACTCGGCGAGGTAGAGAAAGAAGAGAATGATTTCCACTCACCCCTGTGAGTCAAATTATCCAGCTCAATTACATCCATGTAATAAATAATTTTGATTTGTCAAGAGGATCATTCACATTGCTACCCTCAGACGAGGTACCAATTAACCTTGAATGGGCCCCTTATTCAGATGGCGGCTACTATGTGTAATAACATTCTGTCCTCCTCGCTTATGTCACATGACAGGCACACTGTTGTGTAATCGCTTTTGAAAAGCTTAATCTCAGTCTTGGAAGTTATGTCAGGAATAAAAGCTCAACGCTATAATATACAATGTCATGTGTTTTCTAGATCCTTAAAAAGATTGTCTTTCTCTGGGCAAATAGAAAAGGAATCCTATCCCAATAGGGAAAATGAATAGATACACTTTATTTTTTTGCATCGCGGGATTTCTGAGTTGAAGCAATCAATTTGAATTTTATTTTAAATGGGACATAGGGAGGCTTTCCTAGTTGTGGATTTGGTTGAAAATAATATCTCTTGTGGAATGGGATTTGAGATTCTTCCTGCCCCCTCTATCCTCTCCAGAAAAGCAGAAACGAGTAAAGCCACTACAGCTGTATCAATCTCTGAATTCCCTGCAAAGTTCTGAGGATTTCTGAAATCCTCAAATCCTAATGATAATGTTTCACAGAGATTTCACATCCTACACCCAGACAGACCCATCCAGATGGTTCAGCACCTTTCCCACAAAGAGAAAACCCGAAAAGAACACCAAAATACCCCTGCTACTACTTTGCTGTCATAGTCATTGACCGATCAATTAGTCTGGTTTGTCAGAAAACAGTAGGTGTGGCCACATATACATTCACTTTGCCCTCTTTCATCAATTCAAAATGGCTGTTGTGGCCTTGCCCTTCCATGCTAGCAACCTTTATCTTTCTGTATCGGCCAAACAATCTCGGCGCACACACTGAGGGGTCATTTCTCATCTTCCTCTCCTGCCAGAGGACACCTTATTGAGCTCTGCACGCCCACAGAGAGGAGGGGGGGTCGAAGGTGATTGCGATGCCTTCCCCTCACACTGTGCACCTGACAAGCTCAAGCTGTGTTCACCGCAACAAGCAGAAACAACTCACATCAAAAACCAGGAGCTCATACTGAAACACAGAATATATTTATATATATATAACGCATTTCTGAACTTGAAACTACCACACTCAGAGGTACAGCGATGATTATTACTTTCTTTCATTATATAATGTGAGAAAGGGTAAACAGAAGAAAACAAATATATTCTGTGACATTTCTAATAATAAATTAAACCAGGCTGACAGTGAGACATCTCCGTTTTTCAGAATTCACATACACACCTGGAAATAAAAAGGTACAGAAATTCTCTTGGAGGGTTTAAGAATTATAATTAAAAAAAATGCTACCAAAGACAATTCTAATAACTGAACTTTGAACTGTTTGCAAAGGCTATACACAAACTAAAACTCAAGTCACCTACTTTGACCTTCAACATATTGTACTTGAAGAAAAAAATGCTCACAAATTCTCTTTGGTAAATTCTTTATGAAAAGCTCCACTTCTTTTATGTGAGCTCAGCCCATGCTGCTTTAAATAGGCTCTTGCATCACTGGGGGGCCTATAGATGTGATCTGATGTGGTCAGGGTCAAAATACGCTGTGTTCGTGGAGAAAATAGGCCTGCTGGTTCGCAATAACCACCAGTCTGCTGGGCGGCTGTAGCCCAGGTCCAGGCACAACTCCCCCTCCCAGGGCCCCTAGGGTTTAGCTAGGCTTGAGCTTTAACAACATGCCCAGGGGAGGGCTGGAGGAGGCTGCAGCTCTGAGGCTGCTGAGGTTGCTGAAAATGTGCCTGAAAAAAAAATAAACCTCAAGATTTCTACATCCAAGCTAGAGACCTCTGGCAACATGGTTTCTTTATCTCCGTTTGTTTTGTTCCCAAACTGTCTGTAAAGTGAAACGCTTTAAAGGATTAGCTGTGTTGCAGGTCTGATGTGCTTACCTGTATTGTGCTGTCTCTCTGCCATAGGTTCACTCATGGGGCTGAGCCCACCAATAATGGCCTGCACTTCTGTGCTGGGGCAAAAGAATGATAAACCTGGGGAAGGGACAGAGACAGAGTTTAGAATGGGCACACACACACGCACCCACACACACACACACACCCACACACACCCACACACACACACACACCCACACACATACACACTGCTGTATTATCTGTGTAAGTAGTTCAGGGAATGGGTTGTAAATCTCTGGAATTCTCTTGAAATTGAATTACAATAGTGGTCAAATAATCCCTCCCAACCCATACAATCTGTTGTGTAATAGACGGCAATGCCAGTTCTGACCAAATCTAATCTAGTCCTGCAGCGCTCTTAAAGGGCACATCAAATCAAAATCAACATCAAAATGACCCACACTACAGGAATGCAGATGACCAGATGACCTGATGTTCAATCTTTCATGGAGAAGATTTGGTCACACATCTAGAAACTCTCGTCTCCAACCTCATTGAAACGAAACATGACCATCGGCTGCACTGAGGAGGTGTAATCTAACTGACTCATGCACGGGTGCAGGGCTGGGTGTTTAGGTGGATTTCTAAGAGCTTTATGTCAAAGATTTTCCTCTCCGTAGAATAGTACTCCAGGAAAGACCTCACGTCAATATCCGCAAATCCTGTCTGGCAGACTGAAGCAATGGATGCGTTGTCAAAGCTTTGACTGATAAGGCCTGAGTAAGGGAGTGCATGTGAACTCAAACGGTATCGGCATAAACTCAAATCTGTTTTTGCAGCTCAAATCCCTGTAAATGAGTCAGGCTGGCATGTTTCAAAAAAACAAAACAAAAACAACTGAACTAACAGTGTTAGATAAAAATAAAGTAATACTATAGTAATCCACGGGAGATACTGCACTGTTATAGCCACACTATGCAAACTATGCAATTTACCTAAGTAACTTAATACAGTTACCTAAGTAATACCTGGAGTAAATGTGTTGTAGTCACAAAGGAACTGCTCAAAGGAAGGAAAGGAACTGCTTGTGTGGTAACATGACTTTCAACTGCTCTTTTGCCTATCCACTTGCCACAACTCCCTCGTATACTGTATGTTGATCTTTCCATAATACCATAAAAACTCTGTATATACCAGTATCCATAGTAATTGCAATGTGGTTAATGTACACTTTAGTGTTGTCCAAAGAAATACAGTTTGTCACAGTGCTAGATTAAGTAATTAATGTAAAACTGCTAATTCAAGTCTATCCACTGACTACTGTGACTGACAAACGTGTGCGGTGGTGGGCATTCAGCTGTGTGAGTTCACTGTGTCAGAGGGCTTCACAGAGAAATTAAGATAATCCTTCCTGACAGAAATTAATTGCTGCAAAAATAATGTTTAATATCATACCCACCTTGAATAATTATATCCAAGTACACCTGCCAAACTCAATGGCTGTCTGTATGAGCAAACGCATCAGGATTAATTATTTAACACTTTAGAATATTAAAGGAGTTAAGAGACAACTGACAGAAAATACAAAATGTCTCCAGTGGTCCTGGGGCCCCACTGCCCTGCATGTTTTAGATGGTTCCCGCTTCCTACACATCTGACTCAAATGAATGGATCGTTATCAGGATTCTGCAGAGCTTGATGACAACCCATTCATTTGAGTCAGATGTGTTGGAAGAGGGAAACCAGGGTTGAGAAACACTACATTATAGTTCCTTTTTTGGCAGTTAATAAAAATAGGCAAGCTGAGCATGTTCTAATAGCAATTGCATATGTTCATGCCAGGAGACCCATGGGAGTCAGGTGACTGAACGGTGAGGGAGTCGAGCTAGTAATCAGAAGGTCGCCAGTTCGATTCCCGGCTGTACCACATGACGTTGTGTCCTTGGGCAAGGCACTTCACCCTACTTGCCTCGGGGGGAATGTCCCTGTACTTACTGTAAGTCGCTCTGGGTAAGAGCGTCTGCTAAATGATTAAATGTAAATGAAAGACCAATAGCTCTGTGTTCACAGATCACAGGATTTTACTCTCAGAAAGATGCTGATGCAAACATTAACAACAATGCAAATTTGAAGTTTCAGCTGTGACAAAAAGGTTTGCTCAGTGTCACTCATCTCATGAATCTCCTGTCAAAGATATTTTCCATGACGCTGTCACTGAGAGACATCCACGGCTCTTCCTTGGTTCAGTAAATGTCCCCCACACGTTACAAAAGAGGACCTATTCCAGGCTGACATGATAGTTGGGTCCACCACTGTCCTAAGAGGACATCCTTCCTAAGCTCACTCTGAGAGGACAAAGTGGGCCTGCTGTCATCTTTTGAAATATTTATCTTAAATAAATATTTCCAATCCCTGGTGATTTGCTTTTTAGTCAGCAGATTACACTTTTGCTTCTTGGAAAGCAGCTTTGAACTGGAACATCAAGAGGTGGAATTTTAAAAAAGAGAGTTGTTTTTGGTGTCCTTCCAAAGTAAAGGTGGGGCCCCACCAGTAGATCTAAACTTATTCCACATCCAAAATAGCCAACCAGTCTAAGGGATCAGGTTCAACACTTCCTACAGTTCAATATAGGTCATATCCTACAAATTAGTGCCATTTCCAGTTACGGTAAATGAGTGTACAGTACGTGTATGTAGGAGTGTGCATCAGTGTAAATTCCTTCAGTACAACACTTACAGATGTATTGGCAGGGATTATGCAGTGGTGGTGTTCCCTTAGGTCAGGCTTCCATCTTCACACCTCAGCAAAGGCCTCACTACAGATCTCATTCTGACCATCACAGCCACCTGTGGGAGCACAGAGGGGGAACAGGCAGTGCTTAGATTCCTCTCTGGTGGTGGAACTTTGATAAAATACAAACCTCTTGACAATATGATAGACCTGTGGGCTTGTCTGTTGCCAGGGGCAATTTCCAAGTTAATGTCGATGTTATACACGCAAGGGATAATGCCCGACGAGGTGTCCATTGGACACCATTATCCCGCTTATACCATGGTCACTTGCCAACATTTTTTTTTTAACAAACATGAATTTATGTTTTCAGGCGTTTTGTAAAATAAATCAAATGTTTTTTTCCGTTAGCCAACTCTGATATTTTATAGTCCGCTCAGCTCATAGAACCAACACTGGCTTTCCCTTGGTTGAGCTATTTGCCCGAAAGCTAACGTTATGCTAGCAAGATTCAAAGGCAATAACATTGTGTACGGTAGACAAACAGTAAATATAATTTGACAGTATGTTTGACAATAAGATTTGCTAGCTAACCAGCCATGTCACTGTCCCAAAATCAATATTAAGATTTTCACGAACAAAGTATTGGCCATACTAGTACTAGGCTACAGTAAGGCCGCAGCCTGTGGAGTTGAATAGCAAATGGATGTGAGATGATCACATCAAAGTTTACATATTCTCAACAAGACTAGCCAGCTATCGAGCCATGTCATCGTCCATTATCAGGTGATATTGGACACCTCGTCGGGCATTATCCCTTACATAATGGACACCCCTGCAGCCAATCAGAATCGAGTATTCACCCAGACCATGGTATAAATAATAATAATGTAGATGATATCTGGACTCTAATTCTCAAAATACATCTGCAATACATCAGTATTTTGGTGTCTTTCCCTCTGACTCCATAAGGGAAACCATTTATATATAACCCCCCCACATACTGATTAGAAGAATGAACCAAGGAAACTACACCCTTTCTAACATATTCAAAAAACATAAAGTGTGTTTATTCAATTTCAGTCCGAACTACACTATATACATCATGAAAATATAATATAATACATTTACATTTAGTCATTTAGCAGACACAATACATACACTTAAAACAGTATTGAGCATATAAATGCACTGTACATGAAATACAGATGAAATAAATACAGGTATGGTTAATATACGTACGTCATGGAGTTATCACAACTTATTCTCAGAACTTCTATCATTGGAGATGGGAGCTTTCAAGGCCTGCAAGTTGTGAGAAGTTCATGAGTTCCCTTATCTATCTGAAAAAGTTTGGTCTTTGTTCTTCTACAAAAACCCTGCACGGAGAACCTAGCTTTGACTGTTCCACCCTAGAGTGTGCCTCTAAAAATAGGTCTGGAAAACTGAGAGGCTATAAAAAGCAGGTGAAACAGACAGAGAGTAGATCTTGCACTAAGCAATTCCATGTTTTCAAATCCGTATATATCTTGTTGGGGGTGGAGGGGAGGCTGAGATGGGACTTTTAGCTCGAGGGCACATCTCTTCCTCTTCCCTATGTGGTCTCCACCAGAGGGGTTTGCTCCTCTCCTCCGCTGTGTGTTGGCCTTCTGCTGGAGCTCTGTAAGCGATGCCGGCGCCAGCACCATCCATCAGTGGGGCCGACACGCCGTGAATCACAACCAAGCGGCCACTGACAACAACAACAACAACAGCAGTCAAGGTAGCAGACTAAACCCAAACTCAGGATCAGGATTTATCTGCAGGAGAGAGGCCGGTCCTTCCCAGAAACCATCAGTCAGCTTTTATTACTCATTAGGTCCCCAGACCACTGACTTGACATTACTTGACTGCTTACCAAACCCCCGCACCTGCATATCAATTATGGGTTTAAGGGTTTCTGCTGAGCCTTCATGCACAACTTTGCTGTTCGTGAAGAGTCCTGTTAAACTGTGGCCTTTCTGGTCTGTACATCTCAAACACTATCCAATCCCTTTATTATGTCCTCTTATGAAGAGGTGCTGGAGTGCTAACAGTTCATTAAGCCATAATTACTGTAGAACATACTTTTACAACTACTATATACTCTAAAGCTGCATCAGTAGTTTTCAATTGTCTTTAATGTCCCACCATATAATCTAATTACTATCATCTTGCCCACTTAAACATTTTTATCTTTACTCGTAGGATGTTTCTCTCTTCCTTCTCATCTGCCTTCCTCCTCCCTCTCTCCTGTGGTCTGCTGTGTATCCTCCCACATACACCACTGTAGGATCAGTCTTCGCCGCTCGTCCATGCAATCAATTTCCCTCCATGTCACCCCGCAAATGGACACCATTACCGTGACTGAGGAGTCCAGGTTATCTGGAAATTGTGAGCGACTGTGCTCCTAATCAAAGTGACATGGCTGCTCTGCCAGAGACCAGAGGAACGACGTCCCCCGGCGGCTACCAGACCAAGGAGCAGATACATCACCCGCCCCACCACCCAGCTGCCTCCCTCCACCACGCACGCTGCCCCACACCTGAATCACTGCACCCTACACTTTTCCACATAATAGCTTACCTGTCCATCAAACACCCAAACTACAATGCCTTGAAGTCCACTCCTGACCTTGACTTTATTATAACACACTGCTACATGAACTTGCATGCCGTGCAAATAACAAGGTGATATTGCACTATGGCGATGTGTTCAAAAACGTAACAAGTAATCTGGCCAGCTTTGCCACTGGCTATGTTGAAATAGTATGACACACACAGTTGTACTTGCTTAATCAAAATACATAAAGATTCTTGTTTGATTGCTATGAATAATTATGTTATTTGCTAACTTTTCTTTTTCTTTAAAAGTCATGTTTTTCATTAGCCTGACGTTGTCATACTAATAATTCTAGTCAGAATATGAGTCTGAAAACTCTCCGTTGGGCTACGACTATGGGGCGTGTTTCAACCGAACTCGTAAAACAAATGCCTCTTCGCTCAATTGGATAGACCTACAACCAATCAGAGCAACGTAATATGTTGTTTGTTGAAAACGAATTAAACCCAAGGGCTCTTTTGTGACGTTGTTGATTATGTTACTGTTGATCATCTGTCCATCATCATATAAAGCCCGCCCTGGCAATTTCATTGGTTCGCCCAGATCCTGGTTTTATATAGTTGTTCCCAATACGAGACCCTCCAGACCCAACTTCTCGACCACATTTTTTTGTGGGTGGGGAGAAGTTGGGCTGGCAGCCAGGCTAGTTTCTCATGCTCCCAGCATTTGCTTTCAGTGCTACATGAGAGCGGAGAGAAGGGTTCTCAGGTGGGTGCTTTTGGCTGACAGTGCACTTTTGCTGTGACAACTATATTCCTAACAAGACTGCTCTTAACAGGGAGGGAACCCAACGATGCATCTGATTCTAATATACTCTGTAATTACAATCTGACAATGACTACATTTTCAGCTAGGATAAAATGATAGAGTGGAGTCTGAGTCTACATTTCTTAATCCATTAAAATGCGGTGCAAAGCAAGCAAAAAATGGAAAGCTCTAGACAACTGAGGTATTGCAGAGGAGAAGCACAGAATAAGCAGAGTTTTTTCCCCCCTGCATTGTGTTTAGATTCCAGGCGCGGAGTATCATTTAGAAATCTAATCTTAAATAATGATGTTTCACTCAGTGGGTATGCTTTTGAGTACTGCACAATATTTCCATTAAGGTCAAAATGGAACAGTTCAACAGGCAGAACGGAATAGCTTAGGTGCCGTGCAATTATACATTAATACAAGCATAAGACCTCAACTGTATCTCCCATGCAGCTTGATACAGGCCTTTTAATCACTTGAGTAGTTGACTTTATCATAGCTGTAAAATAAAGGTACACTTAATTTTCATTTTGACCTTCTCTTAATTGACTTACAGTATGTATATGGCCTGGAAATAACAACTGAAATGAGTTTCTTGAAAATAAATTAACTGGTAGCCACTAAAGTCTTGTACTAAAGTTGGTCAAGTAAGCAATTGTCCACCATTTTGAAGGATTTTTTCATTACGATGTGAGGACAAAGACAACGTAGTCACTATGGAACCACCATGTGCTGGATGTGAGAATATAGTTCTCCTGTGTAGCTGCAGTGTTCTAATGCATGTGCAAACACTTCAAAAGGAAACAAGAGAATTAAGAGGTTTGGAGATGATAAATAGGTTATGCCGAGCCATGTGCTTCACAAAGACACTAAGTCACTGTATGGACTGGCATTCTTAAATCCAAAACAGCTCCAGTCCCACGGGCCTTTATCATGTTTCGTATTGATTCACATCAGCCATAAGAAGCCCGCGGGACAGCACACAGAGAAAGAACCATGAGACTGTCAGAGACTCGGCTAATTGGAGGAAAAAACAGTCAGCCAAAGAAGCACAGACCTCATTGTGTCTTTGATCCATAAAACATGATGGGTTCAATCCCCTTCGCTACTTTCATTAACTTAATAAACACACCAGGAAATGAATAAAACATCTCAACTCGGAAACACAACCTCAGAAATCAACAACAGCAGACGCGGCACCACACTGATTTCCTGTATTAACATGCTGAGGGTAAGATCAAGAGCTCCTTGACATTGACTCCCCTCTCATCTTCTCCACCTACTGCATCGGAGTCTGAGTAATGAGGTCTGACAATACTGTGACCAGTCAGTAACTTGGTGTCAGCCATAGTGCACTCCCAAAGACCTCTTTTTCCGGGAGACAAACAGAAATCACAAGCTGCATACATGCCCAAAGCTACAAGATCTCGGTGCAAGAGATTTCAGTACTTTGCACTTTGCACACTCAGCCCTGCCAAAATGGGATCCAAGTTCATTCATTCAAATTTATAGCCTGCTGTTCGTCTCTGGATGACTCCTGTTCTCAAACAGGGATGTGGCCAACTCATTTCAGAGTATTGGATTCTAAATATTTACTCATTTATGAACTTTTATGAGGGTGTAAAGTGGCTTACTGTGGGCTGAGTAAGCAGAACAGGGGCCAGTTATTTTTGCAACGAGTGCAACAATTTAATTTACAGGTTCATATAAATCCATCAGTAAAACTAAATTGTTCCAATGAGTCTAATTTCCAAAGATAAAACCAGTTAGCGTAAAGCGGACTACTTTCCAGCGAGAAGAGACTGTATAAGAGCAGTCCAACAACATTTGCGTACAATTACAGACTGTTACTATGACTCCAAACACTGCTGAGAGGAACACAGACTTGAATAACAGAAGAACATTATATTGGGTTAGAAAATTGAAATAAACTATTAAGGCTTTGACAATTGAGCTGCAGGCATGATCCACGACAAGCAAAAGAGCTTAAAGGATTTAGGAGCAATCAAGCATGTGTATAGATGTATGAATAAGGCAAATACAGTAACGAGATGTGCCTCTGATGGAGAGCCATCACTGTAATCTTCTCATCAATAACGTGTGTGTCACGACACAGACAAAGTAAAGAGGTCAGAGCTTGATCGTTTTACCTCTTCTACAGTGCAAGGCACCATGGCAACCAGATTTCTATCTGGCACTGACTGGCTGTGATGAGATAGACTCCCATTAAATCACATGATGCATGTAAATTCACTATGTTATGAAATGTTACATTCAGTTACATATCTGCCATTACTCATAACCCTCACTGTAATTACATGACAGTATTGTACAGGCCAAGCGCAATACTTACTGAATGTGAGTAGTAGAGCTCTTTTCTACTAAGACATAGTGGTCGTGGTCAGTCACAGTAGCAGTAGGTCACACTTAGCCAATCAATGCTAATCCCTTTTGATTCCCCCTTCACCTGTGACAGCGCTAACACCTGTTAAACAACGGGACAGAAGACACTCAACAAAACACAATAGAGGAGAGGTCATGTACAACCCTCCTGCTTGTTCCATGCCTCTTAGCGGTTCTTCATTTTGCACAGAGAACAAGATGCTCCTTAGATAGGAACACACATCAGCAAGTGTTGCCACATTCTCTAGGGCTAATTAGCAGTTCCTGCTTGTGCCTCCACTCCTCATTGTGTCCCTTAGCAGGTGGGACCTTTTAACAGCTATCTTTCGTTAAGGACTTAATGATGTGCAGCAACCAAGAAAAAAGCTTGTTGCCTTTGAGGACAAGCTCCTATCCTGCTTTTTTAATGCAATATACAAACAGCCTCACTGAATACACTGGCTTCCCACTTCCCCAGGTCAGTCCTGTCAGTGTATATTTGATGTTCTGTCCCAGAAGTATGAGATGTTAGTCCATTGAGGAGTCCTCTTCTAAAACACAGGCATTGTTTTAATTTCTGATCATTATTTGGCAGACAATTTGTTTTGTAATAAAGTGCAGAAAGCACGTGAATCAGCTTTTCGGCCCTTTGGGACGGCATCAGCATTTTATAGGCAATCAAACAAACAACAGTACATGCTGTATCAAATCAATGATACACAGGGCCTTTGTGTCCTGTTCTGTCTCAAACACACAGCACTGAGAGACAATGCACAGGAGTCTACACCATCAGCCAAACTACACTGCCACAACTAGTTCCTAAGCTCTGTGGGTTGTCGTCCAAGGCTTGGAGTGTCTCCATATGCAGTGGCAGATGGCTGGACACTTTCAGCAACACAGCGATATCCACACCTAGGCTCACAGCACATTGTTGGCCCGCTTGCCAACGTCATGTTGTTTGTGGGCGGGTGACTGGTGGTTGACCAGCCAATGGCAGGGTGAGTCAGCCGGGTCGTGAGTGAAACAGGCCAATGGAGGGGCTGGTGTGGAGGTTCCGGGGGCTGGTGGTTGACTATTGTTGGCTTAGTGTGGAGCGGACCTGAGCTGATGCCATGATGAGGCTTTAATGTGCATCATTCTCAGCTGAGGGATAGAGAATTGAGTGACTTGGCAGCCTTGTTTCATCCAACACATAGTTGATTTATGCACAGAACTCAAATATAAGTCATAGAGATCTTACAAAAGGAGAGAAAATAAGATTGTAGTTCTGTACCTAGAAAAGTAATCTGTAACATGTAGATTGCTCTGGGTTGAGCTGTCAAAGAAACATATGAATTATTTAAATGGATTTCTGTTATGTTCTGGTGATTTCTTAATATTGAAACCTTTCATCTAGCTGTGCAACACCAAGTAGCTGGGACACTGAGATTGCTCAAACATTGAGCCAGTGCAAATCAATTACAAAACCTGGCAGTTTTCTGGTGTCAAAGTGTGGTTGCTTTGTGTGCTCTAACAACAGGCAATAACAGGCTGCAAATAGAGGAATAACGATTCTAAAGACTGATAACCGTGTGTGATAAAGCACAGGACAAACTATCAGTAGACCTTAATTTCCCCAAGCTCAGTGTCCTGTCTGGAAAGTGGTCAGGTCTGTAATTTAGCTCAGTTTGCTGCTTCCTCTTTTATTTTCTAAAATGGAATGAGGATAGGGAGGGAGTCAAGGTTTAAAGCAGATAAGGCACTGGTCTGTAGCACACCTCCTGGGAGTCCTGGCCACAAACAGCCGTCCAGATTAGAGGGAGCTGGAGGAAGAGCTCTGGGCCCTAGGCTTGAACACAAGTTATGTTTGGCTTTGTAAACATCCCTGTCTTGTCTTTCAGTGGCTGTGCACAACCATAACACAGATGTGGCCCGTATGGGAGAGAACTACCTCGGAGCGCTAACAGACAAACACATTAGTACCCAGCCTCAGTGCTCATACATATGGAGCGATGTGTGGCATCTGCAATCGTCCATTTGTTATTCAATGCAGATGGCGATTACTGCGTTTAGGGCGCTTTACCAAATCAATCTCCAAGTCCTAAGAGACAGCCTGGGAAACCGCAGGGAACCATCAACCTTGGATAAGAAAAGAAAGATAGATGCCTGCTTGATGGTGACAGCTGGCCTCAGCCTATGGCCGAACTAGGTTGCTCAAAATGTTGGACACGTCTCCCTTAGTGAAAAGCAATCAAACCCACACAGACTCACTGTCCAATGATTAGAAGTAAGAAGAGGCTGTGTCTTTGTCTGACCCTTCCACCCCCTGCCTAGACTAATGAGATGTGCAAGCCACAGGACAGGTGTCTGCCTGTAATGAGTGACACCGCTCTGGAGGGAGAATTCCAACTACTTAGCACGCCTGCCGTCCTCTCAGGAGCAGTCTGGGGAAGAGGTTACGCTAAGGGTCTCCAGGAAGGAGGAGTTGACATCAGTGCTAGCAGGAAGTATTAGCGCCATTGGCGCTGAGATGTAGCTAACGTGCTAGCTGACTGGGAGGTCGACATGAAGGTCTCTCTTCCAGAGGGCAGAGAAACTATGGGTCATTCAGCCAGTGTGACCCCAGTACACCTCACACTACTGCCTTCATTAAGGATTCTAAACTTATCATGGGCCAACATCCAACAACCATTATTCATAGGTAAGGAATTGAACATAGATATGCTTTCTTTTGGACTATGCCTTGCTGTGAAAGCAAGCTTTCTTTTGTCACACCCACGGTGTAAATGATATGACCACCGAACTGGGGAAGGGAAATGAATGTGTATTTAAGAAGAAGAGCTCACCTCTCTGTCAGGGTGACAGGTGTCCCGTCTCGCTCTCCTCTTCTTGCCTGGTAACGCTTGGCCACTACTCTTTCTTTTGAGGGATGTACAGATATCATATTTCATCTGGCTGTGCATTTGCCTAAAAGGAAAACAAATGAAACAAACATGTTATTTAAAATCCATTTCCCACGCAACAAAAGAAAACATTCAACAAGCAAAGAGAACACATATATAGGGTTAGGGTTAGGGTTAGGGGGTGTTGTGTTGGGGGTGTTTTGCAGATAGAAAATAAGGAGCAAGGAGCCTAAAGGAAACACACATATATGTATATATATATATATACACATGCACACACACACACACATTATGGTGCTCATATGAGCCGGTAGACCCCATGAGGCTTCATCCATTGCAATTCATTACCTCGATATGCTATCCCTCCCTTGGGGAAGAGCCAACACAATAACACTGCACATGCCGTATCTCATTTCATCTGCTGACATCACAATCTGTGAAACTCAAGGAGAGCTTGCGGTCTTTCACACTCTCCTCTTCCCTCATAGATAAGGTCCAATTACCATTACGCCCACTTCCACGCTTTGACCATTCATGCTCCCCCTCTTTAAACATATCCATCCATCCATCCATCCATCCATCCATTCATGGTAGCCCTGAACCCAATTTAGTCCCTCTCTATAATTGTCGCAGGGATCCCAATCCCAAGTGTGCAGTCTTCAGTGTCACATTTAAACACTTTGCTGCCGTTGAAACATTCTTAATCATGTGCCCCCTGCCAGGGTCATGTCATGTAACATCCAAACATATGCTGACTGACAGGTCCGGTCATCGCTCCAGGGTCCATTCATTCAAATGTTTCTCTGGGAGAGCTTCAGTAAGACCCAAACACAGAAGACATGTCCTCAGTCTTCTTCTGTGGCACTCTGCTTAGATAGAAGACACTGCCACTCTGTGAGACTCCAGTTGAAAAGCCCAGTAGAAACTATGCTAATGATGCTAGTGATGGAGTGTTTTTAAAGAGAACACAGGGCCATTCAACACTGCCTGATAATGTTACCATCTTGATGTAGGGATAACAAGGAAGATAATGTGATGGAGGTTCACTTTACTAAACCGTACTGCCTATTACGTGCTGCTTTGTTTGCACAGGATAAAATGATGGGCAAGATCTGAGAACGGGTTTTTTGGAAACAAGTAAAACAAGTATTAGAACAGGTTAAGCATTAATTAATATCCACTTTATTGTTTATTTGATTGTCAGTAGATTTATTGTCTATTGTCATTAGATGGGGTTACTGGATGTGCAGTATTAGGTTATGGAGACTTGTTACAATCCCTAGGGACACACCTGCACAAGAAACACAATATTATCCAGGAAATGATTCGGCACTTTTCTGCATCTGCTGCTGAATTGTATTAACAATATATGAAATAGAAGCCAAGTACCCCCCCAAAAAAACGTTCTCATGGCCTTGCAGGAAAAAATATGTGCAGCGCATACATTTTGCATAAATCTGTGTGACTTTTGATTACTTTGCATCTGGCTCAACAGGCCTTAAATAACAACTGAGGCGGTAGGGGGCCCACAAGCGCGTGAGTACAACGTCTTTGTGCCATCTAATGCATCTGTTTTTTATGGTCCATTGAGAAATGAAATACATTCGCCTGTGTACATCATTTTCACTACTTGGAGACAGTACCGCAGATGTATGATGTCGTTTGCAAGCATTTGCAAGGCCAGAGAGGGGGGAAGGGAACGAAAAATATAAATAGGCAGAAGAGCTGCTTTGATTTGCACTGAAGTGCTGATACTCTGGATTGCACTGCATGGCATTCAAAATGTGTGCTCTGAATAACAAAGCATGAATGGATGGTACTGCAGTGATCACGAGAGACAATTACTGCTTGGTTTTTGGTAAACAATCCCCAATTCCTCAGCTCACGCTAATTGTCTTGATTAAATACGGAGAGGTAAAATAACCTTTGCAAAGTGCCACTAAATGTGCAGCTAGTCATAGGGGTTAACCCTTTCATGGTCAGGTGATAGCCCTCCACTGCACATGCAAATTACATGTGAATTATTGATGAACGCCTGTGCCTAGTAAAGCCCTTCGTAATCAGAAACTGCTACCGCCATCAGGGAATAGAGGTCTTGTGGATTTCAATTCCAACCACACCACTTTGATCACCTCTTTGGCACATGGGTGCTGACCTCGTGTGTTCCCATTTGTGTGCAGGCTTCTTGTTCCTGTTAAGGAGCTGGGACCTGAAGCGTTAGGCAGACGTGCAGCACTGACAAACTCGGTCACGCACCGGCACACAAGGAGCGGAGAACCTCACACACACCAGCCTGATCGTGTCGAGCACAGCGGCACGCTCTCTGTCCTCCCTCCCTCCCTCCCTCCCTCCCTCCCTCCCTCCCTCCCTCCCTCCCTCCCTCCCTCCCTCCCTCCCTCCCTCCCTCCCTCCCTCCCTCCCTCCCTCCCTCCCTCCCTCCCTCCCTCCCTCCCTCCCTCCCTCCCTCCCTCCCTCCCTCCCTCCCTCCCTCCCCTCCCTCCCCTCTCCTGCCCCATCATGGGGCTGGCGATGGCGTGAATGGCACAGTACTGAGAGGAGGAGGCAATATAACACGTCAGATTGGGCCCCTCGTGTTCTTATGCTAAACGCATTACTTCATGCCCACTGTGGCATAAGCATAGCAAACAAATGCATTAGCCGCAATTGAATGAGTGCACCCAATATTGGCGTTACACAGTGTTTGAGCAGAAGGAACTAAAGTGCTGCCAGTCCTAATCAGTTGTGTACAGTTGAGAGTGAGGGGGCATAATCTGCATTAGAGCAGAGACGCACATTGTCTCTCGCTCTCTCTTTCTCTCAGTCTCTAATATGGTCCCTCTCTCTCTCATCTCTCCCCTACTCCGTGTTGTGCTGTTAGACACGCCAAAGGCGTTGAAAAAGTCTGCAGTGAAAACCTTCCTCCATCGTGGCCCCGCCCCCTTCCCTCTCACATGCCATAACAAGGGAAGCCAGGCAGGATCTTAGAGACAAAGCATCCGGTGCGCTCTGACCTCCCGCTGGAGAGAATCAGCTGGACTTAGACAGCTTAGGCAGGGGAGCAGGTGTTTCACTTCACACTATGATGGAAGCTGTTCGATAGGACACACCCTTCTAATGAGGTCCCCTGTCAACATAGCACGTGGTAGTGGCCTTACTGGCCCAAGGCTAGAAGCGTTACTCATGACAGAGCTTGTTCAGAGGCTTGTTGGGCTGCAGTTGTAACAGACAGAATCAGGCCGGGACATTGTGACAAGCAGCAGATACCACTGAGACTGATCTAAATGGACCGGTGAGGTTGAGCATAAAAAGAAAAGTAGGCTAGACATCAAACATTGAGATGGTTCGTATAAAGGATGTTTAAACGGCAACATGAACAAACCACATCTGATGATTCGACGAATCGCTAAAATCTGTAGATTGTGTTGTTTGCAAAAGCAACTCCCCTTTTGGGTAACAATTGTGTTTCATATACAAAGTACACGGGTATGATGGAAGGAGACAATGGGACAGTTTTGTTTTTCAGAATATCCCAGAAACACCTTCCCAGGGGGTAGAGAGGGGTTAACTGAGGGGGTCGGAGGAGGGCCTTGGGGAGTATTGCGCCTCTGATTATGAAGCTTCACATCTCATCGCTCTCTTGCATACAATCAGCGTGCTGTGACGCACAGCCAAGAAAACCTTTTTGATGTTTCTGGAGAGCATAAATAATGGATTTTATTACTTTTTATGCATCACTGGATGAATACTTGCAGGCATCGCACACACAGCGGACACCCCTTCCTCCATTCCTGACACCTGTCAAACACCAGTATGAAATCACTGGGTCTAGTTGGGAGAGGGCAATCAGACAAAGCTGTCTGCAGCAATTAAAAGGTGCACAGCTTTGAGTGGTCATTTGGCCCTCTACAATGTCAGACATAATTTGCTGGAACCAGAGCTGTAGTACTGCACATATGTACACATAACATAAAGAATGTTTCACAGAAATTCTGAGGAGAGATGCTCATGGCCTCATTCATACTGCCTGTGTTTTTAAAATTTAAGCCTTAAAAAATAACTCTTAATAAAACCGTACTTTACAATGAGTATGAGATCCGTCTGCGTCAGTTATTTACCCACACTTTACTTATCAAAACTGTGGCTGACCAAGTATTAAAATCCCCCAAAATGCACCTTTCCCTAAAAGACCATGAGTTTGATAAGCATGCTGGTTCAACTCCTCAAAGTTAATCCAAGCTGTGTGGTAGTGGGAAGTTGGACTGGTTCTGTTTGGGGTTGATGTGACCTCAATCCCTGCCTTGCTGCCTGCCTACTTAGATCGTGTACGTCTGTGACTGTGCTCCCCCTTCATCAGGTCCAGCCAAAGCCACACACACACACACGCACACAAACTCAGCTCGGGATTAACATGCTCTTGCCAGTACTTGGGTCTGCTGCTGTCTCTCCCTCCTCTAAGTCATTAGTCATTAGAGGCTGCTGTGGCCCTGCCCCTCCCCAAATCATCACCCTAAACCCCAAGATGCCAGAGGACTCTGATTATTTGGCTGAAAGTGTCCAACTCTGAGTTTAAGCTCCCAAATCCAGCAACTCCTGAAGCACTCAGCTCGGTGTCTGACAGTTACAGAATTACTAGGTGAGGCAAATTGAAAGAAGAGTCTTACAATGTGGTGCAGATTCAGCACCCCTTTAGCTTTGAAAAGAACCAGCAGCTTGATTTGGGGGAAAGAGAGGAGGGAAGGAGAGATAAAAAGAAAAAGAAAGTGGAATAAAAAATTGAAAGAGAGTGGAAAAGAGCTCCTTCATTCTAGCCTCGTGGCTTAGCTGTTTTTTGCGATAAATTATAATGAAGAACTCATTTGCAACTATTTGGAATGATGGCTGTTAGCACAGATGTGACGGATTAACCACAGAACATGAGCTGACAAACTGACAAAGATTTCTAGTTTTATTACCTTGTGAAACTCATGAAAGTCAACCATCTCAGTCCCATAGGGGCTGCACTGCATTTTTCACCTCATAATGATCTTCTTTGACAGCTCTTCTAAAATGTGTCTTTACCTTTGAGCTTTGTGGACCGACAAAATGTCCCTGAGATTTCGCTTTCTCATCAATACGCATTGCAAAAAATACAAGGAAACATTACAGTAAAGAGTAATGCACAGAAGGAGCCACAAATAATTTCTTTACGTAAAGGAAAAAATGTAGCATTACTCTGACTGTATCCCTGAAAGCACTTCATTTTTCATTTGACACTTCACTTTTGTTTCCTTGAAATGCCATTGTGCTTTCAGCAGTTTTCATGTCCTGCTATATTTAGGCCTTTTAGCCGGAGCATGAATAAACATCTGTATGACTTCCTGTTGACAGGACTGTCCAACAGTCACTCAGGTGAGGTGACACTGCTGCCACTACAGAGACACCTCAACTCTGCCTGTCAACTCCAAACATCGCTTCAAAGGCTTGGCTGTCTTGCTTTGGCATGTTTATATGCAAAATCAATGCAGACCTCTTTTTAAAATGTCTGTCACATCTTAGGCATGATGAGGCATAGGTGAGAATGCAAGAGCAGTGCATTCTGTTCTGTGTGAAAACAGAACTCTGAGAGTTCAAGCTGTAACCACAGAGTGAATGACTGATTCATGAATCTAACAAAATAAATATAAGAAAAGCATTACCATACACCAAAAGCAAGAGTTTCCTCTGCAACAAGCGGCAGCAGGCACATCTAATAACAAACCTCCATCCTCTCTTTAATCTCGGATGACTGCTTGTTAGGGATAAGGTCCCTTCTCAAAATG
The DNA here is from genome assembly GCF_054491055.1 of Hypomesus nipponensis. Lineage (NCBI taxonomy): Eukaryota > Metazoa > Chordata > Actinopteri > Osmeriformes > Osmeridae > Hypomesus > Hypomesus nipponensis. Next base: position 13,914,206 of record NC_140366.1, on the reverse strand, counting down.
TTTGAGGACCCTACTGGTATGAATGACTGCACATCCAACATGCTCTTTGGGTGATATGCAGTGACACTCAGGGTTCTTCCACTGTACAAGGCTCCAGGAACACTTGGAGAACTCTGCACTTATTCAAGTTTCCACTGTGTGTCTTTTTGGCTCTTACTATTCTAATGACATGGTCATCGAGGAGGCCTTAGGTTTTATCAATCCTGACAGGCCCAAATTAACTTTTGTCAAAAGGCAGGGCACGGAATCAAGGCCTAAATGAAGCAAACCAGAACAAAACAGAGGACTTTGTGCAAATGCGCAATGTGCAAGGTCAGCTCCCACAAGTCCCTGCCTCTCATTGACACACTCAGATCAGGATGCACCAAGGGGATGTTGTGACTATTGTTGTCCCGTTCGATTGGACATAAACACTTAGAGGGGAAACGGGAAACAATTACCACTTGGCCTGTGTGCTGAGGCTGTCAAGTTCCATTGGCCATGGCTGCATGTAATGAAGACCTGAAGGCACACATTACATTTAAAACTAATGAAAATGAATCATCGCCAGGAGGCATAGCCACAACTTAATAATGGTTTCCGTAAAGACTCCATACCTAAAGCAGCCATTTTGGACTGACAGGGCGAAATAAACCAACTGCAATTGAGGAAGGTTTTTTTCCTCACTGGGAAGGCATGGCACATTATTTGCAATCCTCACATATCATGGAGTGTAGAGAGATAACACACTGTAATTCAAGCTCTTAGTTTCAGCCAATAAGACATTATAGTTCATTTAGAACTGTAATAAAATCTGCTATGATTATTGATACTGTCGCTGTACCTCACTGCTTAGGCAATAAAATTATATCGTATTCAGTATAGAATCCAGAATTACATACCCTACATAAAACGCAATCATCTTAATGTATCAAAACTTTTCATTCCAGGATACATTTTCTTTTATGTACCTTCCCAAAAAAATGCGACACTAAAATGCTCCAGGATAGAATTATGCGCCTGTTACTAATAAGTACATAATATCTGTCTCATAGGCTTTAATATGAGGCCTTCTCCCCCTTCTGCTCCAAATGTACCTGTTACAGTGAGATTTCTTCAATTAAGTAGGCTAAGCACAGTAATGCCTGAGGGCTATTTGTCTTTCATGCCAAGTTGATCTGATTAGCTGGGATAAATCCAAGGCCTTGCACGCCCACCGCATCGCCTCTCCACAGGCAGCGTCCTCCCTGCACCCTCCCTCTGCACTGAGCGACTCACCAGCTACTGGAGCAGCTCACTGGGGAATGCCAAGACTGCACCAGGGGTGTCAGCACATCCAGCAGCGCCGATGCCTTTCTAATCATCTTGCTTTCACTCCAAATCAATACCTGTATGCATGAGTGTGAGTCACTACAGATGCCCACACTCTTTGGCAAGGCTAGGTAAGGGATCATACAGGGATTTTGAAAGGATATATATGCTGAAGGCGCAATAACAGAGAGCCCTAGGATTGCATACGAATAGTCTCTGGCACTGACTGTAGTGCGAGCAAATACGGGTGGATGAGCACGCTGTCTTGGGCGCAAATAGGTGAAGTTGAAAGCGTCAGCGCAAAGACAAACATGCGTGTGTGTTTGTGTGTCTTTTCTGTACATCCAGTACATATGCAAACACACATGAACACACACGCCTAAGATGGATGTTCCAAGGTGGTGATGCTGGAGCCACTGGGAGCTTTCTCTCAGCATCCATTTTCTCTTGTCTCTCTAACCCACAAGGAGAGCCGCTTGTCAGGGCTGTCTTGTCTGGGCTCCTTCCTTGCCCTGCTGTGTGTTGCTGTGTGACCCCACAGGGCATTCATCTCTAACACTGGGGCGTCATACAGTACAAGGTCAAAAAAAACAGCAAACATGCACAGATAAGGAGAGGAACAGAAAGGTAATCTGGGAAAACGATGAACTGATGATACAGCAATGGTTGAAAAATATGATGAGTTAGTTGTTTTCCAGAGGGTTTTATGTGTTTGTTGTGACATTTCTATATAGTCTGAAGTGGACAATATTTAATATTTTGATATATTTTATACTGAAGTGAGAAAAAGGAGATGTCAGCAAATTTTTGTTTCCAAAGTGAGCCTCCCCCTTCTCTGAATCATTCGCTCACTGTCTCTGTCTGTCTGTCTGTCTGTCTGTCTGTCTCTCTCTCTCTCTCTCTCTCTCTCTCTCTCTCTCTCTCTCTCTCTTTCTCTCTCTCTTTCTCTCTCTCTCTCTCGGTCTATCCTGCTTTTTAGCTTTTTCTGTTTCTATATGTGTTGTGTTTACCTGCTATTGTTGTACTCCCCCCCCCCTCCCACTGAGAAAAGGTGTCCATGTGAGTGTTAAGTCATGTGGTCTCATTAACCTACTTCAAAGCTTATAGCAAGCTTGGTTCTCCTTAAGTCCAAGTCCTCGTGCACACAAGCAGCAGGTCTCTATAACTCAGTTCACCATCATCTGGAGCCTGCTTTTTGGCATCCATCTTATGCACCGCCCACCACACTAAGAACAGGCAGGAGGTCAGTTTACACAGCTACACGAGGAACGAGGAAGTCGTTTGAGCCTCGAGTTCAAAATGGTGGGCTGCGACCCAGAGGGCAAGGCACGGGGGACTCTCCCCAGTGTGACTGAGTTGCAGAACCAGGCTGCACTTCACGAGACAGCTGGGTGTTGAGTTGACACACATCCAGCAACCTTTTGATGACAACACACAACACAAACTGAAAACAAGACATCCCCCTGTGACAGTGCTAGTTCCTGGAGTTAGATGCAGGCTCCTGACCCTGGGACACTGATGAGGGTCTGTTCTTAAGGTTCTAAACTTAGATTGAAAAGGGGCTTAAAGAGAGGGCTGGAGAAGTGATTAAATCTGTACTCAGGATCTAATGCAATCAAAGCTTTAGTCCATGTCATTTACCTTGATGAAATAGAGTATTTTGAAAACACTAGTGCACATTTGTGTGACTGAGTATGTGTGCGCGTAGATGTTCTTAAAAAACTGCTTTTCGTTTTGTGGAATGAGGTTACATATAGAAGAAGGGTAGTGTATTCTCTCTGCTTTTACGTGGACATTCCAGAGATCACTAAGATGATTCTCTCTAATTGAATTTACAGTACAGAGGGAAACGCCTCAAATGTCACCACTACTGGGCAGTCGGCTTTGATGATGAAAAGCCTATTTATAATCTGGTTCAATATTAATAGTTCCCGCATGGAGCCACAGTGTACAAACACGGCTAATTATAAACCACATTGAAGTACAGACAATGGGCTTAAGCCTATTTATAAAGTAACCCAAATTCAGCAGGTATTCCACACCGAGGACATCTTATAAATAGACTGATCTATTTAACCAATTGACTTGAATTGGCAACGAGTTCCATTGATGATGGCTAGCATTGTGTTGGCAGACATTCCGTGGCACTGGAGGAGAGGGGGCAGGGAGAGCACAGTTGCTCTGGAATTTGCAGATGGAAATTGAAATGTATGTATACTGTATAAATCTATATTCAGTATGATGGCTGGGTGCAGCTACCTAAGTCATTTCTGTATGTTCTATTGTAAGCCTTCAAGCAGGGCAACAATATTGTAACAATATGAGTGGGTGGGAGGGTAAAGAGATTCAATTTGAAGTTTATAACATTTCTCTGCATCAAATGGCTATTGAATCACCAAGCAGGGCTACACAAGCTTTGTCATACTTTTGTATGTAAAAAAAAAAAAGTAAACAATCAAAACAAATGGTTGTGTCTAAGACAACCCTGACCCTGACACATGTTGTACCACTGGTTTCAATTGGTTTTGTATATAAACATAGTGGGACAATACAGCTCTCAGAGCCACATGAAACTGGTATTTATGTTAAGTGAGACAAATAACTGTTTGGTGGTATGATTCATGGAAAACACAAGCTGTTTTTCAGCAGGTGGCTGAGAGGTGATTTGTATTCCCCTGTCATTCCCCTTTAGCCTTGGTATTTTTGTCAACTGCAGATTCAATTCAGGAAAGCTGGACTTAATTCTGCAGCCAATAAATGTCATAAATATTGCATAGGCTGAGCGTCCTAACAGGCTATTGGACTGCTTTATTTATAAGGGAGGCAGGGAACGGCATTCTCCCTTTACACCAAATCCTTCATTCATTATTACTGTTAATGGCTGACTGATCAAACAGCCATTGATTTATATTTTCACTAAATCCAGTGTCAATAGCCCTGATTAAATATTTGCAGGAGAGCTGGCGCAAATGATGGAGACCGCGTCAAGACTCTCAATGAAAAGCTATCCATGCTGTTACATGAGTTGATTCTGACAAGGTGTGTAAATATTCCACCAATATAGTAAGCCTTTGTACCTTGATACAGCATCTGGTATTGGCTGGGTGTTACATTATCAGCACATATTCAGTAAACATCAAAACAGTACATTGTTGGAATTTTGAATTTTGAATAACCTCAGCATAACCTAAACCTAAAACTATATCTATTTGTCTATGTTAGGAAGGGAAAAAGAGGTTCTTACATACTTGAATACATTGTTACCTATTGACTGAAAGCAGGTGGATCACTAACATGAATTGTGTGTGTGGTCTTGAGTAATCATAGTTAAAGGTAACACATTTGACTCAAGTGGCAATTAGTCACTGTTGACATGTACGTCTTATCTTAACACAAAGGTTGCAACAGTCTCTTGACAGAACTCAAATAAGCAAGTCATAATTGTAGGTACAGTGAACAGCACCTACTATTATCTTGATAGCAAGAAACCTAAAACACCACAGAGCACCACCAGAAAATAAGAACATAATCTGAAATGTCAATTGTATGGAAATCAATTTCAACCTTGCAGTGGATTCAGATTCAAACAAGAATGAACTGATCACGGAAACAATTTAAATGCCGTGGAGCTGAGTCGATGAGCCCACCATGGATTTCAACTTCAGGTAAACCTCGGCATAGAAAGCATAGCCCTGAGAACTGTCTGTCAAAGCCCCTTCTAACAATTGTGTCTTTGTACAGGAGATTAGTGCCATTCACATGTCAAGGCTCCAGAGTCAGAGCTCACAAGGACAAATTGACAGCATGAGACACTCGTTTCAGTCCCAATAAAATTTCTGTGGTAAACATGACATGCGAACGTCAGATTACGGCCTCAAAGACATTTACACCACATGTTCCTTCCTGTTTGGCATCAAAGCTGCATATATGCCCCCCCCCCTCCCCCCTTCTCCAACACTGTCTGTTTGATGTCACCTTGGTGAGCTCAGGAGACACCAGCTGTCTTACACCCGCTGTCACCAGCTGGAGTGAGAGGGCGAGAGGCGACGGAGGAGTGCATGAGGAGGAGTGCGTGAGGAGGAGGAGGAATGCGTGAGGAGGACTGCGTGAGGAGGAGGAGGAGTGCGTGAGGAGGAGTGTTTGAGGAGGAGGAGTGTTTGAGGAGGAGTGTTTGAGGAGGAGGAGGAGTGCGTGAGGAGGAGTGCGTGAGGAGGAGTGTTTGAGGAGGAGTGTTTGAGGAGGAGTGTTTGAGGAGGAGGAGGAGTGCGTGGGGATGAATGTTTGAGGAGGAGTGTTTGAGGAGGAGTGTTTGAGGAGGAGTGTTTGAGGAGGAGGAGGAGTGCGTGGGGATGAATGTTTGAGGAGGAGTGTTTGAGGAGGAGTGTTTGAGGAGGAGTGTTTGAGGAGGAGGAGGAGTGCGTGAGGATGAATGTTTGAGGAGGAGTGTTTGAGGAGGAGTGTTTGAGGAGGAGGAGGAGTGCGTGAGGAGGAGTGTTTGAGGAAGAGTGTTTGAGGAGGAGTGCGTGAGGAGTGCGTGAGGTGAGGATGAGGAGGCTCTGAGGGGACCACCAGGCCTACCGTCCCTGCTCTGCTCTCCCCCAGCCTGGCGCGGGGAATAACAGGGTGTCTCTAATGGAAGCCTGCTGGGCCATGTTTAATGCAACGGCCAGCCATTAGTGCTTTGGGTCCCGTCGTCGGCTGACTTCCCTTGTCACACTGAAAGCCTTTGCCTGTGCCAGTATCTAAGCTCCACTGGACTCATTTGGACAACGAGTACAAACATAATGCAAGGCGCAACACTGACACTAACAACGCCATGTAAAAATTGGCATTGACTTTACTAATGACGCTTGTCTCTTGATGTTCCATCAGGACTCACAGCTGGTATCAAAGGTTCACAGTTACACTGTGTGTTTTTGTATGTGTATGTGTGTGTGTAAAGAAAACTACTTTTTGGGGCTGTGGGGAAAGCAACATGATACCGCCCCGGCTTATGAAATATGAAATAACGTAAATAAAATATGAGATGATTAAGGCTGTGATGTGAGTTATAAAAGTCATCGTATCCAAGTGTTTACCTGGCTGTGTTACATCTGCTGAGATCCGATCCAAAGAATAGCGCTCATCTGCAAACAGTCCTTTAAGGACATCAACTGATGACAGTGAACTGGGAGATCTGGGAAATCCCAGGAGGGATACCGGCTCGACAATGTTCATGCATCCGCTCTGATCCTGCACTTACAGAGACATGGGCGTCTTGACCCTGGCCAACGGGAGTGAGACCTGCCAATGCTGGGCCCTGACAGCAGATTGCTACACCAGAGGATCCAGGGCTAATCCCTGGGAGAGGCGTCTGCTGCCATCAATCAAAGGAAAAGTTCAATTGTTAATGCGCCTGATAGACCGGGGCACAAAATGGGGTCCCACAGTACAAGCACAGCCTGAGGCAGAGGAAGTAAGGAATGCTCTGTGGTCTCTCTCTACCATCTGTAATCTCTCTTATTCACTGTCTCACTCTCTTACTCTCCTTCTGTATCCCATTATCGCTCTCTCTATCTGAAATACCAGGATCTAGTGCAATCACCGTGTCTCATCTACTGTACACTAATTGATGTCTTGATTACTGCACCTCAGTTGTAAGTTCTCTTTTAGAACCAATTTAAAAGCATGAAGGGTCAAGGCGTCCCTTGAGTGAAAGGAAAGAACCCGAACAACGCCAGCCTTTCTCAACAGGAAAACACACTGTACTACAGTGCCAGAAAGAAACACAAAGACTGTACCCAGGAAAGATACCCACACAGCTCACATGCCCTCATGCGCACACACCCATGCCTATGACTTGTCCACACATGCAACGCACACAAACACAGATTCATGGTCTCCCAGGTAAAACCCAAGCGCGTACACACACACTTTTATACAAACAGGTTGATGCTTGAATACACATACCCTAGAACAATGACACTGAGGAGAACATCAAACTTGTACAAACACTCCCCCCACACAAACGAACTGGCTCATTTTCAAGTGCACACAGTCAAATGATTGCACATATACACCACACACCCATGCACATGACCTCAACACGCACACACACACACACACACACACACACAAACAGGCCAATGCTCGCTCATAGACCCAAGCACACAACTAAAGTGTGCCAGGAATGGCAAACACTCGTGTTTCTTCTTTGCAGGCAGTATGTAGGTTGAATTCTTCCTCCACCATTAGCTTGACATCAAAGCTTTTCATTTTTTTGCTGCACTGGTCCCCTGGGCACTTCCGTCCTCTTTCAGGGCTTGCCTCACATCAACAGCTATGCAGCTATGCAGTGATATCAATTACACAATGGGGCTGTAGGAGCAAATTGCCATAAACAAGTAATGGCCTAGAATAGCTCCCCCCCACAAGTCTGGATGTTGGAACAGCTTAAGAATGACACTTTTAATGATCTGCTTCTGTCTGAACGTTATGCATATCAAGACTTAGCTGTGCTGGCTGTCAGCAAAAAAAAAAAAACCTACGCCATCAAATGAAAACAAAGCATATTGTCTTACTGTAATATTGTGCTTGCAATTCTGCTGAAATGTGCTGTCTGTCTTTTAACCATGTGATCGAACAGGCCATCGTTTAAGCGGTTCTGTTGAGTACAAGCAGCTCTACGGAGATGCACGGGTTGATTCTTTAAAGTTTAAACTATTCATGACAGACAATACAAATGTCATGACAGTAAAAAAAAAAAACAGTAGAAGATTGGGGCGGGGACAACATCAGTTCTACTGGTAAGCTCTGCCAAGAACCGCTATCCTGAAGGAGCAGATATTAATTCAGTGCTTCCCTGAGGACACGCCCGCTTCACAGAGTACTCAGGTTACAAGCCAGTTAGGACAAATAAATGTGAATCAGGTTGCCAAGAAGCCTGTGTTGTTGCTCTTTAAAAGTGTACTTTTACACTAACTGATCAATCCACAGGACAAAAATGTGTTTGATCAAGACTAAAACAATGCTTCATTCAATGGGGGAATAAAACACAAGTTGTGTAGTCTATGAAACTTATACTCTTTAGGCCCATTACTTACTTTTCTGATGGTTAAAGATGCATGCCATACGATTTTCTCTACAATCTCAAGGTTCCTTTTCGATGCTAATATATCTATTTATCGTATTGCACAGCTTCACAAGTACAGCACGCAAGTAACACGTGTTTACGTGAATCCCACAAAGAAATATATTACACCAGGCTACCCAAACGTTAAAAAACATTAGCATGCAAACTACCATGAGCATATGAGGGATCACAAGAATCCCCCCCCCACACACCCCCCCACACACATCCCCCTCACACTTGGTTCCTTGGTTCCGGTAACCATTTTTGAACACTCAAGTTTACATTTGTGGAAACATTTACGGAGGCATATGAATACATCCCACACGTGCCATGCTGCAGGATATTTAATCACTTCCAAGTCCAGTGCGCTCAGTGTGGCTCGCACAGGATAAGGCATCTCCGTTCAGATGCGGTTCCCAGCCACTCAGCATGCAGTGGCACACTGAGGCGCTGCTCAGAGGAAATGAGCCAGCCGAGCCTCTAATTGGCTCAAGGGGCACAGAGCAGCGTGTGGCAGCGGGTCAGCTGTGGCACGCAGACACAGACACACTACCCCTCTGATAGGCCTGGTAATGAGACGCTTACGCAACGCCCAAACAACACTCCTCTCTTTCTTCCCTCGCTTCCTGCATCTCCGCCCGGTGCTCTGCACATTTTACCATGCGCCCCTCGCTGTGTACCCTCCTTTTATCCGGCGACTGTCTCGCTCAGATTTTCTTTGCAGACCAGTTCTATGTATGACTGAAATTGAAACACATCATTTGTTGTCATCTCAGTGACTCATCCCTTCTTTTATCTCTCACCGTCTTTTTTCACCACAAGTCTTTTGTTGTATTTTTTCCCGTCAATATTTCTGTCTGTCTCTCGTTGTCTCTCTATTTCTCTAGTTGTTTGTCCCTCCAGCCGTCCTTAAGTGTCTCTCTGCATTGATGGAGAACCTTTACGTAAATGAGCACAGCCAGAGCAGAGTTGCTGAGGTCTGGCCCCTTGTTGCAAAATGGATCTTTAGAAAATGACACAAAGGCTGACGAGAGCAACGCTATATCTGTGGCTTAGACTATTTCATTTCATGGCCTCGGTGTAGAAGAGCTGACATGAGGCTTTGTTTCCGGCAGAGAAGACATAGCTCAATTTATTTATTTGATATCGTTTAACCCCCCCCCGGCCATCTCAGACTCCCATACGAGTCAATGAGAAAGACAAGAGAGATGTACCTCATGTTCCAGCTGTGATGCCCCAAACTGTAATCACTCTAAAGAGGACACAGCCTTACACTCAACATTCTCACATGAAGTATGAAGCTCATTATGTAGATGGAGTTATTTCAGCAATATGTTTTGATATTGAACATAATTGAACAGATAACATCTAAGAAGCACAGCGCATCTTACTCTTCTATGAATTCCTTTAGTTTGACCTCAATTCCGAAGACAATCAGGTCTTCTCTACAAGACTGGGGATTTGATATGAAGTATGACTGATGTTGTAGAAAATGTGTTGGTATAAGGAAACAGCAGTAGGCCCGGGAGTCACCACTCACCGACGTTGGGGCAAAGATGATATGGTAATCAGTTTCACAGGCAGACGACTCAGGTCTGTACAGTACAGTACACACACACACACACACACAGTGAGTCACATATCCTTACTGGCAAATAAGAAATGTATCAGATGATCAGAGGAAAAGAAACAAGTCTGGGAAAACAATTCTGTAGGGATTGCTTTCTAGCTCTCTAAGTGCTGACCTGCCAGTCCAAGGATTGGGTTGTCCATATGAGAAGGGGATCTGAATATCATGAATAAATGAGAGAGGGCTTTGGCCTGAGTCCTACTATGCACCGAAAGCCTCCAGAGAGACAGAGGATTATGTTTTGTCCAGAGATTGAGCTGAGTACATGTATAGACAGCAGGCATTATTCTACTATAACCCAATCTCCCTTCTGACATACTCAAATGGACTATAGATGGACCATACATTGACTGGCCGAAACATGTAAACGAAGAACCAAACCATATTGATCACTCAAAACATAGACAATTTTTCATACGTCTCTTGCAAGCACAATGTCAGGACAGCCCACCACTTTGGGACCTGTTTTTTTTTTATGATGGAAATGGAAGCCTCACTACAAAGCTTATCACTCCACCAGTTATGTGACTTATAACATGTGACTTCCCCCTCTCCTGCAGCAGTCTCCCACTGCTCTGTGTGGCATGAACACCGCCTCTGAACACTACCCAACTAACACACAACAGCCGGTATCCTGGTGATTTTCTTGAAAAAAAGGTAGTTGGAGATATTGGCAGGCACCAGTGTCTAACCGCAGCTTCAGGGATTCTTGTCTAAGGACAGGAACAATGGCAAATGAGAGGACATGGCAGCATCTAGACCAACAAATGACACCCCAGTCTTGTCTGACATGTGGAATCAGTCAGGAAGATGGGGCTGTATGTGAGGATGCTTGGGGCCCAGCGCTGCTCTTCATCTCTTGAGCCTTTTCTTCCCTTCAGGCCGACGCTGGGCATCAGTGACTGACATGCCGGCTGACTCCTCACTGGCAGTTACAGGGAATACCCTCTGCCATCACACAGAGTCCAACTCTGAACTGGAGCAAGATTTACTGTATTCAAGCCAAAGCTAGGCTGTGAAAATCCACGGACAGAACACTTTGACTTCTGCAGAAGGCTCTCCTCCCAGATAATAGACACAACCTTCAATCAGTGTCCCGAATTGCTGTACGGAAGACTTGTTTGTTGCAACATGCTGCACTTCTGCCTACTAATGATCTACAGAATCAGAATCAGAATTGGGTTTAATCGCCAAGTAAGTGTAAACAAGGAATTTACTTTGGTGGACAGGTGCATACTGTAAACATAATAAACATATTGAATCCATAGTAAACATATTGGATCCTGCGTAGTATCAGATGTATCAAAGGATTTGTAAGTTGGCTTTATTTCAGCCATCAAGAGAAAACAAACAATGTTGCTACGTGTTGTTTATGACCGAACACTATTGTGTTTTTGTTTTTATTATCTTGGCTGTACCAGGAATATGGAAATGAACTTGCTAGTGTTTTACTTGGTAAAACACTGGTGGGAATACGAACGTTAACAAGAAAAACTGGCTTGTAAATGTGCAGTTTCAAGTTTGTTTTCCCATAATGCACATGATGTCAGGCATGCTGGTAGTAAAGCAAGTAGTTTATGTGTCCCTATAGCTGCTGTTAAAGACTGCACGGTTATTACAATGGATATCCTGCTCAGCAACCAGTATTTATTGGTCCCGAAGTGATGCTGCTAGGCTTTCAATGCTGAGGGCCTGCAAAGTCAGAAATAAATTAGGCCAAATAATATAATAATGCCCTTATTTTCCTGCCAGGTCAAAAGGCTGCCAGCCAAGTGTCCAAGTTCAGTGAGATTGGAGGCAGACAAGGTTGCAGACAGTGATAGTGACAAAACTATGATGACTAAGATGATAAGAGGGATGAAGACATATCGTGAGGTGTGCCTGAGGCCTGCCTTTACTCTCCTTGCGCTCTGGATTGCCCGCTGTTCAGCCACTCATTCAGAAGACACAGCGCTGAGCTCTCTGTGGGCCCCTGTGCAGCTAAGGATGGGGCTTAGAGTGCGTCAGCTAGGAGCATGGTGACATATGTGCCATTATTTATAGCTAGCAGATCCGCTGAAAGGCCCAGGGGCTGCTTAGGCCGGTATTATTTGAGAAGCCAAAGACCTGCCTTTGCGCCAACCAATCCACAGGATATTTAACGTAAAAAGACCAATAATGACAAATGTGTACGCACTGGGGATCAAGTATGCTCATGAGACAGGCTCTAATATTGTCATCTGAATACAATTACTGAAGGAATAGAGGACTGCATACAAGCAAGTGTATTTATCCAATCCCTCAGGAGGGGAGAGAATAATGTGAATATCAGATGCCGACAAACCACCTCATCATGTCAGTGTCCCAATTACTGCTCAACAATACCATTTTAAAAATACCTTTCCCCTGATCTTTTGAATGTGTTCTCCTGCTATTTCCTCCTGACACACGTGTGTGTTATATGTCTCACACACACACACACACACACACACACACACACACACACACACACACACATATATACAGTATACATACACTATATATCTGTTGCAGGAATTCATGTCCACATTCCGTTCAGCTTCCTGCAGTGGTGAAACCACCCCTTCAAAGCAGAAGGGGGATTTAATCTGTGATTACTAAGAGATTAGCAGTTTCACTGGCACATGTCCAAGCATTTGTTTTATACACCGAACAGTGTGGGACAAGAGAGAAGGACAACCTCTCAAACTCTTTACTGCAAATGAATGAGCAGGCCATGGCACTGCCTCAGTCCCAAAGTGCTGACTGAGTTGTGATCTGTGGAGCCCACATTTACCCTGTGACAGAAATCCATGGGTGTGTATTTGTGGGGTGTGAAAGAGTTAACAGTAAGTCAATTAGGGACAGGTCTCTAATCCTTGTGAGCCAAAGGCCATCTCTTAAACAGCAGACAGTGAGGTTGTTGCTAGAGGTTTTGCTAGCCTGCCAGCAGAGTGTCTTGAACAGCTACTGAAAAGACAAGGTTAGCTACCCATGTCTTGACACTGGCATGTAGCTGGGTTGTGTGGTTTCACAGGTCTGGCTGACCGACAAAGGGAATAGTTTCACACTGGTATGAACTCAGTTTCTTTTCCTTAATCATGTCACTCCCTTTCACTTTTGACTTGATTTTTAGTCTCTACTAAAAAGTCAAGGTCAGTTACCTCTAAAGCCCTGCAATCCTATTGTCTCACCTGGTTTAGATGCACTGAGCTCAACGGCAAAGGCCATGGTGTTTTGGGGCAAAACAATCTGAAATTTGTATCCTGAAACTCAAAGGCTACTAGCGTATAAACCCTCACCTCCAATGGGGTACACTATTATAAAATGCAAGGAAACTCATCACAATACATCTCAACGTTATGCACGTCGCATTAAAAACACAGGGGCCATATCCAAATTTCCCTGGTCGGTTCTTCAAGGTGTGACTTGAGGAATATCCAACCAATTACCAGGCATGGAGTCTGTTCTAATTTGCCCCATCTCATGGATTTCATATTGCTGATGCGCATTTTCTAATAAGCAGCACTTCGTGTGTCAATTGCAGGCAATAATGTGTCACCAATGTGTATTATATTGCAGGTGCATGTTGTATTGAGGTGTGCCCTTGCGAGTAGGCAAAAAATCTGATGGAATTAGATCCTGAGATAGCTTAAGCAGACAGAAAGGTGATTGCACATTGACATGTAAATACTAAATACAGGTGCTACAATCGTTTATTTGATTAAAACGAGTAATGAAATAAAATGGCAGGTTTGCGATTGCAGTGGAGCCCCATCTAAACCAAGAAGTCTGATATTTTAGTGGATTTAATTAAATAATTCAAATAACATTTGTTTTAGCCTACGCATGATACTATCTTTAGTGAGTAGATTTACAATGTTTTATGACAGCTACATGTGACGACCGTGCCATATATAGGGTGGGGGAGCAGGTGGAAAAAAAAATTGGCAGTTGCCCGCTTTCTACATTCAATAAAAAAAATAAAAAATAAAACATTTTCAGCGGTATGGTCAATACCAACTTCAACAATTCAGTTCAGACATGTTTCAAGAACGACTGATATAGGCTTTTAGTATATACAAAGTATTGAGCAATTAAGCCTAGGTTTTCACCGCAAGTAAACTCGCTGCAAGGAGTTGTATGAAATGTGATTCAGACAAGAAAAAAACACCTCTCTACTTACTTACCTCTCATAATAAACATTTGCACATCGGTTGTCCGTCAACTGGATGGCGCATCTTCGGCATCCTTGTTTTTATTTCGCCATTACTCCAAGAACGTGTAATTTCCTAAATCTGAACGAGTTAACGATCAGTCCTGGTCACTCGATCTGGTAGGAGAGACTATGAAAACAGCTCAGTCTATGACAGATGTCACCGCATGTAGACTGCTACTTGGCAGTTTGAGACGAGGGCGCAATGTTGACTCCTCAAATTTAGACTTTGTTCAACGTGTGAATAAAAATAAAATCACATCACAAGACGGAAAGGATCGCCTTTCCTTTACTCTGTCCATTATATAGTTATATATCGTCCTTGAAAAGTCGGTATCCACTCACGGGTTAAAAAGTAGGCTTAAAACGGCTAGAACGCAAGCTAGACGAGACGCAACAATCCATTTGGGATTTTTAAAAGCTATCGTTCTGTATGAATTTGTCACATGGACATATTTAAAGCACAGAAAACAGCATCTGCAAATGTGCATCCGCTTGCTTCGCTCTGTGCCTCAAAAGGGATAGAGAACAACTGATCGTTGCTGTCCCTAGGTGGCACAACACAACCTGCCTCCTAAGCCACGGAGCAGAGAGAGGAGAAACTGACGGCCCACGACAACCTTACACAATACCCTTCGTGTGTAACTGCATGGTAACATTGATGATAGTGTATTACTTCTGACTAGATGGGTTCCATGCATTCAAATTGAGTACGCTGGGGGGGGTATGTTACTGTTTAGTACTAAGGCAGTCTACATTGCATCATTAACGTTAGAGTGTAGACATAAGCTTGCATATTTCTTTCTGAGGGAATCTGGCTTTAAGGCTCCATGCACATATCAAATATTGTTTCAGTTTCTACACTCGTGCTCGCCTGCAGAAAACTAATTGTACAAAAAGTAAGAGCAACTGACAAAATGCCACCAAACCCCATCTGGTCACTGTGGTTTATGCAATTTACTGCTCATCTTGAAGTAAATGATATCAAGAGTGTGGGGTGTTTATAGATGTGTAGGAGGGCGATGAGTTGGCAGTCATGGCATCATGCCAACCTGTCAAGAGGAGGTTGAAATCCTCTCATATCCAGAGGTGTTTTTGGTATGGTGAGTCAATGCAATTTCGCAGATGACCGTAAACTCTACTATCCAAAGACTTTGAAGTTTGAGATGGCAAATGTGCTTTAAGAATCAACACAGTATAACGTAAGATATACCCCTCTTTGTTGAGAGAATTTGAATCTCCAGTTTCCCAAAGCAAAAAATAACTGTGTGTAGAGTTTGAAAATGTTTTTATTTCTATGTATTTGTTGTAGGATACAATATGATACCTTGAGGCAAGGAAGACATATTCAATGCATATTCAACCCAATCATGACACTCCTTACCAAACAAGTGAAATAGTCAAAACCAAGTTGCTTTGCTGAAGCTATGACATGTTTGTTATCTTGAGAAGACAAAGTCTAAACAACCAGGAGAGGTCCTCTAACATGCATTGCTCCTTGCTGTTTATTCTCCTCCTCCATTGTTGTAATATATCAGTGCCTATATATCAGTGCCTATTATAACTGGATTAGAATTTATGTTCAGCTGCTTGGATACAACTGACATACAAATATGCCTGACTTCTTACCCTGACCCAAATGGGTTTTGTTTTACCTGGAGAGATTATAGGTTGAATTTTGTTGATCTCCGATTCAATAGGATAAACACGATAATGTACTATTATTTCAAAAAGAGACATTGATCATGAAAAACACAGAGGATGTACTATATGGCATGAATCTTCGGCCTGCCAGTGTGTGTGTGGTGTGTGTGTGTGTGTGTGTGTGTGTGCATGTATTGTCAGATAAGACCACACTTTTAAAGTCGAATTATGTTTCCATTTACATAACCCATTCAAATGACTATTGCCTAAATGACAGCTATGCTATGAACCTTCTATTTTCACTTAAGATACAGTATGAAGGGGTAGTAGCATAATGTAAAACTTGTGAACCCGTTTAGTGTCCACCATTCTCAGTGGTGTCAAATTAAAATACTGTAGTCCTCAAACTGTAACATATGGTTTAAACCAGCCATGGCTGAGTCTTTGTTGGAGGCTTTGTCCCATCTTATATGGAACAGATGTGCAGATTGAGAGCAATCATAGTTCCAGACAGGGTAGCAGCCTCAAAAATGCGTTGTTTTGTCTGATTTCTTGAAGTGACCCTAAAACGGTTTCAAGTCAGTGGAACAGCTCTGACCCCTTCAGCTTTGACACTGACCTCAATGTAATCTTCCTTGCCATCTTCTCAGTTCCTGATCCAGATACAATATGTTTACCCAGTGTCCTCAGGGGCCTGCCAGGCCATGCTATCAACACTAACATCTGTGGCAGAGAAAACAGGCTCCTTCATCCACTGCTGTGTGCTTGTGGCACAATAGCTTCTTCATCCCCCACCCGCAAACGGATCTGTCCATTGTGTTTACCTTCTGCTAACTCAGGGTCCCGCTCTTTCAAGTTTGGGTCTGTCAACATCGTTTTTTTTGGTGCACAAGGCTCTTTGTGAGGGTATTCAGAGGATAAATGGATTAAATCTACCAGCAGTGTCCACTGCATTGATGATAGGTGGAATGAGATGAGAGTGCATGCAATTTGTCTGGGATTACGGGTCAAGCTCATTCGGCCTTGACAGTTGCCTTGGGGGCTTCCTGTAGCACTGTGGATTAGCAGCACAGCCTTATTAAAACACACACACACACTCACCCACACTCTCAAATGCATGCCCTCCCTATATGATTATGCAAAAGCTGCATGGCATCTGGTTCATCTAGTCTACATCAAAAGAAAGGGTCAAGCCGGTCATCTGAGCCCTTGTATGATCCATTAGTCCACTTACTGTCTTCCTTTTATGATTTCTAGTGACCTGACTGCTGGCTGCAGCCCACATTGGTCATCTATAATCCCTGTTTTAAGTTGTCACATAGGACCTCTTCCACTGCTGGTCAGACGGACGTTTGACATGGAGAGATAAGTGGTTGGGGGTGGTCACACCAAACCTATTGTGAGTAATACATTTGTTGTGTCACTTGCAATAAGACCGCTTGTTGGAGGAGCAACAGGGGACCCTTGAGATTTGGTGGGAAGTGCCAAAGCCAACACCGCCCACCGATTACAAAGCTCCGCAGGGAACCTGGCACTTCAAAAGCCAGCGGCAGAGTATGGCTTTCCTTTTCATCCCCCACACTTTGTCTGCCACATGGAAAGTCATATGGACAATTGCAATGTGTGAATTTATTATGTGAATTTCCATGCTCTCACCGGGGCCGTACTCTGTAGCTGTCCATGGTGCTGAATCACCCCGACGCCTGGAATAGGAAGAGTGGCGCTGTCCGTGGAAATTGCATCGATCGTCCCCCTCCGACCTGTCTCTGTGCCTCTCTCTGTCTCACTCTCTCTCTCTTTTCAAGCTTCCCTCTCTCTCTCCCTCACCACTCCCACCCATCTCTGTTTGATCTAAGATGTGAGTCTGATAGAAAACACCTATCACAATAAAGTGGCCATCTTTTTTTTGAGCCTTGTCCGTTTCAAGGTAAATCTCCTGACATTAGTGGGATGTGTTTTCTGAAGGTTTAAGCATTGGGAGAACAGGAGGTCGATGTGGCGTCCTCATCTTGGAGAGCCCTAATCCACAAAGTAGCTCCTGCTCTCCTGGAGACTCTCCTCTAAATGTGGCAGCTATGGCAAATTCTTCTAATCATGGTTATGGTGATTGCAACGGGAAAGGCAGATGTCCTTGTGGGAAATGTGCAGGCAGTGAGCAACTGCTTTAATCAATGTACGTGCATTAATAGTTTTTGTCTTTAGGTGAAACATTCACCCCCATCATCGTGAGGTGGACTGACCTTTCATGACTTGAAAGGATTCTCCAAACCAAGACTCATGGAACATACTGCTCTAAGAACAAAGGGGAAATTACTTCCAGCAGGTAAGGCTTTTTTTTCTCTATTCAGTTGAATGTTTAAATTAGTATTGGATCAGATGTGGCATGTGTCGCTCATCTGTGATGCAAAGTGAGGGGATATTTATAATTTGCTGCCAACTGTGACTTCTGATGTGTATGTGTGTATGATGGATGATGTAATTATTTTTTTAATTCATAAGTGAAAGATGATGACATACATATCTAGTTTCCCATGAAACAAAACAGAAAACTGTTACGTTCATATAACCAAAGCTGATAGGAAATCCCAATGTGTCTCCCTTATACGTATCAAAATAACGTGCAGTTACAGGAGACCCACAGTATATGAAATGAGCTTCACATTCCTCTATTTGAAAACTGATGCTTTTTGTCAAACTAGTGTCCCCACATTTGTAACTGGTTTGTATCCTTTGCATTGTCCCACTGTTATAGTTTCAGCCAGGGGCGGTTTGAGGCACGGGCCGACCGGGCAGCCGCCCAGGGGGCACAAAGTCACGTGTGGTCGTGCCACACGTTACGTGTACCATGTTGGGGCGGCCAGCGGGGTTGGGGGCGGCACAAGATTTCTTCGTCCCAGGGGGGGGAGGGGGGGGGGGGGCTTGTTGTGTAAGTACAAAACTCGACAGGGGCGCCAAATGTGCTAAAACCGCCACTGGTTTCAGCACAAGTATAATTGAATACGTTCTTTGTGATGAAGAGGAAAACATCAGTGACCCTCTAGTGGAGCAAAATCAGAGCTGCTCTAGGCTAGACCTTTTCCTCCCTGTAATTCCTCTCCCAGTTCCTCTCACACTCTGTTTCTGGGTTTATAGACCCAGACTCACAAGAAACTGCTGCTATAAACAAACTCAATGACAAGAAAGGTGAATGGAAACAAGGTTCAGAGATGAGGTGACTTTTTGGGGCTTCTCTTTATTGCTGTTTTCTTGCTGTGGGCTGACACAGAACATTCATTTGAACAGTTATTTTGGCTGACTCCATCTAGGGCTGTGATCCTGCTAAATGTGATTAAGGGTCCGGAACTACCTTTCACACCTCCCTTACTTCAGCAGGACCCTCATTTAACATACGAGGGATGTTACTGACCTAAATGGACTTCACAACAACTTTAAATGGGCCATTCGTCTTTTCTGGGACCCATTATTTTAAGTGAAGCTATCAGGGTTAACAATTCTGCAACTAGAAAGATCAATGACTGTAGAATTTGGCTATGTTCCTTTTCCATTGCAATACAATGGCCATTTACAACACTGAAAATAATCTACATTGCCCTGACTTTACAGTTTGCACCTAATTTGAACAATTCTTTAGCCCTGGATTTAAAACTACTACTTACATGTTAGCAAAATAACCCTCTCTGGACATTTGAATTATACTAGACATTATGACAGAACATATACTGTAATAGTATTGTGAATAAAATGCAGTGGCTGTGTGCTTTTTTCTGTATTTCTTAATTATTCTCATGCTGTGATTGGTTTAGGGCCATGGTACCTTCAGACAGTAGCTTACATCTCATCTCAGCCTCTGTTGGAATTAATATAATTTCCCAAGTGAAGCATATCTGAGTTGTTTGCATACTTAGACTTTAACCTAAAGTGCTTCGTAAGTGTACTGCATGTTTTTGTGCTGACATACATTATTGGTCATCTTCCATCCTACTCAGAGGGACCAAAAGAGCTCCCTCATCAACACTATGCATCAACACACCCGTGTGAGGGCAAATCTGGGATCAAAACAAAAAGCAGTTTTGATCTCTCTCGTAGATACAGTTGGCTTTGCAAGCTTAACGTACACATTGTGAGGGGTCAGGTGGAACACAGGGTCCGGGGGCACCCTCTCCTGGGAGGTAGGCCTAACGCTTAATTGGTAATCAACTACCAGGTGTAACTCATATTCCTGATTGTGCTTGTTTTAAAAGGACCCAATTAGAGGACGGAGGGGGAGAGTGGAGCCGGAGAGCGACGGGCGCAACGGCGGTTGAGGGACCGTCTAAGTCCGAAACATTTATATGCATTTGTTTACAAAGTGTTTTTTTTTGTTGACCGGGTTTTGACCACCTAGTACGGCAGTGTGCCTGCTAGCGTTCTGGCTCTGCTGAAAAGAGAAAAAGATATATAAACAACCGAAGTATTGCTGCAAACTGTCCGTCTCAGCGTCTCATTTGCTGTCCTGCACCCGGAGGGGGGAGAACGAATCGTCACAACATCTTTGTAGCCTACATGTTTACATAAACTGGTCTTTCATGATTTGCAGTTCTCCAGATAAATCATTAAATAAGGTTGAACCATGTTTCATCAACATGTCAGAGGTATGTTACAGTATGTATTACTGTTAGTCGCTCTGGATAAAAGCGTCTTCTAAATGACTAAATGTAAATGTATCTAGACAATCAACCCTGCTTCACAGGATTGTATTCCCCGATAACGTGTGGCTTATAAGGCCTTATTGATCTAATTGTATAAACACAACGTAGTCTTATTATTACAATAAGTTTCGCTCTGATGAGACACATCTTGCTTCAAAAAATGCCCTTCCTGAAGACAAAGTGTTGCGAGGGAGACAAGGATGCAGAAATACTTGTAATTAAAGGCTGCTGTATCATTTTGTATGCTCTCCATGCACTTTTCTTCCATAGTGTCAATCTGGCAGGTTCATTAGTTATTGGTCTATCAGGAACCCACCCAGTCTGGCACTTTGACCTGTATGGTCAGGAGCAAGCTGACCCACTTTCCTGACAGCATTCATCCTCATTTTTCAACAGGAATGCCTGCCTGCCTCTGCATGTCCGACTTTGCCGACTGCTTGGGACTTGATAAATTGGCATCCATGGTGTTGTTGCTGTGTGTGAGTGTGGGCTTGTGTTATGTGTGTGTTCGAGAGAAAGAGAGAATGAAATAGAAAGTAAAAGGCAGGCAGGCAGACAGACAGACAGACAGACAGACAGACAGACAGACAGACAGACAGACAGACAGACAGACAGACAGACAGACAGACAGACAGACAGACAGACAGACAGACAGAGGAAAGGAGATTAATACTTCGTTTACTGGCTGTAGCAGCTTGGATGATTGAAAACGAAGGTTATATTGTCAGTTTCAATTCATTAGAATTCAATCTTAAAGGAAGCTGTCTCATTAAGTCATCTCACAGTCAAATCTCCTACAAACATTTTTTTGTGTTCAGAATCAGTCCTTGGTACCAGATGACTTTTTTTGTGGGTCAGTTCTATGGTGTTATAAATATTTCTAGGCTACCAGCATTACAAAGAGACTGCCATGCATACTCTCACCTGCCTGTCCTGTTTAGTTTTGTGCATGATGAATTTCAGGCTTCACTGAGTATCCAGTCATGCAAAAACATGCTATTTCTATGCCTGTGGTAGAGTGAATACATGACCTAAGGTTGAAAAATGGACATGGAAATCTACTGCAATGTGAGTACCAGGTACTTAGTTGCTTAAAGCTACAGTAATAAGAGGTGAAAGACTGTTAGAGAATTTGAAAATAGTTTGGAGGTCAAATGACAGTCAGTACCCTAGGATTCACCCTCCAGGTTTCTTTGACTTTGTGACACAGACAACTCCACTGTCCACACACATACAATATGTTTCCTACAGTACTCTGCGTACTCCTGTTTTTCATCATCTAAATTTTTCAAAACATGTCTTGCCATTTTCCGCTGGCCACTGATGGAGATGTAAGATGCTCCTATAGTTGTTAAAAAATTTATCAGAGACATGAGACTGTATGAATTATACATCCATACCAGACAGATCCAACCACATCTTAGTGAAATCCACTCTATATCATATATTCAGTCATCATGAGAGAATCATACATTTGGTGTAAATGAACAGTGTGTATCGTCAACATAACCTAGTTCATCATACAACATCCATATTGAGCTTAGCAGTAAACAGCTGACAGAGGGAGATAATGTCATCCCATTTTTGGTTATGTCACCATGTGTTTTTGGCAATGTCATCTACTCCTGGGTAGTCTTCATGAGAAGAAAAAAGTGTTTTATTTTTTCCCACCCTTTTTTTTAACTGCTTTCTTTGGGAGGAACCCCCCTGTGCCCTCTCAAGCAGAGTGCAAAAGCAATTATTTGAGAAGTTCATGGTGTGACCTGGTCACAGTCTGCAGTGTTGCTGCCCTCCTCCTTCCATGCTCCTGGGAAAGGCACTGTCCATGCAGTCTCTCTACAGTTGAGCACTCAATTCATTAAGCTTGATCAAACTGTCAACGGAGCGCTGGTCTGATGCTAAGACTTCCAGAACACTCCACTGTGAAGGTCGTTGAAGGACAAGCATATCGATTCTGTGGCAGGACAGAGGCTCTTGTGGCCTCGTCTGGATGACCACCTTTCTCCAGTCATCATCCTTCGAGAGAGGAATTCATTGTTCAATCATTTGTTTTCTAGAAATGGCAAGCATGTACGGCTGACTGGGCCTCTCGCTCGGTTTCTGCAGAGGAGGCCTCTTTAGATCTGCCTCATCTGTGCCTGTCTAGTCTGTCTGCATTGTAAATGCTCTCTGGAGATTTGATAGCGTAAAAGGCCCCGCCTCCAATCACAGTGCATGGGAAACCGTCCACCTTAAAACCAACTTCAGTCAAAAACACATTCTCCATTACTACATGTTCTGCAACTGTCACACCAACTGCTGTAAGGTGCCTCAGAATCTGTCCCTTTTTTCAAAGGTTTCAAGGCCTTCCTTGTTGGTTTTCAATAGTTTCAAAGGCTTCGGGGTTTGTTTCATCACAACGCGAGCATGAACAGCTACGTTGAAAAGCACAATACATCTCCGTTCTTGTGTGCCAGCCTGCTTTGATATTGGGGCAAGCAGGAGAAATGGAGTCAGTTCTGAGTAATATGCTTGTGCAGCCTCTCCCTCATGCGGAAACCAACGGCATCTTTCCCCAGACAGGATTTATGAGAGTGGCCTGGAGGACGTATCGATGGAGCCACAGAATGAGGCCATGTGGCCACGGAACTATGAGGCACAGTCGGGATGTGAGGAGAAGAGTTTAACCAGATGATGGATGCCGTGCTTGCACAAAGCCTCACTCCAGGTGAAGCAGAGAAGGTTCAGGGGAGGTAATGATTGGTGGGATGGAGTGCCTACTCAATTGTTCTTTGTTCTCTTCAACAGCAGTTCATTTACGAGAGGAACTGAGGTAACGGTGATAGGGATGCACATTAAGAGCCTGGACCAAAGTTTTATTAAAGTTGTGCGGGTATCAATCTTGTTCACTACTAATCTTTAAGAGCTGGATGGAGAAGGATGGTCTGTTCAAGTTTAAAGCTGAAATTAATAGTAGTGTGGAGAGAAGGACGCCAAGTCAACTCTTCTTCCAACTTCTCAGTGTTTCCTCAATGGGTTCAAAATGCGATGTACTGTAAACCATGTGAAATGTAGGTCTACTTTGCAGAGCAAAACATATCCACCACAAATACTCCATTAAACCACATCTACTTTAATTCCTGTGGATTAAATAAAACTGAAGGTATTTTCAAATTTTGCAGTTAAATTCTAGACTTTTATGTGCAATTTACAGATTACAGAGGCTTGCACATCACTTAGCCTTTGATGTCGTAATATCCCAATTAACACTTGTGTTTATATCCAATGCAAGTCAGAATTGGAACTTGTTCAAAATATTACAGTAATAAGGGGCTCACCAAAATTATGCTTGTACTATGAAGAACTGAAAAAGCTGGAAATGCTGGACTTGTGTGGTTGGTACGTGCTGTTCCTCAACCTACAAGGGTTGAATATAAAAATATCTCTCTCTCTACATCCCCAACTTCATGATTGCATTGGCATCGTATAGGTTTGAAAGGAAAAGATAACACTATTTGGGCCAGACAATGAGTATATTTTAAACATATGAGTCTGAAAAGGAACGTGCTGTATGAAAATAAACCAAAAGCAAGGTGAATTTATGCTGCTGCCGGAGTGGTGGAATGTTTCGCCAAACATCTTACAGGGAAGTAAGCAAAGCTGGGCCAGGCCTGGAAGGCAGTAGAGCAGGTTTAGGGGGATGAGTTTGGAGTCAGCCAAGGCAACTGCAGTAGCTGGAATGGGACAGGCAGGCATGGTGAGTATAAAGAGATCGGTGTCACAGGGATTGTCGAGGGACCGGAGTGCATGGCATCGCAGAGGCAGAGGAGCCGGTCCTCATCGTCATCTCATTATCAAGGCAGAGAGGAGATTTTTTTTTCCACATCCCAGTAAAAATAACCCAGATTCATCTCCTTTTAGGCCAACTACATACTGTTCTGCTCTGTCTCTGACTACTGCTCAGTCACACTGGACTGATGAAATGATTAAATGGTTTTACATCCACACTGGCTTGTGTTTGAAAAAAATTACAAAGAACCAGTGAGAGGGCAAGAAGAGAGAGAGAGAGAGAGAGAGAGAGAGAGAGAGAGAGAGAGAGAGAGAGAGAGAGAGAGAGAGAGAGAGAGCAAAAGACAGAGAAAGAGATCATTTGAATTTCAAATGAGTTGGAGCAGCAGCCAAGTTACAGGAAACAGAAAAGAGGCATCTTTCTGGGCATGAAAACAATCACAGATTTGAGAGGAAGTGGAAATGAACAAAATGAAACAGGGCAACCCAAGACGACAAGTTCATTGCACAACCGAGCACAATTAAATACCCAACTGAAACCCAACTCCCGACTGAGACCACTACCGTCATCACACTTCAGTGTTGGTCTGCAATGCACATATAAATGGCAAAATTAGGGGCAAAACTTGCCATTCAAAAACATATCTAAAGCTTTCTTGGAACTGAACAACAGATGTTGACTGAGGTATTTGGGAGGATACATTGGCACAGAAAAGCGATGTAAAAATGTGACACAATAAACAATGTCTGTCATCATCACCCAATACAAATATTTATGTTTTTACGTAAATAAAATGTGCTAAAGGGGGATCCCAATTGTGCAGGGACTGTTAACTAAAATCTGTCTGTGCTAAGCAACATACTGCACAACAGATGTTTAAGTTCCCAAAATGACAGACAATTAATGTAGTTAAGTCAAGACAATCATAGATTTCACATAGATTTGAGCATTTATTGTTACGTGACATGGACATGTAGATTTGACTTTGGCGGAGTGGATGATCTAAGGGAAGCACTCCCTGCTTCCTCGATGCAACACATACAAACATGACATATGAGGCAGGGAACAATAGAGATATAATCCCCCTGATGGACAGAACATAAAGACAGCATGGGGGAGAAGGGAATGGTGGAGGGTGGCAGCAGCACTGATCATACAACAAATGGGCTGAGTTTTAACCGTGTGCGTATCTGCGCAGCCTTTTTAATGCCGTTTGAGGCCCAATGGGCTTGTGCTGCTAACACAGGTGTGGTAATGAGCGGATGACGCGCGCTGCCCGATTGCCCTGCCTGAACTAGCTCCGCTCATGTGTTTAGTTTAAACATTTGTAATGATCATGTTCTGGCATATAGTCCTCTGAAATATAATACCATTTTCTCATTACAGTATCCTGGCATAAGAGTTCAGTCACAACAGCTGAAGAGAGACTATTAAAAGTGAATAATTAAGTACTCCACAAATAAACCGTTTTATAAACCTGTTTAATAACTGTGATAACACTATCACATCATATCTATCTTTGTCTAGCACAACAAGACCATCATTGAGTTAATAATAAACCATGTTGTTGATGTTTTTTTTATTTATTTATCTCTTGCTTGAATGTTATAAATGTAATTTGATACAAAATGTTCATTGTTAATGTTTACCAGCTTTGTCAAACACCACATTTTCTTTCTTACTTATTAAAAGTCGAACATAATTAATTACCATGAGGGTAGATCTCCAATATGTGATACAGGCTTGCTCACTCTTTATGCAAGTAATGTAGTGTTACACCAATACTACAAAGACACTGGCAAGCTATTTGGATTTTGAGTCTTTTCAAACTGATTGAAGTGGGATTGGTTGGTTGAGAGGAGAGTCCAGGGCCAGGTTAGGAGAGAGGAGTCTGGGCCAGGGTAGGAGAGAGGAGTCTGGGCCAGGGTAGGAGAGAGGAGTCTGGGCCAGGGTAGGAGAGAGGAGTCTGGGCCAGGTTAGGAGAGAGGAGTCTGGGCCAGGGTAGGAGAGAGGAGTCTGGGCCAGGGTAGGAGAGAGGAGTCTGGGCCAGGGTAGGAGAGAGGAGTCTGGGCCAGGTTAGGAGAGAGGAGTCTGGGCCAGGGTAGGAGAGAGGAGTCTGGGCCAGGTTAGGAGAGAGGAGTCTGGGCCAGGTTAGGAGAGAGGAGTCTGGGCCAGGGTAGGAGAGAGGAGTCTGGGCCAGGGTAGGAGCGAGGAGAGTCTGGGCCAGGGTAGGAGAGAGGAGTCTGGGCCAGGGTAGGAGAGAGGAGTCTGGGCCAGGGTAGGAGAGAGGAGTCTGGGCCAGGGTAGGAGCGAGGAGAGTCTGGGCCAAGGTAGGAGAGAGGAGTCTGGAGTCCCTGTTGATGAGACAGAATTCCCTCAGAACATCCAGCCATGGACCTCTGATATGGTTCTAACGGTTGGCTCATCTCACTGAGTAATAATGCTAGGGTGTCTGTGTTTCTCCTGAGAGTGAGACCACAGAACAAAACTTTAACTTAACGAGCAGGACATTGCTTGGTGACCCAACAACTCTACAGGAACACAATTACAAAAAAAGAATCAGATTGCAAGTATTATCCGTCTTCATCCCTTTGACTTATGCACATGCCATATAGTTTAGGTTCTCTGTAATAGGATCACACTCAGTATCCTAGGCCAATTTACACCACCACTGTGTTCCTATCACCATACCTGGCCTTCCTCTGCCCCAGTCATAGTCTTGCTGTGTGTGGGTGTGTTTGTATTTTGTGCTTGCATCCTCATGCTTGTGTGTGTGTTTGGGTGTGTGGCTTTTTTGTGTGTTTTTGTTTGTGTGTGTGTGTGTGTGTGTGTGTGTGTGTGTGTGTGAGGTATCCATGTCCCCAGTAGGCAGTGAGCCTGGGCTAGGGTCTCTGCCAAGTAAAAACAAATAACACTGGAGTGAAGACACAATTAGACCACAGTTCATGTACAGCTGTACTGAGAGATGCTCTGATAACTAAATTAGATGTTCTTTGGCTGCTGGCTGCTGCTTCATAAACAGTTTACTGTCCCTGTTGGCCAACGTTGGGGCTTCCAGGGGTCTTCATGTGGGGCTTCAGTCTCCAATAGAGAGCTAATGAAAATATAAAAGGCTGCTTTTGTGGATTGAATAATGATGCAATGTGAGAACTGCCTTGCCAGCATGGATTAATGAGAAACACCTGGCATATCCCTGTTGGGATTCAGGGAAGAAGGTTGGGGAGGAGGAGAGGGAGATAGAGAACGAGAATAAGACAAATGAAAGGATAGGGAGATGTTATGAGATGAGATGAAGTACAGGCAGATGAGATGAGGGAGAAGGAAATGTTTTGAGATGAAATTACTGGAGAATGAGATGAGGGAGCATTTGAGTCTACCCATGATCAACAGCCATGTTCAATTATTTCAGTTTGTCAGTGCACGAGCAGTGTGGTTAATTAAATATTTAAGCACAAGAAGGCAAGAGAAATATGTGTGTGTGTGTGTGTGTGTTGTGTGCACAAGAGAGGAAAACAACAACACATGAGTGAGAGCTAAGGGTGGGGGGAGGAGCCAAGGGGAGGGGGTCTGACAAGGGACAGAGAGGCAGAAAATAATACTTAGAAATCAAAACATTCTTTGAAAATGGTTCATCTTTATTCCCAGAGAGCATTGCAAGATGACATCCATGTCAAGTCAAAATGACGGATGCAACTGCTGCTGGGTGGAAAGGTTTGTTGGCATTTGCCATTCTTTAGCTCAGCATGTCCACAATAATCTCATCATCTCACCGGTTAGTCACCCTCCACTCAAATGCAGTTCTACTTTATGTCTTCTTGACTACATGTTTGAGTTTACTATGAAAGCCATAAGATCGTTCAAAAGTATCCAACCTTAGTAAACTCTACCTTTTCAGAACTCATAGTTTTGGTAATTGTGCCTGCGAGAAAGAATGTGGCAGGTTGGTACAGTTTGACAATATACAACTGTTGCCTTTGTAAAATCAATCAATGGGAGCACATAGGCCACAGTGGCAGCTGAATCAACCAGATTTTTGAATTCTCATGGAAATTAATGTGCTTTCAGCCAGAGGCAGGAATTAGTTGCTCTTTTTAACAGCGGGCTGGCATGATCTGTTTTTGAGAGGCAGTCAAGGAAAGCATCTTCACAAGCATCGCTATGTCCCAGTACCACCTCTACAGACCATATGCTCTGAACACTAGTGGAAATCCTGCTTGAACTATCAAGCAGAACTAAGTGTGGAACGTCTAGGTTTAGGAGTTCACCTGCGAAAGAAGGGTTCCACCGCCTTGCTAAACAGTCGCAATTCCACTTCTACAGGTTACAAGTTAGTTCGCATCAGTATAGAAATAAAATATGATAAAACAAACATACAAACAGATACAATACTTGGATCCTACAACAATGCACAGGATAATATTGATAAATCACCCTAGTGTTTTGGAATTCCATGTTGAAAGTCGAGTTTTACGTAAACTGGGAGAGGTGTCACACACAACTGCTCATCTGTTTTGTGAAGTCATATTGAATTCATATGACATCACAGTTAATATACATTAAATTATCTGTCAATATTATTCATTACCCTTTAAACTGTATGTGCATGTGTGCATGGGTGCCTTTGCATGTGTGTGTGTGTGTGTGTGTGTGTGCATGCATGTGTGTGCTCTCCCCTTCATTACTGTACAGTAAGTTTGCTCAATGAGCATTCCCACCAGTGTGTGTTTTTCTCTAACAGGAATTGATCTACTCTGTGGTTAAAGACTTTGCCCCTGAGGTGTTAAGACCAATGACTTCTGCAATGATAACATCATGGCTCATTACTTACACAGTCCATTTTGACCTCAACCCATTATCTCATAGGATGATATTGACTCGCGGGGTGTCGAAAATCTGCTCATAATGATACACACATGGGCAAACATTACTGTCCTCTTATCATCACACAGGATGAATCTGTGTGGTGTTAGTTTGTACATGTGGCAGTGGGAATGGTGTAATTGACTCTAAAACCCGTAATCTTCCAGCTCCAAACAGATGCATTTGTTTTGCTGACAATAGTTGGTTGTTCCGGGCTAAAGTCCACCTCTACCTCCGCCTGCCAAGAGCTCCTTCTCTCGTTGGTTCCGCTTAGTGGAATGGCCATCCCTGCTGCCTTGATGCCAGCATCACCCATAAAGCCTGCTTCTCCTGAACAGTCTATCTGAGCTTGGCATTTGCAGTTCAGTAGCAGACGTGCATCATTTCCATTTTAAACGATGAGCGTGCTTAATGAGATGCTCCTGTAGGACATACCTGCATCTCTTGGCTGAAAACACCAAGTTGATGTTCATACAGTTTTCCGGTCTTTTAATTACATTCAAAAAAAGAGCTCACTTGGCTCACAGACTGCACTCTTCAAAGTGTGTGTGGTGGCATCTGGTAGCCATCCTGGTAAGATTCTTACATACCTGCTGCCTGAGTAGCCACCAGCGTGGGATAGCATGGTAACTGACAGAGTCGCTGGGCTTGTCCTGAGTGAACAGATGTGATTGAGTCTTACACAGTATTATGTGTGCCAGTGTGACCTAGTTCTACCCCACTGTGATGCTCCGCATTTACAAAGAGGACATGGAACAAGTCCAAGATAAAATAATAATAAGCATAGTAGTAATAGCAACTGCTCATGAATTTGGCAATGTGATAGAATATTAAATCTATGTCAAAATGCACAAGTCATATTTAACCAGGAAAACAGCTGTGTATTCTTTTTGGGGGGGAGTGATTACGCCGTCAGCACAGCATCCCTAGTCTAGGGGCAGATAAGGTGAGTGACAACAGTGGATGAGTTATTACAACATTAACACATGCACGGCCCACCACTCAGCTGTCTCGTCTCGTCAGAGAGACTGCACAACTGCAGTGAGGTGTGAGACAGAGAACAGTCTCAAGAACCATTATCATCATCCATTATCTCCAGTAAAAGTTGTCCTCATCTGGTGTTGCCATAAAGAATTGAAACCACGGAGCAACGGACAGCGCAATGGCAACAGCAAGATGCCCGATGCTCCGCCCCTTGGTTGACCTTCGTAACCTTCCTGCTGTTAATCCCCCCCTGCAGGTCGGTTAATCCCGTGAAAGACACTGACCCTAGGTTTGAGATTATCTAAAGCTTCATCTTCAGCAGTTTGCTTTAATCCCACCCAGATGAAATGGACTTTATAAAGAGGTGTTCTCTCCCTGGTCACCTGTGTGTTCACCGCAGATGCCAGTGACTGCACATATGCTGCCCCGGTCGGCCTAAAAATAGCTCTCTCCAACCTCCACTTGTTGACAAGAGTCCCTTCAATTAAGACAGCATTCATTTGAATCGTGGAATATGACACATGCATACATGATGTCTCTACAGTCAATTTCACAGGGACACACTTGTCATTTGGACCCTGGGGCCGCACAGTGAGGCCTCAGAGCTGAGTGTTAGGGACAGAGCTCGAAGGTTCAACAGAGCTGAGCGTGGGTACTGCCGTCTCAGCTCGCCTTCCCAGAGAGCTTCCTGCTTGTTGATGCAGTTTCTCTAGTCTCGGCCCAGTGCTGGTGGGTCTATGATGTTCACCGGGAGAATCTGTTCTGACAGATATGTGTGCCTGTAGAGAATAGAGTCTTGGGATGTTTGATGCTGTCTTGTTTGGCCGTCTGTGCTGGATCTGACAACTTATTTGAAGATAAATATAAAAATAAAAAGAACAAATAAAAGGAAGAGAACCATATTTTGCTGAAAGTTGGCAGTGCTCCACATGCTGAAATGAAGAAACTCAGAAAAACAACTTGTCTCCAGACCTCTTCATATTGTATAAGAAGCTACGCTACAGATGGTTAGAGCCTAAGTGTTAGTGTGTGCGTGTGCAAATATTTGTTAATGTGTGATTTTGTGTGTGTTTGGGTACGTGTGTGTGCAGAGGATTTTGTGCCAAAAGAAGGATAAACAATGTTTTCAGAAAAAATACATTCTGTTACACATAAACTCATGTGCCCTGAGCCGTAGGGAATATCTTTAAAAATCTATAATATGTTAAATCCATGAGAACATATTTTCTCTTTATCATATTGTATGTGCAAACTTGACAAATTCTCCATTCACCAAGGATCAGAGAGGAAGAATCTGACTGAAGAATGAGCAGCATTTCCGTTTTCTTCCTTGTTTATACAACTGTTTGGGTGGCCCCTCCTTGGAAAAAGCTGTTTCAATCTGGGGGCTGCCCTCTCATCTACAGCAGCTATATCACAAAACAGTTTGAGAAATTTCAAATTCATTTTATATATACAAGCACAACCAACAAAAACTAACTCTCGTTATATACTCTTCCCACTACTACTACTACTCAAACTATAAGTTTACATCCAAGGACTCTCATGCAGTGTTTGGATTATGGTCATATATTCTCATATAAAAACTGTATCATGTAGCATACAGTTCTAAAGGATAAAATCCCCAAATACCACATACAGGAATCCCAGCAATGTAAAACCTTATTTATCGCTAGTTTTGGAGTAACAATAAACAAATAGAGTGCTGGGAAGGGATGAAACCCTTTTGAATGAAGTCCCCCTTGAACAAGACCTACCCTAACTCCTCTCATCCCAACCCTGTGTGCAGTCAAGACCCAAATCAGCCAAGGAAAGACAATATTTAGGAGGGGTTTTCCAATACATTCCTCACCACAGGAGGGCATAGACTGTAAGGCAGCATTGCCCTGCCACACCCCTCCGCCCCTGATCACTGAACAGGTAAAACAGACTTAAACATAGAAAACGTTAATGCCATCCAAGAGCCAATATGAGGTACAGCACAGCACATGCAGACATACTGTCTAGGACGGAAGAGAGAGAGCTCTAGAAGCTTATCAGTGAGTCTGGAGGACTTGGTTGCACATATATTTACATATAGCTGAGGGTAATTCAATCAGATTGGAGAGAAATTTGAGCTCAGCTGTGCCAATACTCAGATTGTCACAGAGAGAATACTGTCTGCATTCTCCCTTTAAGTTAACAATTGACACATCATGCTCTCACAAGTACAAAACAGTGTAGTCATCATAAAGAAATCATCGTCTAGAAATCAGAATCACTTGGTTCTTGTGGAGTGTGAGTCTCTAGAACTCTTCTTGTGGGTCACACAGCAGGATGCTGATTACACACTGGATCCATGTTGTTGCAATGACAAAAACAACAACACAATGGCCAGTGCACATCTCATCAGCCCCAGGAGGTCTGCTGTCAAATTGATGTCACCGTGGCAACTCAATAGGCCCTGCTCTCACATTGCTGCTGTATTTTACCAGTATCGCATCCATCCATTGAATGGACTGCTATTTTTGTTCCAGTGGTTGCTCTCTCTCTCTCTCTCTTAACTCTGGTCAGTGTTATTATTGCAAGTCATGACTAGATTTAATCGAAAGGGTTTTGATCTGTTTCTCCTACATACTGAGAAAGGCCTTTCTCATTTGAAAGTACAATTAAGATGTCGGCTGAGCCGGCCAACCAGTTGGATTAAACTCCTTTTCTTGACTTTTCAGTGTTGTTATTGATAGTATCCCTCCTTTCATTATTCTGCTCCATTAAGTAAAGTGAGACACATGGCTGAAAAAGAATTTTTAGACAGCTCCTTAAAAACATGTTTAAACGCACATCTTCCTGTAAGAATGCTGTTCATTTGTGATCTCATATTTCCTTTTGATCAGATTCCATTTGCTTTGGATCACTACAAAACCAAATAGAGTAAGAGTTTCTGCCGTTTCCCCTTAAACACAACGAGGCAGACCCGGGAGGATTGCCAAGACGTGCTGCAACAAAGCTGTACCATTGAACAAATTCAGACATCAAGCACCGCCTGAACTCTGGGTGGCCTTGGGATCAACTGGACACTGGGGTTTTCCTCAGTGAGCCTTTAAATGTGATTACAAGCCCACCATGCCCATCTGATAGATCACTGAGCCGGGTCTGCCGCTCTCCCATGGGCCTGTCACAGGGAAACTGCAACTGGGAACTGCTAGGCATGGCCAAACGATTAACTGCAGACTGTGAGCTAACGGCAAACAGGTAGCAGGTCAGCGAGACGGAACCAGGTGAGACAAATCGTTAGAAGAAGGTATGAAACTACACCACCACAAGCAATAACAACACTCCAAAAAAGCCAAAACTACGTGTTTATTTGAGGTTCCGTAGAGATAACCCCCAGTCGTTCACTGACAAGTGGGAGATGTATCAGTCACTGAACGAGCTGGGAGGAAACATGTTTTTCGCTTCAGTCATCCGTCTTTCACTCCCCTCTGTCCCTCGTAGCTCTTCATTACCTATTCATGCTCAGGGGCGCCTCTCCTCCTCCACTCGGGTGGCATGCTTAAATGAAAATATTCATACTTTAATTACTTTTCCCTGTCCATATCTCACCTTCTAAAACAAACACAATATGTTGCATTAGCTGTCACAAACTGACTGGCTTCTTTGTCTCTCTTTGGGGCCATAGCTTTATGGAACCCCCCAGTGACTGATAGACCAATGTAACAATCTGGGCGGTTATAACTGGTATTCCTTTGTTTTCAAGAAATGGTGCGGCGACATTTGTATTGCATTTGTCTTCAATTAAAACCCAAAACAGCACAATGTCAATGTAATATACAACAGCACCACAACAACAATAAAGACTATACAGACAAACTATTATGTACCTTGTCTTTCATGGTCTGTCCTGTCTCCGCTTTAAGAATTGCAATCACTTCTATTTCCTCCAATTTCAGCAGTATAATCCTCTGTTGTCCCTGTGTGTAAGATGAATACAAATGTGATACTTCTAGTCATCTCAAGTGACTTTGGATCCTGGGACCTACCCCTCTTAATCTAAAGGCAGACCAATTACTCTAGGCAAAGTGACAGTAATTATGAAGGCCTTTGAACAGATTTGAGTTGATCTTAGAAAACTGGGAAAGGACAGTTCTGACAAAGAAAACATGCTTGCAGGTGTTCATAAGGCGTTATTAAGTTCTATAATTTTGATTATTTGTAAGCAATATCTGGTCTAGTACTGTAACTGATAACTAATCAACGTTACCTGGGTGAATTGAGTATCCATGTGGATTATCTGGTTTATCTCAGTTTATTTCACATCAGGTCATAGTCATCTGGAAAATGTGTAGGATAGCTACATGGGTCATATTACTGTAAGTGTTTTGTGGTTTCTCTGCATGCAGCCTACCAGTCTGCATACCTTAGCAAGACATGACAAAATAAATACATAATTGTGTCGTAGCCTGTGCAAGACTTGAAATCCTTAGCTGATCTTGGTTTATTGCTGAATGAAATACAATGCTTCCTTTAACCAGAGGCACTGCTAGAGTTTCGGGCCCCTGGCTACTCTGGGCCCCAAAATCAAAATCATACAGGAAAGTATAGGGTTCTGCAGGGCGCCCTATCTGACCAGGGTACTCACAATCAACCCCCCCTTCCCCCGCCGGTGCCCCTACCTTTAACCGTTTGCCTTAATTATCACATAACCTACTTTTACTGAAATTGACAGAGCTTCTGACGGACACACTTCAACCCAGGTGTTTGATAAAAAACTGTCATGAGCAACACCAGCTGCCCATTCCTCACAGCTAACATCTGTCTTGGTGAGCTGAGATTATTTGTTCAGAGAAAATAAGAATGATCCAGGGGAGTTCCCTCTCTGCATCTGTGTTCCTCTGACAGGCATCTGACCTTTTTAATTCCACACAACAGCTTGTCTCAAAAAACAGAGAGGGAGAGAGAGCCTCTAAGGTATTTGTTTGTAATCTCATATTGTTGTCTATAGGATTGCATTTTTATGGTAATCTCTGTCCATATCCATCTGACTGGCCCCAAATTGGCCCCCTTTAGTTTAATCACCAGCTTGACAATTATGGCCTAAGTCAAAGAGCAAGTGGTTAAATTGGTCTCTCGTACCAAATAATAGACTTATAAATATTCCCTACCCCACCACTTGCATCATTGTATTCAAGAATACAATTGAGTCCAACAGTTTTTCGAAATGTAAAGTTTTTATATAGTGTGAGTGACGATAGGCAAGGACTAACACGATCCATCATTGCACTTGATTTAATCAGCTCATGTTGATATTAACAACCATAAAAGATAATAGAAAACCTTACGCCAAGGCGTAATAATTGGCTTTGATATGAGCAGTTTATTATTCCATTGAGAGTTTACGTGACCTTCGATGTTTGTGTGCGCTCTAGTTCTTTTGTTGTCATCCTCCTCCGCTGTTTTCCTGCAGATCACACTAATGGATTTAATTATGTTCACTCCTGACTTTGAACGTCGGATATTGAACAGCAGTTCTACATCATCTAACATTCAGAGACAAATCCGTAGACACTGGGGTCTAGATAGCACAGTCACTGAAGATAAAGAATAATGTTTGCAGTGGCTCACCAAATACAAAATAGTTGTCTGATGCTCACTCGTGTTAGACCATGTGATCAGTGTCGTAACCAACAATATGATCTCTTTTCCATAATTTCCATGACTTGTCATGTACAGTGGGACAATTTACTGACTGTAGATTTACAGCATTGAATGAACACAGAAAAAATGCGACATAAAAGCCTGTGATTTTATTCAGGTTAAAGACATGCTTGAACTAACCGTTGGACATAATCACCTATGGATGAAGTACTGATTTCCTTTCAACGTCATCCCGATGTGCCAGTGGAAGCTGGACAAGCCCCCAAAGTGTGTGTGTGTGGAAGGGGGGAAGGGTGTGCGTGTGCGTGTGGAGGAGGAAGGGTGTGTGTGTGTGGGAGTGTGTGTGTGTGTGGAGAGGGAAGGGGAGGGCAAAGCCAGCCATCTGTCACAGCAGCTATGTGAACCTGAGCCCACTGTACTGTCATCTCTACCAGATCAGCGTGTGGGACTCAGACAGCTCTACAACATGTGTATACTCAAATCTGCAAAGAGAGACTAATACTGTATGTTTCCAGATTGATTACAGGCAACCTTGGCTTGTAAGGATAAACAACTGGGGATGTTCCCCAAACAGCACCCCAATGATCGTTTGTATTTACACATACATGTACATATCTGTACATGTCCTAGTGTAAGCAGCAGCTTTGCAGGGTATTATGAATTAGGCTACTGTAGAGACAAAGGGGATGATTGAAGCATTTCCATCGGTGGAATACTTGTACATACTGTATGTACAGAGATTATTCCTATGCTGTATAAGGGTCAAGGGTCAGGTGTATATGGGCTTGGCATGCAGCACAGTACATAGGGAGAGTTTTATTGAGCCAGTTTAACACATCTTCTGATCGCTGCTGTGCTAGACTGACTAGATGGTGCTCAGTGGGCTGAGCTGAACCATGAGTTCACTAGCTGGGAGGCAGTCATGTGTTATCAATGCTAAATTTGTGTTTTTTTATGGCTATACCCAACTGCTATTGTGTAAAAATGGCTTGAGAGGGACATTGTGAAGGACAGATATCTAACTCTTATTCCAGAAATATTTGTGTCTGTCTGTAGGGAACTGGGCTCTGTATGAAGTTGGAAATACAACAAGAAGACCTAGCGACTTTCCATAAAGCAGCTATTTTGTAGGCAACACTGCATTCCGATTGTTTATAGAAGAAGGCTATTACGTAAATCTGTACTTGTACTTTGTCACATCTTCAGATCTGTAAGTAGCAACATGGGGGGGGGGAGAGTCAAGGATAGGTTTCCTATGAGGAGGCCATAGAGAGGTAAAAGCTTGGGTTCACTTTTCATCACCACAAAGCTAGCTACCTGGCTATATATTCAGACCTTTTTTTAGCAGCTAACGTTAGCTAGCTACCCACATGACGGGTTGTATAGCCGGCTAACTGTAGTAGTGGAGAACTGACAAGATTATTCAGCTAATTGTTATTTGATTCAAAATAGGGCAATATACAAGCTAAATCACATTCTGTCAGTTGAACTTGAAGTAGCAAACAGTCACAGTGTAAAAAAATACCTAGGCTCTACACTCCAGGATGAGTTTGGATGGTGGTTGTGGGGCAAGGGTGAAGGGGAGCTGGAGAGATAGAGCAACATACACACATGCACAGACAGAAGGAGAGACAGAGAGAGAGAGAGAGAGAGAGAGAGAGAGAGAGAGAGAGAGAGAGAGAGAGAGCAGGGATAGAGAGAGAGAGAGAGAGAGAGAGAGAGAGAGAGAGAGAGAGAGAGAGAGAGAGAGAGAGAATAGACAAAGCATAGAAAAATAGGACAAACATAATTGGTAGATGATGAGTTGTAGCCAGATTTCCATGCATAGCATATGATGTTTTTATTATTTCATGAGTCCACAGCAGTTGTTGTAATTGTCCAGGATGAGGAGTCTCCTCTCAGGCTGTAGCGTTGGTGTAGATGTATGGCCTGCTGCTCTACAATGTAAACATGTCGTCATGGGTCTCTGGTGTCTTGAGATGACGTACTCAATAGCCTTAAGCACACTTTGGCCACAGGGCTTATTAACCCCTTTGTTGATGGAGATGTGATTAGCAGCTAAGATACTGTATGTGATCTGTTTCGCAATCATTCCCCACACTGTGGGTCTAAATTATTTTCACAACCAACCTCTCACAGGGAGCCAAAAGCTAAGATTGGCAATTACACAGCCTCACATGGTTGTCTGTCGGAACATTAGACCAAAGTAGCCTGTCTACTTCCTCATTCAATGGTGAATATGTTTTATTACTATTTGAAAAAACTGTAAAACTGATTAGCAATAACCTCCTGCTTCATCTCATACTGCATTCCTCAATGTACAATACGCTAATGCAGAATCACCTGTGTTGTCATGTTATGTTAAGGCAAGAGGAATGGTTGTTCAATGTATCTGCATGCAGTCTTCCTGTTAGGTGATATTAACAGTTTGACAGATCACAGACAGAAATAGGGAAACAACAACACATTTTCTATGTAAAACACAGGGGTTGTTTGAGGCTTCACAATATTAAATACGTCAGACAGCTTCAAACTCAGGCGCAAGTTCAAAATCAAAACGTACTGTCACTGATCCACTGAGACCTGGTGACTATTACCCAAGAGAATGAAGGTGTCTTCTCAACTCTTTTATTATCATCCTCTCCTCAGTAAAACAGCTTCCAAGCTCGAATGAATATTTAATGCATCATCTATCGTCACACCCATTTCCACTGTTTAGGGAGACATTTGAATGGCGAACAAAGCCTTTCAATGAAATGAAACCTATCATATCTCAAAACAAGACGACAATTGAAACAACATGTCTCAGAATAAAAGTCACTGTCATGAAATCATTGCAGCATTGTACTTCTCAGACATCACACTTGGTCCCCCCCCCCCCCCCCGTGCAATGAATAGTGTATGACAAGCAGCAGAGTAGATGCATCTCTAAGAGGCAGCTCACAGCAGAAGTTGTCTGTCTGATTAATCTCCACACTGATTTACAGCACTTCCTATCCCAACATATGTGGTCCAGCGCAACAGTACGTGCTTTGCTAACACACTGTCTGGTTTATTTGGTCAGGCTGAACTGCGCTGCTTTGGTTGGTTGGCAAGGGAAGTACATAATTGGGAAGTAGAGATCATGAAGACTTTGACACACGGTTGGCAGAGGGCCAGATGCAATATCAATAATGGACCGTGAACAATTTAGATTTTGCATGGTAGAGTGGGTTTGCTGTGGAGGGACGAGGATCCAGCTACCTTAAGGAGTTCAACTGAAGGGCAGGCACCATTCCTGGCACTTATATTTAAAAACATTCTACCAAAAACGGACTTATATGGCAAACACGGAGAAGCCATTTGGGACAGGGTAGGTATAACAAAAAACAACATACATATTCTCAAACAGATCTAGAAATCCTTTTCTCCGCTGATATAGAAGTAATATTTTGCTCTGGTTGATGCATCTGCTGAACCGTGCTGACTTGAGCAGAACCAGTCCATTTGTCAGAGATGTGCTTTTTATTCACAAGGTCCCTCAAAAATGCGATTAACTGCATCAACCCATATTAATTATGACAAATACAGGATAAAAGACTAAGGAGAAAATATATCAATGCAACTTTGTCAGGCAGCCAAACCTGTAATGAATATAGATGATGCTTATTCATGCATTGATGTAGAAGGTATTAGGAAATAATGAAGTCAGCCAGGCAGTCCGATGTGGCCGGGCAAAGCTCTCCAGCACATTCCCCACCAATAATGTTGTGAGATGTGTAAACAAGCTTATGCGAAAATGCACAGAATAAGACATGCACTGACAATTCTGTTGCGTCCTACTGATACATAAATCATTTGATGTGCAATATTCAGTCCCTGGAAGTCTTATCAGTATGATAAGGTTAAACACAGGTTGCAACAAGCCAAATCAACTTCAAATATTCGATGACAGGCAACTTACAGCAGCTGCATAATTTACGGTATGAACAGTAATTAAAAACAATTCCCTGATAAGTTGTACATTCAAAATAATTATTTACAAGTCTACTCTGAAGTTACAGCTCTACAAACATATTAACATATTAACAACACCTGTACTCTATTCATAATATTGAATATCATATTGAGCTTTGATGATTAAGGTGGTCCACTTTCAGACTACCTTTCCTGTTTAGAAGCGCAAAACAGGCATGAAAATAAGATACCTAATATGTATGTTAACATTTATAAGTATCTCTACCCCCAACCTTGGCACAGTCTGCAAGTGACCTATTAGTCATATTGTAAAATGTTGACCTTGTGTATACCAGGAATTGGAGCAGGGTTGTCTGTAAGATCCTGGGACACAGCCCATTTACTGGCAGAGCTCTGTGTTAGCTTGTCACCTTATTTCATCATGGTTCTCTTTCAAAGGAATGGACTTTTAACAGCCCAATCCTGGAGTATATCCCACATTCCCCCAGTAAAGATAAAGAGACAATCACTGGTGGGGTGACAGTGGAGGGCTTCATAAAGTCTGGGAGAAATGTGGGGTGATCAAATCTAACCTTTCATATCCCGCAAAAGGGAACGTTGCAATCTCTTTGTGAATTTTTTTGCTGAATCATTCCAAATCCAACAAACCAATGTGTCTGTCCCCCAGTGCTTCCAGAGGTAAAATAAAGCAGATGTGAGCAGAGCAAGTGTCAACCACAAGATCTAGGGGGATGGTCTCCGCGGGGTGATCATGCTTCAAATTGTGGGCAAGGGATGTATATACAGTTACACTGTTCTGCTAACATTGATATTTACAACCTGTCTAGCCATACATGCAAGGACTGAACCTTGACTGGAGATAATGTCACAGTAGGTATTGCTGAATAGTTTATAACTTCCATGCACAGCCCATCTACTCGTTTGCAGTTGAAACCATACTAAACAACTACGAAAGGCCCAAGAAAAGCACCCAAGGCTTTTTGAAGAATGATGAACCATAGAACAGAATACATATTTGAGGTACATAAATAGGTCATAGTATCATTTAGTATCTAAATGTATTCCTGACCAAAGGTCTGTAACTCATAGACATGACTAAAACTGAAATGTCACTGTGTCTGTAGATTTCCCTCTCCTTGATGTTTTCTGGCAGCTGAAGATCTTCTGATCGTTGGTCAAGTAACATTCATCTGAACTGGCACATCAAAACACATTCTGTCTATAGTTATTTGCTAGGTCAAGAGGAGAGCTGTCCATTATTGAGCCAGATGTTGTTTTCATTCGGTCTCCATTAAATAGATGAATAAACATAATAAATAAACAGAACAGCAAACAAATTGCTTTTTTTGAAAAAAAATATGCTCTGCTGCATTAATGTGCAGCTTTTTTTTCACAATATCAATTTTCTATGTGACATTGTTGCCTCATAGCCTGCCCATATTGTAATATTTCACAACTATTACTCAGTCATAAACAGGCTGCTTTTAGGCTGCATTCTAACTGCAAACACCACCATTTAAAAACATCTCCTGTAATGAATAACAGAGGTGTTGTAGGCTGTAGCAGCTCCAGTTCAAACATTCTCAGTCAAGGGTACCTGGGTTCTCATCATCTCTGACCCGGTCAGCCAGAGAGACCAATCGTTTCCTGTTGACTACCTCTGAACTTCGACCCACACCATGGGAGCATCTCCTTTCACCTCTCCCTCAGCCCCTTAACCTCCCACCTCCACATACAAACACACAAACAAACACATAGATAGATAGATACATACATAGATAGATAAATAGATACATAGATAGATAGAAATGTTTATTGCCACACAACAATGTTGGTGGTATTTCTCTGTCATAGGTAGCTCAGTCCAGTAAGGGGGGGGGGGGGGGGTAGAACAAAAATTAGAAATTCCAGGTCAGCTTTGTCTCTCTTCCACGTCTCACTCTCAGTCCAGCTCTGGTACCTTTTCTGTGGCCTCGTATCTCCACAGGAATATTGAGCATCTTAGGAGCGTCTCTCTAGAGCACCGCAGCATTATTCAAATGGACACTTCACCTTGAAAAATGCAAAAAAATATATCTAAATGATCTATACTGATCAAACTCGCTGAAAACTAAAACCAAAAGTATCAGATGATATATGTTCACAGTCCAGAAAAGTACTACAGCCGTGTTAAGGGAAAAAACAATTAAAAACAATTAAAATAGCGAAAAATGCAACAACAAAAAAGTTAAGGACAGACTGTAGCAGGCTGGCATCCAGGCGGCTCCATTATGACGAGAACCCCCCCCCCCCCCCCCCCCACCCCCACACATACACATCTGAGCAGATCTGCTCTCTGTATTTGCTCTCTATGTCAACAGAGAGAGACCAGATAAAAGGTTGTCCAGCTCAGAAACACCACGTCTGTTTCATCAGGTGAAGAGATAGGAAGCTGTGAGGCAGCATCTGACCCATGAAGCCCAATGCCTGCCCCCACTCTGTCAGGTGGTATAAGACAGCTGCTACTGCTGCATGTGTCTGTCTGTGCTACTAAGAGAATGTTACCAAGGCTTTACCAGATCGAAGCTTTATCAGGAACATGTCATGTGAATACATACAGAGCTGTTTGGGTGTTGGGTGGGTAAAGTAGACTAGGCCAAACAATAAGAAGGGACAAACGTCCTAATAAAAGAAAATGTGAACTTTGTACAGTAATTGAATTAGATGTATTATCATTGTAATGACGTTCAGCCACTACATTATACACATACATTTGTCCCTGTCTATTTCACTGTTTTCATTGGATGACAAATGTGGCAGATTTCCCCCACATTCTTTGAGTGGCATTGGTGTTGACTCATCAACCTCATGTCATCCATATTTTGATTGTATGATCTTGTGTTCAATAAACCTTGCATAGGTATTTAATGATTAGTTTCTAGAACCTGTCTAATCAAAAGAAGATACCATGAATATTGAACACATGAATGTTAGCTGAAATGGTAAGCTGGAAAAGGCTGAATTTAATGAGGCTTTGATGCCCGTTGGAATAATTGAAGCCCACTTATCCATCAAAATACCTCCCCATTTTCCCCCTTCACCCTCACCGGTATGCAGAGCATCAAAGCTTTGTCTGTTTTCGTTTACGTTGCCTAGTATTGAAACTAACCAAAATGAATATTTCATAGAAATATTTTGGACATCTGTTGATAACTCAAAAATGTTCTTTTTTATAATAAAATGCCTTTTGTGTGTTTTGGCTTCTACTGTATAAAAAGTTCAACTAATGACTTACATTTTCCAAGAGGTCATATGACATTGTCTGTCTGACACAGCCTCCTCCGCATATGCTTTTCCATATACTCTGACAGGAAATTTTACATGAATCCCATATCACATAATCTCAGCCCAATCACCCTCCTAATCGTCCATCTGTCTTTCTGTATAAATTGAAGCATTCATTAATGTTACTCATTTGCCCTTAAAAAATGATGACTTTATTTTTCCCTAAGGAACATCTTTTCAGACGCATGCAACAGAAAAAAAAACAAGACTTTTCTGCAAGACGAAATGCTCGCAGGATAGATTCATCCAGCGACAAACACAAGAAACAAATCATACTTAAGCTGATGAATGTGGAAAGGGGCCAATGGAAATACTGCTGTGGCAAATAACGACATGTATATTTTCTGAACTGACAGCTTACGACCCACAAAGTTGACACAATTATTCAGAATCTCACCACAGTCACTGAGCCGTGTCCATCAGGTCATTGAAGGCAGCTCCTCGACCAGGCTTCATTCCTTGGAGCTAGTTTGACAGTCTGCAGTGAATACTCTGCTCACTGGGTCTGGCAGATCCTTTGATCTAAAAACGCTACAAGAGCAATGAACCCAAACGCATAAACCTCAGTCTGACAGACCAGTACTACAGCTCACGGTCACACTCACCTCTCACTGTCTGGGGCCACTTTATGACTAGTCACACAGGAGGCAATTACACCTAGTAAGAAAATGGATTCAGGACTGACACAGGTATATGTGCTACACCATCAAACACATTGGTTGCCAGTTGTGGTGTTGTGTTTTGGGTTAGAATGGAGTCAATGGAGGATATTAAATAGCTGCTTCCTCAACGCTGTTCATGATAATACAGATCTCACCCCCCTCCCTACAGACACACCTGTACTGGAAGAATGAAGAACTGACATGTCCATGTCACTAACTGACAGTGACATGGTTCAAAGCTAAAGCTATCAGCTAACACTTAATGTGGCCATGGGTGTGCATGGGTTGAAAGCCTGCAGTATCTCTGCTAACAGTACTCTGATCTCCTCTCCAAGGGAAATGTGTCTACAGCACAGCCCTGAGACCCAACAGCAGCGTCTGCAACACATCTGTGCCAAACACTTCTAATGGGGATCATTTGATAGCCTCCAACCGTTCATGTTTAATTCAGGCATAATATATGTGAATATGTTAATTATTGATCTCACAAGCTATTGATCAAGTCTTCTCGGCTGGCATTCACAGCATGCCCAGGCACCACGTACACAGCCCAGGGATCTGCTGCAAGCTCATGTCGGCGGCTGAGGAACTGAAGGCGGAACGCTTTGAGGTAATTTGCATGTTTTCATGCAGACCACTGTGTTGTGGCCCAGACCTTGACAGTAGAGAAGAGGTAGGGAGGTGTGAGAGGCATTGAGGCAAATTAATTAGCTTTTCCAAAGAGTACATTATC
Source organism: Hypomesus nipponensis (assembly GCF_054491055.1). Taxonomy (NCBI): domain Eukaryota; kingdom Metazoa; phylum Chordata; class Actinopteri; order Osmeriformes; family Osmeridae; genus Hypomesus; species Hypomesus nipponensis. The sequence continues at coordinate 13,869,707 of NC_140366.1, read as the reverse complement.
TGCTTTCCTTTAATGGAACACAAAAGCACCGTACTTAATTGATCTCCCAGCGTATTCATATTAGAACAATCCTCCCCCTCTCCTTTCTTTTAGGCGATGGAGCAGAACTGGTGTTCCTTTGTCAGTCATGTATTAGAGTCCTTCTAAGAGACAGAAAAAAATTGCCCAGGCATGAGTAACATGGCGGAATGGAGCATTTTCTTATCTGATGTGAAATGTGAAGTGGCCCTGCAGGGTGAGAAGAACGACGGGTACTGAGGCAAACAGCATCATCCCCACCTCGCCGCAGTGAGTCATCGCGACAGCTAAGAGGCCAGCAAGCATTTATCCTCTTTAGAGCCTGTCAGGGCCCATCTCCCCTGGCCCCTGTGACGCCGCGACAGGCCTCGGCACTGGACAAAGCAGGCGGACCAGCGGGCCCCACGCTCAGACTGCCAACGCGTAGGTGGCCGTTTCTGAATTTTTCCACCGCCGACTCTGGCTTAATGGCTACTGAAGACCTCCGACCTTGGCTGACAATTTACATTTGCTCACTGCGGGTGTGCTGACGAGTGTGGCTCATATGTAGAATAAAGTGTTTGGAGTCATGAGCTGTGACAGTGTCCATGGAACTGGGACTGTGAAGCCAAGGCTGTTATGTTTTGACTGTATTGTTAAGCATGACTGTATCTGAGAGAAAGACATAGTACCTTACTTTGCTTGGATCCAGTGGACCATGAAATGTTGAAGTGCATCGATAACTACTGTAGAGGGGAATTTTCAACGTATCACCACGTATTGTGAGCTAGTTTGAGCATGCAAAACACAGAACTGTCAATTTCCACCTGGGTCCCCATCTATTTTAATACTGATCCATATTTATACACTGGCCAGGCTGACAAAAATAAACCTGAGTGGAGGACAGGCAGTAATAGATTCAGTTCCATGTCTCAGCTCTGTTTGGGTAACCCAGAGCTGAGATGGCAAGGAACGGCGCTGGCATTGCATAAAGTCAGTTCGAAACAAGCACTTCATTCTGACACATCAGCCCTACTGTTACCTCAAGTCAGGAGCACCGTGGAAATTCATCACAAACACACTCACATTTGGTTAATTTTATTTACTCAGGCCATCAGGCAAGCTTACTCTCTCTCCCGACACCCTGCAGCTGGCTGTGATCTCCAAGGGAACAACAATGGCTCAGGAGACAAAAATATATTCTCTTCTTGGTAGGGGTCCCCTTCATGGCCATTTTGTTGTTTACCCAGGAACAGTGGAATCTAACCACACAATATTGATTGTCCTTGACCCTCAGAGAACTCTAAACAAGTAGGCTGAGTAATAAGGAATGTGCCAGCTACAGTAGCCTTTTATCAGTCAATGACTGACCTGAGAGCGGCATTTACATCACCCTGTCTAATCGTCCTCCTCCTTATCTATTCTTCACTTTCTTCATTTAACTCACTTACAGTAACAGTTGGATGGTAAGACAAGGACATATGAGAAGCATCTTTTCTTGCTGCCTCGCTTTCTGTTCAGATGCAGTTCATTGTGTACCATATGCGATTCAAAGCGTGTTTTTTGTGTGCTTTGTGCAGTGTGCTGTGTCGTGCTTAGTTTCCAGGGGATTGGTCCGAGGCAGTCTACTGTATACTGATGCTGGGACAGGCCAGCGATTAGAGCTGGTTAGACAGATGCCACTTCATCCGGGCCTTTTTACATAAAACATTTACCACTGCACAAGAACTAACAATACATTAGACTGATCCAGAATGTTCCAAAGTTATCCAGAATGGTCAAATAAATGTTTTATAAGTATATTTATATCTCAGAGAAGACATTTAAGGATTGTAAGTCTTTCTCTGCCACTGGTGAGTAGACTCTCTACTGAACTGAACTAGCCACTCTCCTTATATATTTACACAGACACCCACACTGATACATACATACATGCATGCACATGACAGGATGAACAAAAGGCATATCATCTGTTTAAATGTTTCTGATGATCTTTTAGGATTATAATCTCCCTCCACTAGTTTTAGCCAGAGCTTTTCTATGTAAGTGGTCCAACCAAAATCCTTGATAATCCTAACCTTACAGCTTAATGTGGTCGCTTACCTGTGGACACATTGTCTTTTTACACAATGGTATGTTTTCAAAACAAACAACTACAAAACACGCATAAATACAATATATTTACCTTACTTTGTATGGCCTGAACATTTACAATATTTAAAGCTTTCTAAAGCGCTGTTTTATCCTTGAACCCTTGATTTGCTCACTCAAGCCACAGTGTTGACAGAACCATCAGTTTGACTTACTGTACGTCTCTGGCAATATCTCATAGTGATGGCAATCACATGAAGAGACCATTGATCTGCTGGAGTGTCTGATTAACATAGCAGCAAGGTGAACTCTGACTGATGATAGCCGTGATTGGCGGTAACAACATATATGTACTGTACAGTACATAAAGACAGGAGAGGAGACGGTCTGAATGTACAATGTGAAGGTAGGTAGTTGAGCCAGCAAGATGCCCTTGCTGTCAATACATCATCATGAATAACCAATATGTAACTCTCTCCCTCTCTCATTCTCTCACCCCATTCCCCTATCCAAACACTCTCTCACTTTCCCTCTTTATTCTCTCACCCTCCCTCAACCCCCTCTCTCCCTCCTCCACCTATGTTTCTCCCTCACTCTTTCTTTCTCCCCTCACACACACATGTCTATATTCTCCCAGCAAGAGACCAGACACCCTACCATAAACTCTTGGCCCGTTTATCGAGCTCTGTGACAGCAGCTGATGTTGCCCTTTCTAAATCGTGTCATCAGTTTCTCCCCATAATCAGGATAATCTCACACTCCCTTCTGAGCATTAGATCATTATAAATGTCCAATCCAATTTCTGACTATCAGGGTGAAGGTATGACACATAAAATATTGTTGACGCGTATAATGGTTAGGAAAGCCTGGTTCGCTCGGAAGCTTGAGTAATGACTGAAACAACAACACTGTGATTCTAGCATTTTTCCCAGCATGGCGTGCGATTCAGTTGCGCTGAAAGGCCAAGTTTATGGTAGGAAAAACAAACAGGGATGATGACAGCCGTACTTTGGGCTGTGCAGCTATATGCGCTCCTGTTGAGAGAGCATTAGTGAGGTGGATCTGCAATCAGGTGCTTTTGAACCGATATATACAGAAACAGCTTCATGCTATATGCAATTGGAGAAAGTGTTTCTATACTGCTTCTAAATGCTGCTATACCTACTTATAGTAAACATATCGGGTCATTATTTCACATAAACTATCTGGACAACGGAGTAAAAAGCATTTTTATAGGGATTTGGGATGTGAATGGCTAAATGTCAATGGGTCAAAAAAGGGAATAGAAAAGGCCTGATTACAGCACATATCTGAAGTTCTACATTGATGAGGGGGACATTAGTGGTGATTGTAAGTGTGTGTATTAGTGTGAATATGTGTGGTGTATATAAGGGTATGAAGTGACAGATTATGTTAATATCATGGTCCACTGGCTCTCTCCCAAATCCTAAACTTTGATTAATTTGTCAGATTAGGAGTGCATAGGTAAACTGCCCTGGAGCTTCACCGTGCTTCTCCCCAGAGCATAGAAATAATGGGCCGCTAGATTCCATTTTGCATTTCAAGCCGTACATAATTAGAATTATTGGCAGGCGACTTAAGGTGCCAGCCTTGGCTGCTGCATCTCTGTGTGAAGATCAATCGTCCCACTCCCCCTGACCTCCTCAAGAAGGAAAGATAATGGTCCTGTTTGGACACAGGGCTTGGTATTTTAGAGCAGCTTGCTCTAAAATACCAAGCCCAACATGAAAAATACATACTGTATTGCATTGGCCCATTTCCCTCTCCTGTGCTCTAGATGTTCCTTTCTTGGGATAAACCAAGCCTGAGAAAATCCTCTTGTCAAGCATCGTGTAGTATGATTTGGGTTCTAAAAACATGACAATCTACTCTCCCTCTTATCAATCCTAGGTAATGGGGATAACTGTAATACCTACAGTATATAAACGAAGCGCTACTGATTAGAAAATTATCTCTCTCAACAAGGAGCTTACCGCCCGCTAATAGCCACACTGGCATGCTGAAAAGTGAAGTCTAGCCCCAGAACATTTCCATATCAGAGGGGGATGCGTGTGAATTTCAATCATGGCTTTCCTATCAAACCATCACACTGAATCCTCCTCAGGCATGTGGGGAATGGAAGTCAACCTCCATCCCCCTCACATCCCCTGCCGAGTCATATTAATCATCAGGACCTCCAGAGGATGGAAGAGCAGCTTCAAGCTGCAAGATTCTCTGAAGAACTGTTTCTAATTGAATGGGAAGCAGGGTACAGGCAGGCAGAGTAGAGCTGATGAAGTTGATAATGACCTTTGACTCTGGTTCGCTATTGGTACCCAGGATTGATGTTCCCCATGGAAAGCACACTGATAGACTCTTGGAGAGAGACTTATTCACACTAAAAGGTTACTGGAGAGATGGACCTTGAATGATTCGACATATTAGTGAAGCTCAATGGCGTCCCATGAAATTTTCCCTCATTCATTTCTGAAGTGGTATTGGAAAACAGATACTGTGTCTGTAAGGAAAATACTTTCATGCACTAGCACGCACACAACTGAACAGCCCAATATACAAACGCAGTGTAGTGTAAAGTAGTGTGTCTGCCTGCAAATGGAGGAGCTCAATCAATTTCATGGTTTTAAAATGAAAAACCTGACACTCATAATCACTTAACCTATGTTACAACAATATTCTCTATTGTCTAAGTGAAGTCTTGATATGCAATTGTTCTAGTACTGTGAACGGGAATTAACACATTGCACCTCACACAAATGTTGTTTTTATTTCGCCATGGAATGATGTTCAACTTTGAATACATATTTTAAAAGATCATGTCAAACTAATAATGGCGGGTTTACAAAGCGTTTCATTCAAGTTGAACAAGCGGCGGGCAGTGCCAAGTAAATCCCTGTACCCATTGTATGATCCTAACATGACACTTTCAAAAGTGAGACAGTGGTGATCAAGATAATGATTAGCATAGAGAAGCATTAATATTGCATTACCACGGCACAGAATACTTTAACCCAGTGGGAGGAGAATAGATAAACCCTGCCGACTTGTCAAGCTGCTTCCTGGTTGAACAGCACACTGCTGAGTCAAGCCATTTTTCAACAGACCACCCGTTGGTTTTTAGCCGACAGTTATGTAACTTTGCCGGAACTTTCTCCTTCCACTGTTGTTAAAACAAATACTTGCTCAGTTGAGGACATATTCAATGCAAGTGCTTGGCAGGCAACAAAAAAGTAGCTTCTGTAGTATTTCATTAAATAAATGTGTAACATTCATGGCCTGCAGTACAGTATTATTGTTGAAAGCCTTAGACTAACATTGAGAAAAAAATAATACTGTACTTTGTGGCAATAGAGGACGTCACCTCAAAACATTCATAGCACAATACTGGACATGCAAGTTAAACTTTTGTTGCAAAGGTAATTTTCTAAGTTAATTCTGAAGCTGTTTCAAAATGCATTACAGTTTAGTCCCATCACCATCAGCATCGTTATTATTATCATCATGTTGTCTTCCTTTCAGATTCTCCCATGTGGGAGACAAAGCTGCCATGTCAAAGGAAGCCATGCAATTTCTCCCATTTCAGTTTTCATGTCAGTAAGAATTCCATTAAACGTCATTGTTTATAATCCCCCGAGGCTGAAAATTACACTGTTCAGAAAAATAATTGGATTTTAACACCATTGAATTGCTAATAGCTATCTTTTTGTACAGGCTTTTTAGTTATATGATCCCGCGTTTTCACAGCTCACTGACATTTTTAGAGTTCACTAATTCCAGCATTAGTCAAAAAACCTCTCATATTCTCATCCAGCCTCTTGATTGATGAAGATGAGAGCTGAAGAAAGTCATGGTCCCAATGTACGTACTGTAAGTGCATTGTGGTTGACTACATAATCATTGTAGTCGAGAAATGTTCAGAGATACTGTACATTTCTTTGATAGGATTTGTCCTAAGGTCTTTTTTAATTAACAATAGTGATGCAACCTGTCAGAAACAGACACATTTGTAAAAGTTGCTTTAGACAGGACTGAAATCTCACTGGGATTGTGCTCATGGATAGAATACATTCTCTTTAAGATTTTCTGTTTGTCATTCTGTTTGACGTCGTATAGTAATGTCTGAAATTTAATCATTGAGTGAACCTTTTTAAAATTGCTTATATCAAAGAGAGGAACAGTTACAAATGGTGATAAATATGCAGCTGTGGAAATGAAAGCCTTCCCATCTGAACTGGTGAGGATGATGGCAGGCCTCACACAGCTTTAATCAATGTTTTCCTTTTTGATTACAGCCTGACTGGGGTCATATTCATCATGTTATAATTTGATGGATTGTTGAATCTTCCTTTGTTTCCCTGTGCCCTTGCTCCATTCGAACACGTCATCTTTGATATGACAAAATGTGAAGAACATTTACATTGTCAAAGTAAAAATAAAAAAATAAACGAAAGGAAGAAAGGCCAAAACTCCCCTCAAAATTAAATTATCCAGTCAAATAAGAATTGTAAATCCCATAGAAAAAAAGCATTGCACTGTTGCCCTTGGCTGATTAGAAAGATCAATTTGAATATTTGTTCCCTCTTCTGAGGTTTGGGTAGGGTCATTGTTAACAAAAGGTTGAACTTGGACAGCTTCATGCCACTACACAGGATTACACCACATTAAATGGGCTCATCAGCAGAGGTCAGAAGAGCTCAGCCAAACGTGTTGTAATTAAGGAGAAGGATGATTTCCTTTTTTTCACACCAAATAGCCCACCATTCCCCCACTTGGCCACACCCTGCATTCCAATCCCCAAATCAGACCTTCTTCTCTTGAAGTCATTCTCTCTTCTTCTGCTATCACTGCCCTCATCCTCTGCTGAATGGTACGCAGTGCAGGAGGTTCCATCTGTGGAGTTTGCAGCAAGGTCAAGGATTTATTTTGCCGGGAAATACTTCAAATAGGGTGTGACATACCTGTTGTGTGTTGGATGCTAATTAATCCAACTGTTTCGGGGGGTTAGCAGGGGGGGGGGGTCATATGGCTGAGCGGTTAGGGAGTCGGGCTATTAATCAGAAGGTCTTTGGTTTAATTCCCGGCCATGCCAAATGACGTTATGTCCTTGGGCAAGGCACTTCAGCCTACTTGCCTCGGGGAGCATGTCCCTGTACTTACTGTAAGTCACTCTGGATAAGAGCGTCTGCTAAATGACTAAATGTAAATGTTTCAAGTACAGTTAATCGGCATCTAGTTCATTGTTTTAGTCTAGTTTAGTCTCATGTTTCATCAAACAGTATTGTGAGTCTTCTCCTACCTACTCACCTATTCCTCAGCATTGCGATTGTCAGGATGTGGAAACAGAATAAGGAGTAAATGACAGGAGAGCTAAAAACAGCGTTTCATGTGAAGATGATGGGGGGAAAAGATTGCAGGGGCCAAGGAGGTCAAGGCTGAACACCCATTTCTGTGCACATAATAGAAGCAGCCACTTTGTACCATCATCCTTCTTTCTGGAAGAACACATCTATTTCATGGGTAATACTCAGTTCCTGTAAGTGCCTGTAACCTGTTTACATCATTCACTGGAGACAGAATCCTTCCCCCGTTGCCTCACATACATAACCACCAATGATGAGGAATGTACATGAAGGTACTGGTATGAGGGCGCTTGTATCATGGTACTGCAAATTTTGTACATGCAGACACAAACACTAGGCGGTCACAAAATGAAGTATGGATAAGTCAAATAAATAAATGGTACATACTTTAATACTGTAATACACCTGTTACATATAAAAAATTAAAGATTTCATCAAAGAGTAGAGATAACTTTCCAGTTTACTCAGCAGTAATATCCTTCCCTTCTGTAAATGAGGCCAAAGCCTGAAAGACATTAATCTTCACGGTGACCTGATTCAGACTGTTTCACTGTCCTTCTGTTTTTCATTTGCAGTGTCCAGCTGACCTTATTCAACAAGCATTCATCATCGAGATGATCCTCTTGTCCCTAAATTCTCGAGTGGAGGTCGAGGGGTTCTCCAGTCTCCCTCCAAAGCCACTCTTGTGAGCCAAGTAATACTGTGAGGGTTCTCTTGATTTCTGGGAACATACTTTCCGACACTAAACTCCAGAGAAGCCGACACAATCACCTTGTCAGTCTACTACAGTCAATGAAGGTTGAAATACGAAGAGCGTGCGGCCAAAACACTGGATAGCAGCAATAACAGCACGCTTCAATGAAGCGAAACTGGAATACCTCTGTCCTAGACACTTGAGGCCATATAACGACTGTTCAGACGTCTGCCTTTGTACAGGAACACTAATGAGAATATTGCTAATTCATTACATCTCAATCCCAACTCACTAAATCCCCATCAGAGCATGGCCACTTAATTGTGGGGCTCCATCATTATTGAGTCTGGTCTTATCCTCGCTGAGAGCAGGCTATTACAACAGTCTGCTGCATTGATTGGTCATTGACTTGGATAAATAACGACATACTTTAGAGAACTGCTGAGACATCCATCATCAACAATAGGCATCAGTGCCATGATGTCTGTTTATTAACCAGAGCATTAACAAACTTAATTCTGGTACTTGTGAATTTGTGTAATTGTGAGATGTTTATACACACACACACACACACACACACACACACTCACTGTAACAGGCAGCAATTATTGGCCAATAATTTCCCTTTCCTTAGTAAACATGTTAACAAGATATATACAACATTGGGTGTTGACTTTTTCTACTACAGCAATCAACCTCTCAGAACACTGAGTAGACCTACTGCCATCTCAGTGTGAGGTACAATACAATACAATATACGTTTAACCGAGTTTTCTTCAGCTAAATGGCTCAGCTGGAAAAAGTGTGTGTATTAGTGTGTCTTCGTGTATATGTGTGTGTGTGCTAGTAGGAGGAGAAGAGGAAGGAAAAGAGAGAAGAGAGAAAATGTGAGAGAGAAAGACGGAGAGAGAGTGAGGATGTTACACAGCATAATGCACCAAACCACTTCTGTGCATTGCTGTGTGCACGCCTGCAAATGGAGGAACTCGCTCAATTTCATGGTCTTAAATGACATAGTGAACATATCATGTCGTCTTTTAACCTCACCTAAACACAGTTTCCTCCCTGTCTCAACAAATGTACCATGCAACTAAGTGGCAGCATTTTGGAGGCCGAATTGTAGAAATAAGCATAGGCAAAATCTAGATTTTTTGTAGTAGATGAAAAACTAATAAAGCCTGGGGTGAAATGATGTTCTTCCTTTCCTTTCTTTTCTTCTCTGTCCCCTCCTTCCCACTCCACGGTTTTAATGTGTTAGATGTGTCTGCCTGGCACAGTTTGCTTATACCCTATAATTTTATATTCCACATCCCAGTACCCTCTCCTCTCAGTTATCTCAGGATCTCAGTTATCCTGACCTGTTGCAAAACATGTGTGATAAAATTGTTAACCCTGGCAAGGGGGAGGATTGACCTGTCACAGGAATGAAGTGGGGTAAAAATGGTGTCTTGGGAGGGGGCAATGCTCCTGGGTGTCACGGTCAGTGGGCTTGAACTCTGACTCACGACTGAATCACTCTGATGAATTCCAGCCTTTAACTATGTGCTGTTTAAACTGACACCACACCATTGACAGAGACACATTGTAATGGCAAAATCTATTGAAATGATTCTACTCTGTGAGGCTGTAAACGTGTAGCTGTTTCCAGGTGACACTGACGTTAAAGGAGACAATAAGTCAACACTGTTCGACACACTGGCATTGCAGTCTGTCCTATCAAAGTATGCACTATGTACTTTATGTTCTCATTTTGATGTTACACATCATCTTGACCTTGCCATGAACCGCTGCAGTGAATAAGGCCATATTATTGATTGTCATTCCTCAATATATGTGGCTCTCAAAGGTTTTAGATGGTTACATATTATAAGTGACTCATCCTTGTCTAATGGATGACAAGCCAATGGAGGTGACTGAAATCATATGTTCACATATTCAGAAAGCCATGGTCGGGCTAATATTGCTACCATGAGAGACTACCCAAATGTTGCAAGTCATTGTAATGGCCGTTGACCGTGATGCCCATGCATTCTAGCAGCATTCAATGACATTTAACTTGGCAAAACATCTTCAACATCAGCAAATTAACAGACGATACACACAATCAAGACTACAAATGCAAAGCATTTGATACTGATATACTATATAGTATTATATGTTGTCACACGCTGATCAGCACGTATGAAGGGAAGCTTGAGGACGTGTTCTGGGATCAGTAGTGAGACTCGTGGGCAGCCAGACAGGTCACCTGGGCATGATGGCACCTCTGCCCCCTGTGCGGTCAAACTGCTGAGCAGGCTGGCATGACCGTCGCAACCCATCAACCTGGGCCTGACTCAGGCCCATCACTCTTTGCAGGTCATTTGTCTCCGTTCAGCCTGTCATGCTGTCAGGGTTGGGAAGGCGCTAACTCAGCCTCCTCCATCTGGCTGCTTGGGTGACAGGTCCCCAGTGCAGGTCTGGGCAGAAACGTGTCAGGACACCGAGAAAACGGTCAGGTCAGGACAGAGTACTCAGTCATTAGAGAGTCAGGGATCATTCTGTTGATCTTCCTTGCCAACTCGGTTCTCAGTAGGTGCTAAATGACGTATACTCTCGAGAGTTGTCTGGCACACCAATTGTGCACAATTTCTCAAAGAGTGGTAATGTTGTGAAGAAACTGCTGCATGAGCCATATTTGCTGCTTCGCATTGTTTATCAGCAGGAAATTCGAATAGATTATGGGAAAATTCTGAGAAACGGAGTTCTGGGAAAATAAATTATGTAACCCCAAAGGTAAGCTACAGTGGGGGTAATTGGTTGACAATTGACAGACTTCTACTACATGATTACTTGATAGGAAAATACAATGCAGGCCTCCTGCTTACATAAAGGTAACACTTTATTTAATAAAAACTTCGGAGAAGCAGGTGTACATTTACGTTTTTTAACGATCAACAGGTCAGGTTGATTGTAAAAAAAAAACAAAGGCCCAAACACAAACCCTGTCTTGGGGATAAACTATAAAATAATACAAGAATCGATGATACATATCTTTCTTAAGTTATTAAGATTTATGACCAGAAAAAAAACTGACTTGAGCAGGCTCTGATGTAGCTATTACTTGGTGACATTCAAATTGTCAGACAGCAGGAGGATTATTGCTGGAACCCATACAAGCCTGACACGACAGACTGATCAAATGTTTCTGCATCTGACATGCAATGAATCTAGTGTCAAATGAGCTGATCTAATTCAACTGGGAATTGGAGAAAAAATAAAGTAGTGCACCTGAATCTAAAGTTCTGCCCACGTATCCAACATTCCAACCACTTGAACAGTTCAAGATACATTTTTGATGAGCACTGGCCTAGATGTAACTGACAAACAAACTCAGCTGCCTCAGTTCAGCGAAAATGAACGTAAGCCACGTTGTTGTTGGTATGGCTGCCGTTAGATCTGTTACTGACCTGTTTCGGTTCATGCATTTGGTCCAATTTTGGTACAATTTAACGGGTCCGTTTTGAGGTTTGGTAAGAAACTCCAGTTTTGTTTTTTACACAATGTTGTGGACCCATAAACCTGTCAAAGCGTGACAGGCCTGACCAGACGGTCTAAGCAGCTGACATTTCTTGACCCAAGAAATGTCAGCAAGTGAACAAAATACATCCCTCACACAGGTATGCCCTTTTCCAGGCCTTCCAGTCGAATATTTCTCAAGTAAACTGAATGAACCCTCTTCATACAGCTTAATCCTTCACTGTGTTAAATGTTCCCTCTGAGTAATTCATACCACTTGAATCATACTTGTGAGAGTTTGCGGTGAAGTAGTTTCACACTCACATCCACAGATAAATACAAACACACATGCACAAAAACACACACTGAAGGACACATTATAGTCCAATATGTCTGGCAAAGTGCATAAGATTTACTGTCAAGATCGTGTACGTCACAGATGGTCCGTTGTTCAAAATGAATATTCATGGGAAATGTATTATTTATTTGAATTATTCATATGTTCACAGTACATGTTACCGTGAGTTTTAACTTTTAGCAACACAATAATGACCATAAAAATGTACATCGATTAAAAAATGTTATTAAACGGTTGGACATAAAAAAAGAAAAGAGACATTAGCAATCACATATTGTATAACTGTTTGTAACAGTGTTATCCGCGAATGTTTTTTAAAGTGGCCAATACAAAAAGATACTGTGTGATACCAAACAAAGACACTGCATTGAAGAAAAATATCAGCAGTTCAAACATTACAGAAATTCAATGTTTGTTCTTTAAAATTACACATTTTTCGTGTGTAAGAGTTTGCATCTCCAGAACTGACGAGCCGTTACTTCAAGACAGGCAAATGAATATACATGACACAGCACCAATTAGCTGAAAGAGAGAAGCCAGGCATATTTATAAGTCGTTTGTCACCCGTTGCCAGTTAGACACCAGCTCTGCTTTTTTTCACACCCCACTGCTTATTGCATCACCTCCAGACTTCTCTCACCTTTTCTCTTCCTCCACAAGGCGATGATATATCTGATATATTTACACTATATGATTCACCTCACCTCTATCCCCCTGTGGCAAATCATGTTCTGTATGCAAAAATAAATGGACGGTACTGTGATGTAATACCTTTGTTTAGAACTGTTGTGTGTACAATGTCAACCATGCCATGAAGAGCTCTGTAGTAATGTGACTATACAATGAACAGTCCCTGGTCTTAGTATATCATTCTGGAAACAATAGCTTTGGCATGAGTATGAGTTAGCCAGTCATCCCAGTGGAGTCTGTTCAGTCAAACATTGCCACACATCTGTTGCTGGCACGCTTCAATGCATGTTTCAATTGAAAACAGGATCATGAGGTCCATTTCACAGCCTTCAGCAAGCCTCAAGGCTGAGGTATAGATCTCTGCTTTCTATGTACCTGCACCTGACATGTCAGCAGCAGGACAATGTGGGTGGTCTGAATGACACACCAAACGAGCGGAATACTATTATGCGACAAATAAACAAATCGCTCCATCATGCAAAATAACATTCTTTAGATTCTGCTTTTGAAAGAATTGAGAGAAGTAAAAAAAAACTGTAGGCTACGCCAGAGCACCAATTAGACAAGGAACTAGATATTGGTTAAGGGCTGTGCAGTGGATTTTAGGCTCGTTAGCTTGTTTACATTTTCCAGACTTCCCACTGGGCCCCTGCATGTTTACCAAAACTTTCCCCAACTGTGGATTGCCATTGCCTTGTCTTTTTTGTTTATTTTCCCACACAGCAAACACAGGAAGTGGTTGCGAATACAAATAACTATTCAAATTTGCAGGACCCTCTCCTCATACTTGGAATTTATGAATAGCTAACACAGAGCGGATGCAGTACTGAATCCCTGCAGGGAACACCATTCTGCTTGTGAGAGGTCAATATTAATAGAAGTATAATGAGCAAAACATCTCCCTTCCAGTACACTTTTTCTCTCCAGGTGATGCAAACCTGACTATATAAAAGACTTGAAAGGTGGAGAGTGGGGTTGAGAGCAAGCCCTGCGGCTTCGGCGTCTTGGACCCTCCTCTTGCATGACAGCCTGGGGAAAAACAGTTGTCGGTCACAGTTTGTTCCTAAGTGACCTGGACTTGCTTTCCAGACCCCCATTAGCTCCTCTGAGATGTCTCTCCCCTGGTCTTCACACGACATGCAACCTCCATGATACCTCATCTCCCGCACAAAAAACACCCTAACGCACCCTGAGCCTGAGTGTAAACACCCCAGCCTCCAGCCTCAAGCATCAGCCTCTGACACCCAACGTCAGCATCCAACGTTCAGCTTTCACATCAGCGCCCGCCCTAGCCTCAGCCCCAGATTCAGCCTCAGCCCCAGCCTCCAGCATGGATTTGAATTAAATATGGGCACGGTCACAGTGGCGAATGGCAAATCCATTCTGACTGTTCACGCTAGCAGCACAGGCAAATGAGAAGCCATTGATTTGTACCATTGAGGCTGATTACACTTGTTAAATTCTCCCTTTTTTTTGGTTGCCCTTGCAATAACGTTCATCGTGTGAAGCCTCTTTATGGCTGTCTGAGCTGTCTGTGCTTATATTAGATTGGGCCTTTAAAAAAAGATGACATTTCCCCTGGAGGAGAACAAGAGCTCGCTGCTGCACCAGCCTGGTGGAGTCCACCCTGGTGGACACCCAGTCCAGGTGACATGTTCTGTCCTATCCTCTTGTGGGTCTCTCTCACAGCTGTTATGTTTCCTGTCACACTGAAACTCGGAAGTCACATGTCTTTTCGCATGCCTCCTGGACAATCGCTCCAAGTCAGCCGTGCGTGGTGCCTGTCTTCTGTGCTTTGCCGTCTACCAAAGCGTGGAGGTCCAATCTCTCTCCTAGCAAGCGTGCAGGAACATCTGGTGATTGATGTGCCGTACGATGCACTGAATGTAATCCATGATCATTGGAGTGCAGCTATTCAGAAGCGCAAAACCGAGAGGTGCCAGCGGGAGTCCCCAAAGTCTTCCCTAACTCCTTGCTCATCATACAGAGAGTGGCGCTGCCGGCAGCCTGGTGGCAAAGACAGGTTTTTTAAGCCCTGTCCACCCTTCCCTGCTCACCACAAGCTACAGCCTCTTGCCAGATCATTATTTATTCAGAGACTTTCCTCATCTGTGCGATTTACATCGCTTACATTTTTCATTACTGTTGGCGGACGTTTTATGTGTTTGAGGTGAATCACCTGGCTCAAGGGCAGGACAGTGCTGTTCTGGCCAATGTGTCAGTGAAGGTCGGAGGCAGAGGTCTGCTCAGACATTCTCTGAGACGTGTTCACATGCTTTACAGGACCAAGTGCAGAGACCCCCCTCCTCTTCCCTTAAGGTATTTGGGGGAACTGCCAAAGAGATAGACTTTCTGTGTATGTGCGTGCGGTGTTGCTGTGTATGCATGTGTGTATGTGAACGGTGTTTGTGTGTGTGTGCTGTTACAGAACACAAGATAAAACTGAATATTCTTTACCAGCACTCTCTGGACAGCTGTTGGCTACATGAGCTGTAAGCACAAATAATTAAACAAACCATCAAAAAGTTTTGGGGAAATAAAGCCCACATCACTGAGGCCAGCAAAAAGTGATTTATTTCAGCGTTGCACCCCCTGGATTCCCCCTACTGGATTTCCAGATTTGTCTGAATTTACTTTTTGATGCATTGATGTAATTAAGCCCCACGCAGGTAGTTTAAGAGGCTAATGTTCTCTTACTCACACTCAGTCTCTCAGAGGAGCTGACTGCCACAGAGGGATTTATCAGCAGGAGCCCAAGCAAGGCCCCTGTTGAATCCCCCCTAAAAGCTAACTTACATGCTAATCACTGATCTATCTCTTTACTGGATGGATCCAAGCCAAGAGTCATCAGTCCAAGTGTGTCAGACATCAAGATAGATTACTCAAAGGGTGAATTCATTTTATTTGAATATAGAAAATATTACATGGAGAAACACTGTGTAGACTTCCTTAGCGTTGAAGAAAGGTGAAAAATACTACAGATTTATGACAGTGTCTGATCCATGGAAGATATTTGAAAGACGCTTATCCTCCATCACCTGATAATCACCAGAACAGAGTTAAATCCATATTATGGTAAAATGTGAATGACAGGCCAGCTCTGGTTCTTCTCATCACACTTCCACTCTACCTTTCCCCATGGGGTCCAACCCACAGAGCTCTGGTGTGTGGGAGTCAAAACTACGTTTTAATCTCTTTAGTGTGAAACAAACAGGAACAAATGGGAAGTGTCATTTAGGCTGTTGCCCTGTGGCATGCAGCCACCTTTGAATTTGGATGTTCTCTAAATGAGAACAGACTCTCACAGCACATGCCTCGAGTCCTAGCGGCTTGCTTCATATCACACTTTCAGCATCATTAATTGAAGAACTGAGTGAGTAGTGAGCACAACCCTCTTGGAAATCATGCAAGTTTACTGGGATTACAATTACCTTTACAAAGGTACTGGCACAACCCTGGCTTTTCCATGATTTTTCAAAAACAACCTTATCCAACCTTGTCTCACTGAACTTAGTTTTCTTCAATGCCTCTGGGAGTTCATGGGAACACATGAAGACAGAGAGAGGGTGTGTTTGTCCCTCAGTGACCTCCCAGATGGGATTATGTATTAGTAGTAGCCCCAGGACATAGAGTGGAAGGACCTGGCACATGGCATCAGCTTCACCTATCCACTGCATCAATTAGCTGGGTCTGTACTTAAGGCTCTGCAGAAAGCGAATGAGATGTGCATTTTGTGAGTGGAGGAGACATTGAAGAGATTGCAAAAGACTAGGTTACAATTTCAATTGTTTTAATCTCTCTCCCTGTTTCTCTCCCTCCCTCCTCTGTCCTACAGACAAGTAGGGTTAGCATTCAAAAAACTGCATGTCCACCCTTCCCCCAACGTATTATACAGTACAAGATTAGGATACAGCTGTAGGTTTTATGCCTGGCACAAATGTGATGTTTATTTAACACAGCTAAAATATTAAATCTAATCAAGTCAAATGTATTTTTCTTGTCCGTTTTACAAGCAAAGGCACAGAGGACTTTGTGTGTGCCCTCCTTCAGAGATGGTCACAGACAGCAAACAGAGGGTCAGTTGGAGCAGAAGACTTTATCCAACAACACCATCCTTTTCCTAGTCAAAGCTTGAATACAAAACCTTGTGACCTGAAGTGGGAGCTCCTGGCCAAGCTCAGAACTAGATTGAATCCCCCTGATTTATTTTATCCGTGTGATTTGGAATATATGTTGGCAGCCGAGGCCTTGTTATCTTCCAAACTGTCTCAACCACAAAATCCCAGAACGTGTATGACAAAGTGAGGGTTTTTTCTAATCCACTGACAGGATGACAGCAACCTTCATGGAAGATATAAAACCCTGACATATCAAATGCGAAAGCCCTCTGAGGTAGGGAACGAGTCTGGGTGCTTGAACAGAAAGGTTGTGTATAAGGTCTTCCCTTGGCTTTAACTGCAAACTAAGCAGAAAATAAAACATACTTTGAAATAATGAGCAAAACCAAATCCTCCAGTTACTAAAAGAGTTGAGTAGAAGAACTAAATATGAAAAATAAAGAACCTTTCCTTCGGGTGCCTCTTCTCGTGAGCTGCATCCATACACACTGCTACTGTGGGCTCCAAAAATCCCATGAACCTTCTCTGTCTTCTCTGCCTGCAACATGTTCACTCTTCAGCTTCCAAATCAGATAGCAAGACCCTCGCATAGCATCCTCATTTCTCAACGTTAACTGGATCCTACCGCCGCGTCCTGTGGCAAGTGCAGTAATGGGAGACAAACGCTGCTTTCAGAGGAAGTCACTTCATCACTTCCTACAAACCCGTCACAGGGAAGCTGCTGGAGGTCTGTGTGTGTGCAGCAAGTGTGGAAAGTCTGTTTAGAGAGTGTACCACACCACAAACATACTGTATGTTGATGAAACAGCCTTGTTTTACATTTCCCTTTGAGCATGTGGCTCATCTTTAATCAAATCAAAAGGATTGCTCGTCGGATTTGGTAATAGCAGTATGTGGATATTCAATCCTCCATACCCCCTTCTGGTACCAAATCCCATGCTCAATTCCCTGTCCAGTAGAGTGAAGCAGAGGGGTGGGAGGCCAGTAGGATCAGTAGGGTAATTATGCCTCATCCTGTCAATCAGGCAGGCAGACGGGCTGGGGGGTAAGTAGGCAGGGGGGCAAAGTAACTGAGGCACATTAGGATTCACAGTCACGGCTTCCTGAGTTGCCTTCCAGATTTTCTGCAGCATCCTGTGGGTAGGGACAGACAGAGACTCCACCATTACATCTTTAACGGGGACAGGTGCTGAAAATGTACTCACGGCACACTCTCTCTGGGCTAGTCTTTTGTCATTGACTTGGTAGGACACTGTGTACTGTCAGCATGCTCTATTGTGTACTGTAGGTAAACATTGTGTCAGGGGGTTTATGGCAACATGGTTGTCTGATCCAGTGACAGTACCGCTTGACGTCGATTTTAGCAAATACAATTTGTTATGGTCACTTAAAGGCCATGGGGGGCTGTCTCTAAATCTTACGTCTAATTTGTAGCAGAATGAGTGACAAATTATCAGTCACTCAACTGGAAAGCTTGTATTTAGCTTTGGCCCAAGAAGATGTTATGAATCACACAAATAATTATTAATTCAACACTGTAGAAAACTTACAAGACAGCAGATGCGTGCTGGCAGCCTTGAGCAATGGGTTCAAAGTACACTCGGGAATGGGATGTATATTACCAACAAGCCCTCCATATGGCTACCACTAGTCTTCCAGCTGACACAGTCCCAGAGTGAGTCACTCACTTCACGCTCGATAATTCTCACTTTAGTCAAGTAACTCCATCACACTACACCATTTGTGGTGGGTTTCTGAGACTAAAGTTACCACGGTGACAAAACAAACTGTTGTTTTTTTGAGACAGACCATCGATTTTCATCTTGACAAAAGAGGACTTTAATGACTTTAAAGAACGCATCCACCACCGGTCCTACTAATAGTGTAAGGTGAAGACACAACAACAAACCATAATGAAATATTTATTATATCTCTGTGAAGCCAAGAGACCTTTGTTTTGTCATAGACACTGCCCCCGAGTATGGCAGTGCATGCTTCACCTGGTATCCAATCGATAGCCATCACAGATGGATTCTTAATGGGGGAAACTAATGATGATTACAGTCTGGGAGCTACCTGGCAGAAACATCATGGTGCTGGGCTCCGCAACCATCCATGGCTACTGGGATCCAGCTGCCTCTACAAAAGACATGACATATGGACCTACAAGACAAAACCTTTGGCTTGGTTTCTCATACGGCCAACTACAGGAATGGTGGTGGTGTCATAGTAGGAACGTGTTGTCTCTTAACAGGTGGATTCCTCTGCCAACTCATGTTCTTGACACTGGCGACACCTCCTCAGGCTGCGAGTGATTCCTGGTTCTACAGGTTAGGATAAGGTGTGTTTAGCGGCACACAGGACCATGTACTTTAGGTGTGGGAGGCTACCATCTGTGTGAGTGTGTCAGTCTTCATGTGTGTCCGTGCTCGTGTTTGTGCGTGTCAGTGCCTGCTTTAACCTGTGTTTTTGGCTTGTCTGATGCACATGTGCGTCTGAGGACAGGGGGAGATTAGGAAAGGGAGGTGCAGGGATGAAGCCCAGGAGTGAGCTCTATCTAAGGCCTTGCTGTGCTGTGCCCTTGATCAAAGCACCTGTGCCTCCGGATCCCAGGAGTAAAATGCAGAAGAGTAATGAGCCACATTAGGTAGGGATGCTGTTTTAAGGCAGAGCTTTGTGAACAGTACATTTAGTCATTCAGCAGACGTGCCTATCCAGAGCGACTTAAGTACAGGGACATTTTCCCCTAGGCAAGTAGGGTGAAGTGCCTTGCCCAAGCACACAACGCCATTTGGCACGGCCGGGAATCGAACTAACAACCTTCTGATTAATAGCCAGACTACCTAACCGCGAGGCCATCTGACCCCTGCCACAGTTTTGGGATGGTGTGGCCAATGAGTATCTTACAGGCCTGATGGCAATGGGGCTGCCAAGTATTAACGCTATCTGAGACAGCCGTTGTGTTAACCAGTAGTCTCCTCCTCCCCCTCCCCACACAGCAGTGCAGATGAATGGAGTGTCAGGCGTGGGCTATGGGAGAGAGATAACTGACAGAACAGGCTGGATACGCTTCAGGAGTCCCCCTCTCTCTTTGCAGTGTGTCTAGCCCCAGGGAACCAAGGCTGAAACCGCCAGCATCTGTCTGGAGAGATGACATGAATTTCTCCCTACATCTGCCTTTGAATTAACAAGCCAGCAGTGTGTAATGGGGGGAACACTGAAGGAATAGAGGAAAATTGTTAAATTGATATTAGTTCCATACTGACTGACTACTGATGTTCTGCCTTCCCTCCTTCCTCAAAAAGACTGTTAGGCCTATTGTATTACTTAAAATATCAGCACAACGTATTAACATGTACTGGCTGCCCCTTCCTTAACATCGATCTGAGTTACAGTAAGGTATTGATTCAAGGTAGTCAACCAAGACTGAGCTGAGAATCCGGAGAGACGGAGCCGTGAGATTTCGCCAATTAGTCGGCTAATTAAACTAATTTAGACATCAAGGGCTGAGTCAGACCCAAAACACACGACGGCACCGTAGGTGGCCAGAAGCACTGCTCCTACCGCTCCTTAAGATTACAACTAATGAGCCCAAACAGAAAGTTCACTCCTCCGTCCAGTGGTAGACTTACATAAGAGTTAGAATAAGCATCCTCAAGCCAGCTAACACTGCTGTTGCTGCTGCTGCTGCGAGACAAGCCTTAGTGGAGATAGACATCTGTACTGGAAGAAGAAAACATACAGGGCAGCCCAGGAAGCAAACCTGAATTCCGTTTGATCTATTTTCCATTGCTCAGGCAGGCTGGTAAAATCCCTTATCAAAGATTTATTTGATGTCTTTAATCTCAGTGCCTCCTCTTTATGAACAGTAAAAGTGCAGGGAGCCAAGGGCGGTAGGTCTTACAGCGCTGCGTGTCATTGTTTAGGCCTTTTCTGTGGTTGCCGCTGACTCGCACTAATCACTCCTCATTAAAGACCAGCATTTCCGACTCCATTCACCCAGGGAACGAGTACTCATAAAGTCTGACTTTCTGGCACTGAGGAAGTAATCTGTTAGAGGGTTCATGTCTTTTATCTGCAAAAGAACTTTCGACTACTTCAGAACAGCTATTTGATTTGTATTCTGCCTGGTGCTCATCCTCTCATCTATCTGATGGCACATTATTTCAACTGTCACACATGGACAATGCTGTGGCTTTACTTGTAGCTCCTAACAATTCCTTTCTTCCCACAGTCCCAATAGATTAGTGGGGTTGGAACGGGATCAAGCCCACAGCATGAGCCCTGCTGGTTCCCAAGACCTGAGGCAGGGAGAGAGACCCCAAATGTACCCACATCTGCAACTTCCCAAAGTACGGCCATTGGGCTGCTTTAGACAGATCTAAACTATTAGCCTTCCCCTCTGTCTGCCTGGGGTGTCTGCATCTGTTAAGTGTCTCCGAGCCAAGATTAATTGCTGGGTCGGATTGCCACCACCGGGCTGACATCCCATCGCCACCAGATGGCGTAGTGGGCAGCGGAGCTTGACCGTGACCAGGCAAGGTTTGAGGTTTACAGGGGTGTGAATGTTCCTCCTGCAGAGAACACGTCTGCCTGGTGTCAAAAGCGGATGCAGCATGCCTCAGGGCCCACTGTTCAGGTGTTCTGTTCTTCAAAACACCGCTATCTCCATGCCCTCAGGCTCCAGCAGCCATATAGTAGGAGCCAAGGACTTCCTGGTGGGCAAGAGCAGAGTCATGCTGCCTCAAGGTGGCCATATTGTGTACTGCAATGCACCAGTCAGTGAAGATCCTCCATTTGGAACGAACACATGCCTATTGTAGCCATCAGCCTGGTCTGTGGATCTCTAAATTGGATGTTAGTTGGAGCTGGACACCTTTTTCATCCTGCCTTTTGGTATACATGCATGTGTGTACGTTCATTATGTGCGGATACGTGTGAGTGCCTTCCCACTGAAGTTGGAGAAATTATAGATATAAAAAAATAAAATGGGTTATGGTGTCTATTGACTGCATTTTGCGGTCATCGCATGAAATCCTAGCAGAAAATTGATTTCACAGTTGACATTAGTGAATCTCCCGAGACTTCATTGAGACTATTCTGAACATTCTGTAAGTATATTGCCATCTAGTGGTAACAGCAATCACAACCACAGATCAGAAAAATGACAAACCAGAGGTATGGCAACTAATGCTCATCACACACACACACACGCACGCGCGCACACACACACACACAGACACAACAACATCAAACCCATTTATGAGATATTTACTGTACTCTACAGTATATTTACAATTGTTATTTTAGTAAGGTTTATGGAGTGGTGTAAAAACTGGAATACTACAGTCAGACACACCAGCAAAAAAAAATAATCATATTCTCAGTTACAGTGTGCACATTTGCGCTGCTGGAATGTGATTGAGTGGCTGACTTGAGCATTTACCTGGATCTCAAGGCTGCTCAAGTTTAACAGGATAGATGCAATGTTTTCAAAGAATTGTGTTTGTGTGTTTGTGTATCCATTTGTGAGTGTGGGTGTGTACTTCTATGTGTGTGCGTAAGATAAAGAAATTGGAGATAAAGAGTAAAGCATATTGCAAAGTGCTAAGTGGATCCATTACTAGATTTTGGTTCACTACAAGGGGGAAGTGGGTGTTGAGTAGGGGGAACTAATGGTTGCCGGGTAACCAAATCATTGACATGCCAGCTATGGTTGCTTAGTGACAGTCAGCTTGTGATGCCGTCACGTGTTACGTCAGTCTCCGATTAATGAATTGATAGGCTAAGGCAATAGAGAGGCAGGAAGTGGTTGAGAAGCTAAATATAGCTCCAGACACAGGAGAAGCTCCATGAGTACCTCAGAATATTATTATTATTTTCATATATACAGTATTTCAGTCTCTTTGCAGCACTGCACAGCTCCACTTGAAGAGCAACAGTACATAGAAAGAACAATGTGAAAAAGCTTTCCAAGTACCACTCCTGCTCCCACACTCCCTCTCGTTTTCTTTCCTCTGGCTCGCTCTCACTCTCCCACTCCTCACTCTTTCCTTTATTCTGATGGTTTGTTGTTTTTTTTATCACTAACGCCTACTCTCGCTTCCTCTTTCTCTTCCTATTCCACCCTCCCTCGCATCTCCCTCCCATCTCCACTGTTTCCCGCTAATAACGTCACAACATGAGAAACATCAACAGTCCAGAGGTCGGAGACATGATGGAGAGGGAAAAACAGAAGAACACAGAGGGGTGAAAAATAGATAACGAGAAATAAACATGAATATATATTCCCATTTCATATATACATTTAATTTTAAAGGGACAATGATGTCAACATGTTCAAATATACATAAAGAAGGACTGTTGAGGGTCAGGCAGATTGTGTCAAAGTAATAGTTGCCAGGGGTCATTTCAAACTAAAACGTTTTTCAAATTAATTCAATACTGATACTATGAAGACTAACTTCTTTTTTATTTTTGGATGGGTTCTCCTCAGATTATCATCAGGGAAACATCTTGAAATTATATCAAAATTGCTGAAAGTGTTAACCATAAACATGTAGAGCTGCTCCACCCAAATTTGTAATCTTATAAGTCTCACACCTGAGTCTAATATTCAGATGGTTGATTGACAAAACAACAATTTCAGGGTGAAAACAGTATTAGGAAGAGAGCCCTGGACTCGACAATATAATAAATAATGCATGCCTCACATTCACATAGCTATGGATCAGTTGTATCAGTCTCCTATATTTGACGACATTCACAACCCTGGCTAAACACAGATGTGAACCTGTGTAGTGTAGGAGTAGAGCATATGCTGTGTTAATGATGTGTGACACGGTTGGCTGGCTCTGCTTACGCCTGTGGTGGGGACACAGGGAACAGCTCTTCCTAAACACAGAGGCAGGTGTGGTGGCCAGCTCTGAGTCCAGCCTGCCATTTGGGCTTTAATAATGATAATCCATGTTCCTGAGGCAGCATGACCTGGGGGTAGTAACACTGAAGGAACACTCTGTACCCTTCCATTGTAGTACTTCTGGTGAGAGAAGTGTTTATCACAGACAAAGAAGAACAGACGTGAGCAGAGTTCAGTGACCATACCAGTGACCAACACACACACACACTCTAACACACACAAATACAGATACGCATTCACCTGTACATTTGTTCACAACAATACACACAGAACTTTGCAAGAGTCACTTACAGTAAGAGCATGTGTGTTGCACATGTTGTGTGCAGTCAGAAAGGAAAATAATTAAAAGTAGATATGGCAAGGGGACCTCAGTGGTGTTGGGTGAAGATGACCACAGCTTCCTCTGGTAACAACACAAATGCAACTGATGTACTCTGGAAGGTTAAAGAGCGCCATATCAAAGATCCATGTCTTGATCTGGAAGGGCTCAGCGTGGGCAGAGAATCTGAAGGTGGGAGGCCCACCTTCCACAGCCTAGAGCCCGACTGAACAGTTCAGCCTACTAATGATGTGATCGTTCACCATTGACTGACTTGGTGTTGGACATCTATTACAGTGATACATTACGTAAACACAGAGGAATCAAGTAAGAAACCATACTGCGGCAAGGTATTGTTCTAAACGCGTTTTTAATGTTTTTAGTCGACAGAGAAAATGCGTTTTATCTGTCGACTAAAAACATTCATATCGACACGTTACCTCGGTTCGTGTGAAAGGGAAAGGGCTCAACTGACTTACTTAAGTATTCAAAATAATAATGCATTGTTTAAATTTCAGTAATGATTACGTTGTTCTAAACATTCCATGAAGAGTTTGTGTTTTGGCTGGCTGCAATTCCCGAGACATCCGTTCTTCAAATTGTTATTTCAAAGCTTTGGAATAAAACTGCTAACTTGTTCCATTCCATTCATCGTCTATTCATTTAAAAAATGCCATCTCAGATTCAGTGATCTTCTTTTACAACTAATTCATCGTTTCCTGTTTTCAGAAAAAAATAAGCTTTTATCTGTAGCTTAACCGTACTCTCATCACCGCTGGACGGAAACCCTCCTCTCCGGACGTCATCTAAACCAAGGTAACCCACACATTTCAGCTCTGACGCAATTGTCCTTTTTTGGATGCATGCGTCAGCGGACGAGGTAAAGCGTTTATAAAGTGTCCTAATTCGATACGATGCAATCAGTACATTTCATTTCGAGTTGCCTGTAACAGAGTGAATGGTTGCCAGATGTTTTTATCGTTTTATTGTTTTAAACCAGAAGTCAAATAAGTGATTTCCTGATGCGCCTATTTGACTTGCGCGAGCCATTGGATCTTGAAGGGGTGAGCTACCGTAGAATAAAAATCAACGGAGAACAATCTCGTCTATTTTCCTTCAAAACATATGCAAATAACATTGTAATTATAGACGCGGCTAAAACGACTGAACCCTGTGTTGCAGAGATAACGAAAGTTGGGCGATCGAATCGTCTATTTAAGTTGATTTACGCTGAATTACGAAAAAAAATAATAATAATTGGTCTACCATTAACAGCCTCCCAATTTGTCCAAATAGTTTAGTTGAGACAAATGGTTAAAGACCAGCTACTGAACGGATTTCTAGAATCAATAAACGTTCAACCAAACATGCATCAGGACTTTTCTGTACTAACTGACACCTGTCGGAATTCGAAGATGGATTTGCTCGAGCACTCCCCCAACGCCATCAACAGTTGGAACCCCTCGAAAGCCGAACAGGTACTGTGCACCGATCTGTCTTTTCTTGTAGGACCAATTTTCACACCCAACAGTCGGACAAGACCACTCTTTATTTAATAAATGTCAATCTCCCTCGCCTATTTTGATGCATGCGTTGCAATTGTCTCGTTTTATTAGGTGCGAAAACGGTAGTGTCCAGTTCTTAACCCTTTCTTAACCTGTTGTCAACAGAGTCCTGTGAAAATGCAGATACCCAACAGTCCGTTCATCCCCACCATCAATGCCATCACCTCCAGTCAGGAGCTGCAGTGGATGGTTCAGCCTGCAGTCCTAGCATCCATGCCAGGGTCATGCCTGCGTCCTCACCCCTACGAATCACTGGACAGGAACAATGTAGGACCCCTGAGACACTCACGCCAGGGGGTCATCCGGACTGTCGGCAACACACACAGACGAAGCAGACACCATCATCAGGTAAGAAATTCAGCTCAACACTTACTGTCCGTTCTCAAGCAATGGACAGTGATGATGCATGTTTTAATGCAAAGTTATTTGTTTTTTCTTAATCTGTTGCTTGGTTTCCAGCTCGACCCAGATGAGGAGGAAAAGAGGAGACTGAGGCGGGAGAGGAACAAGCTGGCCGCTGCAAAGTGTCGCAACCGAAGGAGAGAGCTGACAGACCAACTCCAAGAAGTAAGCAAAATAGAATAAAATAGAAACGATCACTCTGCTAAGAATGGCAAACTATCTTTGAAAGTCAATGCAGATGCCAAT
The DNA here is from genome assembly GCF_054491055.1 of Hypomesus nipponensis. Lineage (NCBI taxonomy): Eukaryota > Metazoa > Chordata > Actinopteri > Osmeriformes > Osmeridae > Hypomesus > Hypomesus nipponensis. The sequence continues at coordinate 13,843,432 of NC_140366.1, read as the reverse complement.
CACAGTCAAAATCAATTTGGATTCAACTTCTCTGTATATACTGCAAGTACAATGGATGTTTGGGTTGATGGTTTGCACTCTCTGTGTGGTCCTAAGGAGACGGAGGAGCTGGAGCGGGAGCAGGCTGGCCTCCAGAACCAAGTGGAGAAACTCCATGAGGAGCGACACAAGCTGGAGCTCATGCTGGTGTCCCACACCTCTGAGTGCCGGCTCCTCTGTGACGACCAGCCTCAGGCCCCATCGGCCACTCCTCCACCCATGACCACGCTCCCCTCAGAGGCCTCACCCCACCCCCACAGCCGCCCGAGAGTGAAACAGGAGCCTGCAGAGGAGATGCAGGCGTATTCCCTGCAACACAAACACTCCACCGATGATTCCCCTTACCACCATAACCACCATGCTGGGGAGTATTGTCCCAGTGTCGACTGTTTCAGCAGCTCCCGCCTGGCTGACTGCAGCCCAGGCCAGGTCATGGATCTCTCCAGCCCCATGATTCCCCACCCCAGCCTAGGAGGACAGGCGAGAGACGGGGCCTCGCCTAGGGAAGGCACCCTCTCCAAAGACATGCTCTCCAAGCTCCATCCCACCAACAGTGCCATGTCTCTGGATGATGGGGGTCTGTGTCCTCTCTTCTCCCCCACTTTGCTGACTCTTTGAGGGGATACTGTGCTTACTATTACCTCTCTATTCTACATTGGACTCTTTTGAATGTCATGGGTCAATGTAACTGTTTCCCACTTGGGGGGGATCTATCTGTACATATTTTACTTATCAGCAACAAACACCTTTAAATTCTAGGCAAAGGATCTTATTTTACGAATAGAGTAGTAGTTATGTTCAATAAACACTAGATGGTGCTGTGAAATACTTGCTGAGCACAAACATTTAGATGATGCATTATACAGACACTCATATTTAAATCCCTTGATTGCATTGTGTTTTTTTATGTCAGTGTTATGGTGTCTGTAAACTCCAGTATTGCTTGGTAGGAGTGAAAATTGACTTTTTTCAGAGGATTTCAACTTCATAACAGCAATAGGATAACACAACATCACATACCCATCCACTGCACTCTGTACAATTGTGTAAACAGCAATACACAGAGATCATGAATTATTGATGAACATCATCAATTAATGTGCTAATACTATGATTGAATTATTTGTATGCATATATGGCAACACAGTAAATTCTTTGGAAGAAATATTTTTGAGAGCTATAAGAGGAAAATCTGTTTTTTCATGCAAATTGTTGTCAATATATCTTGATTTTTGAGTGATTAAAATATTATGTAAGGTTGACATTGAGTGTGCAGCAATAGCCCATTCTCATGTTTCAAAATAAAGAGAAGAAGTGTAGTTGATGTTTAAAAGATGCCCAGCACACAACATGTACTGTACTGGACAATACATGCACTGTAGTGCAAGAAAAACAACAGTTTTGCATTGTTATCAAGTATCAAGTAAGTGTTGTTACCACATACATCAATAACATGTACCCACATCTATGAGTAGACTAAATACAGTAAACCTCCCAGTTACTGTAATGAGATTGCAAAATGTTTTCTCTTAGCATTTGTTTAGTGACCTCTGTGTTGATGAATTCAACACACAGTCCACAAAGGCTGCAGTTCTGACCTTCCATTTCAACCTTATGTACAAAGAGAGGGAGAAAAAAAGCTGAAATTAACACTCCTGCCCAGCAGAGTGTGTATTCTAGTGGTTGGTTGCCAAGCAACAACAGTTTGCTTCCCTATGCGTTTCCACATGGATTCAACTCAAAGAAAGAAAGAAAAAATCAGGTCAGCCAACAAGTGTAGGAGGAGGTGGCCAAGACGCTGTCTTACATTCAGATAGAACCAAATCCTTCCCAGGGTCCTCAGATCTCCACAGACACCTCTGTGGCAGAATAAACTACTCCTTCTGTGCCTGAAGCTTCTCATTAGAAACCAGAGTGAGAAGGAGGTTTGGTGTGGTGATAGAAATGCAAATGCCCATACCATGAGAGATGATTCCTGGGTTTTTATTTCCTTTCAGTAAACAACAGAAATCCCTGGCACATGACCTGATAAAAAGCAGACTGGATCCTTAAGGACTATAAATGTATCCCTCATTCAACACACATACAGCTTCACCCAGACAGTTTTTTGGCACAGGACAGGACAGTATGGTGGCATGACCTCAGTGAAGCTAAGGAAGATGTCCACACCCGGAACCTATGAAGATGTCCACACCTGTCAGTCTGCTCATATTCTCTTCCTCACAACATTTTTTCACTCTGTATTCCACTATTTTTCTTCAGCAATCGATTCATCTCCTCATGTCCTAGCACGTCTTCCTACCTTTCCCCTTTCCTCATCCCTCCATCACAACTCCTAACCTCCTCAAGGCATGAGCCTTTGATGAGGCAACTTCTTGGTTTATGATACAGTTGCATCATAGTTTTTCAAAGCTCATAGTTCAATGTGTCAATCCTCCAGATGCTTCCTGAGGTAAGAGCTGTTCTCATCTGATCTTGAAAATTCAGCCACAGTCTTGTAGCATACATTGAGTTATCTGCAACATCTTGCTGTCCGGTGCTTTCTGTGTAATGACTATGTGTATTGACAGAGGACATTTCTAAAATGTGTGTCGGTGTGTTTGCACATGTGTGAGGGGACAAAGGTAAGCAAGCTTCACACACATTTAAAACAGTCGTGCCGAAACATGAGGAAAGTAATCATACGGAAATTTCTACTTTCTAGAAAATGTTTACTGGTATGCAACTTTAAGTGTACCGTAGAACTGGAGGTTACAATGTCTAAGACCATGTGTTGTATTTGCTTCTGTAACAAAAGTTACCAGTCACATATTCATGTCTGTTGTTTTATTTGCAGACTGGCCAAAAGAAGAAGCGTGTGTCTAAAATGGTGGATAGATTAATCCAGAACAGAGATCTTGGACTTTTGAAGGGGGAAAGTAAAGAAGAATTCATACTAGCTGCATTGGGAATAATTGGGACAATACTCAATCTGCTTGTGATCATTTTTGTTTACATATACACAGCCATTTAAATAGTTTGCCAGGGCACACGTTTTGGCTGGACCAGATGCATTGAACTGGACTGAAAGACTGAAACGTTTGGATATGGGGATATGGAATGTTTCGGACTATACTGTCTCACCTAAGGGACTTCAGTACCCAGGGAGTAACTTACTCCGGATCAACATTTAATAACTGAAAAAGATGTTTGTCAAGAAAGAAACAAATAGAGAAGCTACTCTGTCACAGACCGAGAAGGGAATGTTCATCATTTGTTATTCTTTATTGAACAAAGAGTTTAACATGCTGATAACTATTTTCTTTAAACTATTATTATGATCCAAAGTTCAACATTTTGAACAATTCAAAAGAACCGGAATATGGTTACTGATCGGATGTTGTCTTATGTGATTCTCCAAGCATGTAAAGATTGTTTCTGTACTTTCATCTAAACTGCTGTAGCTATCAATCTAGTTTTAAATAGTAAAAAGGATTCTCATCTTTTTAGTTTTTTCTCTTTGTAGTGAGCTTACGTGATACTAAGAAGTCTTTTTTGATGGAGGTGCGAGAGGAGTTCCTGAGATAAATTCTGCTATACCCAGTCGAGATAAATGTTCTTCCCCTTGATTAGGTACCGAACAGACCATTCTGTTGAGCGAACCATCTCTCTGCTTAAGGCTGTCAAACCACACAGCCCTCTGAGGAGAAGAACACATCTTCTGCCTCATTTATGGAACTGAACTCTGCATGCTGCCACTGTGTTGGTAAGTCAGATGGCTGAGCGGTTAGGGAGTCGGGCTAGTAATCTGAAGGTTGCCATATCGATTCCCGACCGTGCCAAATGACGTTGTGTCCTTGGGCAAGGCACTTCACCCTACTTGCCTCAGAGGGAATGTCCTTGTACTTACTGTAAGTCGCTCTGGATAAGAGCGTCTGCTAAATGACTAAATGTAAATGTGTCAAGTCCTGAACATCTCTCTGTGCCATCAACACTTAGGAGGTCACAAGTTGACACACTCAATCTCTGTTCGTGTAATGAGCAGGAGGATGGTAAACTCCTGCGATCAGGGGGGTTTCTAACTGGGAGTCACACAGCCGAAGGACCACACATTGACATCCGCTTGAAGCTACTCACTGCTCCCTCCCTGTCTGACCCACACTGAGAAGAGATGCTGGGTTTTCAGGCAGATATTGAGCTTTCTCTGGAGTGTGTCTGTTGGGAATACAATCATAGGAAACTTTTTTGTGTAGTCTTTTCTCTTCGCCTCTCTCCCTTTCGGTTTTCCCAGGCTACTTTATCAACAATGATGAAAGATAAGTCTTTCATCAACAATTCTCTTGTTGCAGAGTAAACACACTGTCTCTCAAAACCAGAGAATGAGATATCCATGCAATATGAATCCAGGGAGTGTGAAAACAGTGTTGAAACATTTATGATGTTTCTCTTTGTAACAACACTAGCTGCCATTCTTTTCCTTTGCATCAATATTCAACAAAGTCCTAGACAGAACAATCACATTACAAGACATCTTCGTCATCAATATAGATACATCTTAATGTTGCTTCTCAAGCTGTTCTTTGGTCTAAAATTATATTGTGTCTATTGTGTGCCTGAATTCCTACTTAGTTTCCACACTGCCCCAAATTAATACAGAGTCAGGTGGCTGAGCGGTTAGGGAATTTGGCTAGTAATCCGAAAGTTGCTGTTTCGATTCCTGGTTGTGCCAAATGACGTTGTGTCCTTTGGTAAGGCACTTCACCCTACTTACCTTGGGCCAATGTCGCTGTACTTATTGCAAGTCGCTCTGGATAAGAGTGTCTGCTAAATGACTACATGTAAATACAACAGAATACTACCGTGTGTCCGTGTGAGAAGTTATAAGGCAGGGAATAAACTTTCAAAAACAAGATTTTAAGTCAACAAGAATGTTTTTTTTTGCACTAAGCCAACTTTGCTCTTCCTCTCTTCCAATGAAATAAAATAGCAATATCTCACAACTGAGTCTTTTATCACCAGTCATTACTTTACTGTAATGATATTTCAAAGTCGTAATATTGGCCTAGAATGTCAATCTGTGATATTTCAGATGGCTGTCGGGTATATTCTAACAAGTTCATAGAGAAACATGAATAATGGAACAGCACAGTGAGAAAAATCATTGCATTATATCTTACACCGGACGAGAGTTATACATAATGAATTTGATTTATGAGTAAACTGGTCTGCCCTCTTGTGGTGGACACGGTAAATACAGGTGGACAGACTGAGTTGAGGAGTAACTGAAACTACAGGGTATCTGGGCAGGAAGGTGCAGCTTAGAGAGCATAGAGCAGTGTTCAAACAGATGTTCATATTCCGAAATGTGTTAGATGCGCAATGTAGCCACTGGGGGAAGCAAATGTATGTTAGTTCCAGTTTGTGTTCACTGTAAACCCCTGTTTAGTAAATCTGATTGGGTGATTCCCTGAAAGAGACTGTACACACACACACACACACACACACTCTTACACATGCACACACTTGCGCACATTCATGCTTAATACACATTTGCATGCAAATAAGCATTTTCAAGAACACACACTTTTTAACGTGCACTCACATCTACTGTGACTTGTTAAATTCAAGAAAGCCTTGCATAGGATCACAACCCTGATAATATCCTCTCCTGGTCCACAGACAGCTATACATAAGTCTCATCATCCATCATAGTAAAAGTAGCTTTTACTAAATGACCCTCCTGTCTTAAGATATTATTTTTGGATAGTATCCATTACCTCTTGTTATTATCAAATAGATAAATACCATTTAGACGAGTTGCTTGATTGATATATTAGCAGAAAGCAGCACAACTTGAGGGTCAGAGCCACAGGGAGCTCTTGCCACATTTACATCCAAATGAGATCAGCCCACACAAATGAAACAATGGCTGGTTCCTATTTTTCACGTACTCTTCCACAATGTCGTCCAACTCCCTAAGCTGTTTGTTGGCATGTGAAGTTGGCCATTAAAGGTGTTGTTTGGCACCACTCTGGGATGACTAATAAATTACACCAAGATTAAGAAGCAGACGGGAAATAGAGAGGGAAGGGAGAGAAAGGTACATAGAAAGGAGAGACACAGACAAACAGACTGACAGACAGACAGACAGACAGACTGACAGACTGACAGACTGACTGACTGACTGACTGACTGACAGACAGACAGACAGACAGACAGACAGACAGACAGACTGACAGACAGACAGACTGACTGACTGACTGACAGACTGACTGACAGACTGACTGACTGACTGACAGACAGACAGACAGACAGACTGACTGACAGACAGACAGACAGACTGACAGACAGACTGACTGACAGACTGACAGACTGACAGACTGACTGACTGACTGACTGACTGACAGACTGACAGACAGACAGACAGACAGACAGACAGACAGACTGACAGACAGACAGACAGACAGACAGACAGACAGACAGACAGACAGACTGACAGACTGACAGACTGACAGACTGACAGACAGACTGACTGACAGACAGACAGACAGACAGTCATAGAAGACAAGACTTCATTGGGCTTTGGTCTGGTGTGCATCAGCAGATGTGTTCACTGTAGCATCAGAAGTGTGGTACTGTAGCATCAGCAGCTCCATGATCTGGGATGCCTGCATGCTGCTTTGATCAAAGTTAAATCACTCTGTTGGACCTGCATGCTATGGTATTTACCAGGACCATTAAGTGACCTGAGAGAACACCTAAGACTGCTCTCCAAGCTTCCTCTGACACAAAATCAGCCCACGTCGACCCTCTTTCTCCTTTAAAACCCTCTTCCCCTTCAAATCTCACATGGCTGTGTGATTCATTAGAACTCTCTCAGACAGCTATAGCTCATGCTAAACAGCATCAATTACCTTTCTCATTCACGCACTTAGCCCGACAATATCTGACAACCAGCACGTGCACGGCAGATTTATCGTCCACTGCTGTTTAGGTTACGACTGTTGACATTGTTGTGCGAGGCCGTAAGCAGCTGCATGGCCCAGTTCTTCTCCGTGCTTTTGATTCACTAATTTTTCAGATTATTAAAATACACCTGCCTCAAGGACATAACTGTGCAGTAATACCACACACGCACACACACGCACAGGCACACGCACACGCACACACACGTCACACACACACACACACACACATACACACACTCTGGGTATCTTACAGACACAGTTTTAATGAGGTGCTTTGGATGTCTATTATCTTTGTTCCATGGACCTGTTGTGGAGAAGCAGCTGTAAAGCTTTTCTATTGTGTGGAAGAATATAGATATGATTTGATGTTTTTGTCCTTTGATATCAATGTCAATGTCCAGCCTTGATGCAAAGTAGCTTTAATTGGCAAGCTTGAAGTTAAGTTTTTGTGCAAATTGTCTGCATACTATAGGAAAACAGCACACCAGAGTATTGGTAACAAGAGAGGAAAAATAAATGAAACGTTTAAACAATGCCTTTGAGCTACTGCATGAAAATGTATGAGGTCAGGTTGCAGGATTGAAGAAGTGAAAGGTTTTGTCACACCATCCTTTTCCATCTGCGTAGGGAATTGGGATTGGTCTTGGCAAGCAATGCCACATGCATTTCTGCCTTTATCTGTCCATTGACTCTGCATTCCAGGCCATGAGCAGCTCATTTTATTCCAGTGCATTGTGAGAATGGAAAATGTGCACTCATGTGTTCTAATAAAATCACATACTAATTTCAAGTGTTGTGTTGTATCCCAGTGGTCAACTATTTTGTTATGGTTGAGTAACGTTATACCCTTGGGAAATATGAGGGATTTCCCACCCATTTCGGAAGCAACAAAATAATTTTAGAGATACATTTAGATGTTCCCAAGACTGCAGTTCAAAGAGTAGTAATGGTGAACAGGGTGTACTCTATTCTATCAGCAACAGTAAGCCCCTTCTGTGATTCCATTGACAAGTAAGCATACAGGGATTACATTGTGATGGTAACATTCAGATAGACAGTAATGTTTCCAAATTCCCAGCACTAACAGGAGAAGGCCACTGTTTCAGCTTCATGGGACTTGTATATCCTATTGGTTAAATACGCCACATACATGTGCATGCATGCATGTGTTGCGTAACAGGCAATAGAAGAACCAGATAACCAGCTGCACTGTCTGTAAATCCTCATCAGGGAGGGTGTTCACCTCAAAGGAGTTGACCTTCATGAAGACATACAGAATATCTGAATAAAGCAAGGGGGGAGTTGGTGCACAACCATATTGAAGATATCTATGAAGGTTATTGTGGGGGTACATTTCATAACAACTCAGTTAACTCTCTTTCCCGTACACTCAATTTATTTTTTATCTTCACTAATACTAACCATATTATTTCAGTCTGATCCGGTAATTCCACCCAACACTGTGCCTGCTCAGAATGTGAGTTCTATGTGGCACAGGAATATACCCTGGCCACACCATATCCCCTTAATCTTTGTCTCTTGTGACTGCTGGTTCACACAGAGCTGCTCTTGAAACATGTTTAATTTCAAACACAGCACAAGAAAGACATATGTATCTATTTGTCTGACCCTGCAATCTCTTCCACACAGATTGGTTTCATGGCATTATTGACTGCAGGGATGCACAATGAGCTCTCTCTCTGTCAAGGTTGAGTCTGTGAACCAATTCCAGTGGATGCTTCCTGTGATGAAACCTAAACCATGTGACCTAGAACCCAGACCCACCAGGAAGCAGAAGTCTGACAGACATCCTGCTAAGGACCTGCACAGGGGATACTTGAAATCCATGTTCACCGACTGACCTGCATTGCTGCCAAGCTTCCAAAACAATACAGTATTCATGAAGCAGATGCTTTTACCCAAAGAAATAGAGGGGGAATTGGAACCTGTGATGTCTTCATCTGCAGTACAAATTCCTATCACTTTGATAGTACCCATCCCACAAAAACAGATGGCAATAAGAACACATACTTCGGTAAAGTCAGTTAATTTCGGCATCTGTTTTGGTCTAGCATTACAGAAGCCTATTACTGTGTACAATACAACTAACCACTCATTGACCATGAAGGAAATATACACAGAAAGAGAAGCAGACACTTGATTCCTCAGAGGACAAAAAGAACCGGGACAGCATGTCCTTTCTGTTTCTCGATGCAGTTATCTGTTCATGCAACCTGGTTCAGTGGCTACTGTACATGGCTAGGTGTGGAGCGTACAGTGAGGGTAGACGCTACACATCCAGAAGGTGGGGGACTTCCCTGGCAGCAGCTGAGTTTACAAAGCAGAGCTCAGCCTCACATGTAATGATTGTGCACCAACCGGGGCGGAAAATCTGAACCCATGGAGTCCTTCAAAAGGCAAGCACACACACAGACTCAAATGCATATGCACACACAAACACACAAACACACACAACTGTGCGTGGTCACTGAAAAGAAAAGCACTTTTAGAGTACCGTCTTCCCTGGGGAACTGTGTTGGTCTTGCTCGGGATATGCTCCCAGGGAGCAGGGGCAGAGTCAGGGGGCACAGGCTGTCTGCACGGCTCTGGAGATCAGCAGGATGGGAGGGGGCGGTGGAAAGAGGTCAGGCCTCAGTACAAGGACAAGACATAAGAATAAACACTCATTCTCCATGAAGAGCCCTGATCTCCAACCATCCTCAGAGTTATGGGGTCTGTCACAGGAAACTGCCTAACCACAATGACCACACCAATACATATACCATGTTACTGCAGCATAAGGGCCTTCAACATCATATAGTTATGAGAAGGCACTGTTGGAACGGAATCCGATGTATTACCAATGTCTCTTGAATAATTGGTTGAATCAACATACATTTTCTTCCATTTCAAATGGAGGACATCTTAAATGTAATACATATTCCACAGTGCTGGGCCTTCTTCTAACCCTCTAGGGAGAGTTTATCATGATAAAATGAAATATGGCAGGATCTTCTCCCTTAAAACCTAAACTTCAATGATTTAGCAATGCTCAGCAAACATCTCCACTCGTCCATGTAGGGTGAGTCACATTCTCTGTCCCCTGAGTGGGTGACCTGCTCAACCCTCACATGCTGAGCACCCAAAACCTAAAGCACAATACTAAATGTGAAACCAAGATCAGCAGTCATAAAGAGGCGTGGGGAACTCTTCCGCTCTGCACAACTCCAGACAAGAGTCAGCAGGGAGCTGTGTCTTTCTCAACATTCTCTATTGTCAGCCATATTTGAAAGTTATGCGACTTTACTTTCGTTACAACAACTCTGCTGTGAATGTGCCTCATCGGGAATGACCTGCCTGAACAATGCCAGCAGAAGATCCCCTTGATGAGGCCACAGTGTTAAACATGGAAATGACAAGTTGATGAAAATAGAGTTGCATAATCATAAGTCGATGTTATCACCTTCTATGGTGAACATGCGTACCTTGTGATCTCATTGGTGTTGTTAATCTGTTTTTAACGGGCAGTGCTGAGGGCATAAGAGGGGGAAACATTACTCCCTCAGAAACCGGTGCCCTCTTTTTGATAAGCAGCCAAATTGTTGATGGAATGCATGAGATAGATGCTAATCTATGGGGCTCAGTGTTCAAGTCTTGACTAATGATAATATTCATGGGCTCCCTCCCACACAACTGCCAGTGTTTAATGACCAGCACATCCTGGCTCGTAAAAATGAACCTGTCCACAAAGAAGCAAGATTTGCTATTGTAGTAAGTAGTCTTATGAACGAACAGACTTCTGAATCAGTTGGAAAAGCCAGAGTCACACAAAACAGAGTCTGAACCACATATTTTACACAGACGTGGGCTTATCTTACTTGAAGGGATGATGTATGAAGTGTCTGCATTGGCATGGTGTGTCAAACTTAAAGGTTTTAAAACATGTTTTCTTCAAAAGTAACCGGTATCATGTCTCTGACCTACTAGGAAACAAAAACTATTCAGGGAAGCCAGTGAGCATTCCTAACAAACAATCAGTCTGGATACCAGTCAGTAGGCCTATCTGTCAAAGTTTTTTTTCTGCCAGTATCACCTTAAAGTAGTTCCCCTTCTGGTAATGTGTTGGTACAGTTAGCTCATTCATGTTCAGGTTCCCTGTCAAACTGGCATGCTTTATTCATAGACTTCTCTCATTTAGAAAAATAATGATACAATGACACTTCAAATGCCTTCAAATGTTTGCATGTAAAACAATGAGCAAGTGGTTCCCTATTGGATGATAGCAGTCAATACAGTTACTCATTTGCATAGATGACTCCATAGAGGGTGCCGAGGATTGGTTTAACAACCTTCATTGCTGCCTCTAAACTCTGAATTAAAGTGAATCTGTTACAGTCTAGTAGTGTCAGTTAACCCCCTAAATAAATGAATAGGCCTACATATCTCAAACCAGTGGAAACATCTGTCTGTAGGTCCAAAGTCAAACAGCTCTGGTCTGGTCTGTCATTCAATTCCAAATGATGTCATGATAAACTGCAAAAGTTGACAACAAGAAATATGTCACCCGTGTGTCATCAAAAGAGACAAAGGAACCCTTTGAGATCCCGAAAATAGATCAGCCATGTTAAAATATTTACCATTTCATCAAGCGACCATTAATCATAAAGCCTTCACTGCATGTAACATAGGTGCTACTACATGATGGATGACTTTGCGAGAGACCCGCCCTCATTAAAAATAGCAATCACGCATATTTTCCAAAGCACTCTCTCTCATATTGTGGGCTAGCTAGCTATTTCATTATGCACGCTAAAAATGAACAACTCAGTGGCAGTCATAACTACCCTGGCTATAAATAATCAATAGCAATAGTTCACATTAGCACAGTCTGATTTAGAAAAAAAGAAAACAAGCTGAAGTAGAGGAGCAAAGGTATGCAGACAGCGCACTATATAGGAAGTTTCGTCCAATAGGCTATGGGTCGTCTCTCTCTCTCTCTCTCTCTCTCTCTCTCTCTCTCTCTCTCTCTCTCTCTCTCTCTCTCTCTCTCTCCTCTCACACTCTTTCATTCGCTCTCTGCCTGCCTAGGCTGTTGCGCTTCGCGGTGTGCAAATGTTGCCTGCTCTAATGTTCCCTTCACTAGTGTCTCTCTATTATTGAACTTGCGTCAAGCTTAATTCGAGTGTCTGCTGGACATTAGGATGCAATTTTGATGGGAAGGAAATTTCAAATGTGCTTTCTGGGAATATAGGACGATTCGGTACTGTTTCACGGTAGACACCGGTGACTTCAGACACGCATCATCATGGATCTCTCATTTATGGCTGCGCAGGTAAGATTGTGACTGTGATTATTGTTTTCTGTTCTGTATTCTGAAATAATTATGAGAATGAAGAGATATTGTTTCATACATTTTAGGCCAATATGAAAATAAACCCCACCACACCATAATTCCTCTGCAGGAGCAGAAGTTTTAACCCTAAATATGGAAATTGTTTTCATTTGAACAACTTAAAAATATGTCCACACTTGAATAGCTGTGTCTTGCAGGTGATTGTTAATCCATGTTAGAAAAGATTCTAGGTCTGCAGCCTTCAATGCAACTTGTTGATAATCTAAATCATTCTGATAGTTGGCTGACAGAAAGTGACGTTATAGTTTCTTAAATGTAATACAAAGTTGTTTGCATGTGTATGCAGCTGTTTAAGGTAGGCTACATTATTTACCGTTGCTTGCAAACTATTTCATCCAGCTTTATATTCTTTCTAATTGCAAATGTTAAAGTTCCTCTATTGGAATTTTTACATAATATTCTAATCAACATAGTAAATTAAGTTATCAAGTTTAATCTTCTTAGCTCTTTATCAAAGTCCATATCTAACTGTTAAAATAATTATAGCAAAAATTAAAGCACCAAACCCCTGTCTTTGTGTGCCATACCCTTATTGCTGCCCTTAAATTCAACAAGGCTGACTGTGAAAATATTATTTAATTGTAGTAATCCATTCTTTTGTCAAGGTGAACCACAGATGAATTTATCCGTCAGAAATCATCAGAGGGATGCAGCACAGCACCATATCAGTTCACTTCTGGGGATGATTGACAGACAAGTGGCAATGGCCTTTGATTTGACACATAGAGTATATATATGTCTTTGCCCTAGGCCTTGACTTTTTGCAGAAATGTATATTACTTTTCCATTTCATATGAAAGCAGCAGTTTCAGGTCGTGGGATAGTTCTAGAACGTATACAAAAGAAAGTTCAGAGTAGTCAAAGCTATGAGGCACACAGCACCATCCATCACTATGGCATGAAAAACAAAAGTTTCAAACCAATCAGTAGGGCTGACCTCAACATATTATTGCCGCAGAGCTCACACCGAAGGTGTGACCTACAAATTATAAAATCAGGATATAAAGTTTCAGTGAAAGAAAAAAGCTATTACCACAAGAGTTAGGCCTATGCGACAATAGGATATCTTGTACATTTTATGCAACGTGCGTCCATACTCATGTATTGGCCTCTGGGTCCAACAAGAACAGGTCTTTGACATATGTGGGTTTAGGGTGCAGGTCATGTGCAGGGTCCAGGTGGAACACGTCTCTCTGTGTCTCCGGGCAGCAATGCTGGACGATCAGACAGGGCTGCTGAAATGTCTTCCTCTCCCATCCTCACACAGCTCTCCATTAGTCTGTTCCAGCCGGAAGTGTCATGCCTCCTTTCCCCTTACTCCCAGTCCGGTGTCAGCTCGACAGGCAGGAGCTGCCTCGCTCAATATTAATGCCTCTCTTCGCCCACCTCAGTCATACACGCATTGTACTGCAAGATGGCAGAATAGGGTTGGGGACGTTAGGAATCGACATTTCCCTTTTGTCGGAGTAGTATCCACGTTGGTTGGTAAGAGATCAGGGCAAAATATAGAAATTATTCATAGTTATGTTTTGAGTATCACTTCAATGTTGGTATATAAATAAAGCAAGACTGGGCATCCTTCTAGAAGGTTTTATGTGCTGGCCCTATTGTCTGGTAGAAACTTCTAATGAGGCCTAACGTTTTAACGTTTTGCCGTTTTGACCTTTCCTTGTATCATAATCCTTCACTTGGTGCCTGTAATCCAAATGAGTCTCTTAATGTATTCCTTTTGACAGATGATGACATATTAAAGTTTGCAAGCGGTTGTGATGGAAATCAAAGTTTCCGTTATTGCTCCCCTAATCCTTTAGTTTAAAACATCAGGCACACCAAAAGATCCTCTATCTCTAATTGAATTCCATTTTCTGCTTGGCCAGCCGTTATGACCATTATAATCATTCTATTCACCATCCAATCAAATCCAATTATTGTCCTATGAATTGCAGCAGATATACAGTACCATGCGTGATTGAAATTTAATTTGAAATTGAGATGTAACATGTATTTTCCAAATGCATACTGTATGCCAGGTCAACAAATCCAACCTGGTGTACATGTTCTGCGTGGTTGTGCTTTACTGAAGCTGCTTTGAACTGAAGTGTAGATTTCCAAACCTTCATCGCCAACAATTACCTGCACAGTGGGAACATCGGGTTCAGAGCACACCTCCATCCTCCAGATGAGTAATCCCCCCAGCACTGTCTTAATTCTTAGTCTTAATTTCACAACACTGGTGAATTATATATAGTTTGTCTTTTCTTATCAGATGGCAATATTCATGGGGGTAGCCCATGTAATGTGTCAGAGCCTGTGTAATGTGATAAACTCTGGAGGCCCACTAGACTCTGGTCAGGACAAATACAGCTTCAGTTGTAATTTGCCAAGTCCTAGCTGCTGGCCCTCTCTAGACGTGTGAAGTAGCACACTAGAAAGGAATTGAACCGGCCTGTTGACAGCCCTCCAGGGCTCAGCTGCTTGCACGGCAGCTAGCTTGCAAGGCCAAGAAGCTAGCAGGGACGATCAGGCTTATTCAACTCTATGGCTACGACAAACCTCTTACGCAATGGCAATGGAAAAGAATAAACATTTGTTAGAACTGTATTTGGTGAGAAACTGAATCTGCATGGGCGTAGGAGAGATCTACATATCTACAAGCAAGATGATTCTCATGATCCTATGCCTATTCCATTATGGGAACAGAATGATGCCCCAAGATGCTTGTAGGTTGGTTATGCTGTCAAGAATGGAAATTGGAGTGCAAATGAGAATGGCAGTGCATTGTGGGGGATGCCATATAGTTAGTGAGTCATCCCTGTAGCCAAAGGGATCTGCTCTCAGAGCTGCACAAAGACACAACAACCTCAGCTGTGCAACCTAGTTTCAAACTCAATAGACTCAAAAAGGTTGTAAAATGTGTCAATTTGTCTAGGCATGGTCAGAAAAACATTGGTTTATCATCACAAATGTATCAATGAGTGGGCTAAGACATTGTTTCTACTGCTCTTTATTGATGGTCAAGGCTTTGTGGGTGTTGATGCTCATACTATTAGACACGATGTCTCCATACCTAGCATTGGTAGAATACTGATTGTACATGAAACACATAAATAAAACCCATGTCCCTTTAGGCAAGAGTTTTAACTTGTCATAAGTGTAATACCAGGGTTATTAATTACCATTGACACTTCAAACTGTATTTTGCATCCAATCATGCGTTTCCCAAAGAAGACATAAGGAGAACGTAGTGGTTTATAAAAGACAGGCTCAATCACTTACAATGTTGTGATGTGTGTGGTGATATGTGTATGATCCATGGCATGCGTGCAGCTACTCTTTTGTCAAATTAAGAGTTAGTATGTAAATGTGTTACATTAAATGCCCATTAGCATTGAAATTAATCCCAATCCCTGGTCTAAAATGTTCCCTAGTGATGAGAGAATTTGAATATGAATAATGTGATTTCATCTTTGTTATGTAATAAAACATAGGCAGTGTAATTGAAAACATGAGCCGTGATCTGCTCATCCAGCTGTCTATAATATGAGAAGATCTTCTTAAAGAATTATTATAGACATTTTGATAGGCATTGTCTTCTTCGGTATAACTCAAAAATACTTTTAATGCAATCCTAATGAAGTTGAAAAGAAATTTAGCGCTCAGATAAGACACTAATTATCTTCTAACTACTGAACCATGCTCTCTTTTCTCAGCTTCACCTCAAGATTCTGCAGCCCAATTTGAAACATGCTTTGAATGGTGCTTTATACAAAATCCCTAATGCAGAATGTATTACAGGCACACATACTGTAGATATATATATATATATATATATATATATATATATATATATATATATATATATATATATATATATATATGTATATATATATATATATATATGATCTGAGGGGCTGTTTCTGACCGAGTGACATGAGTGAGTCAGACCCTGTGCCACACTGATTATGTCACATTACAGCAAGTTAGTGGGTGTGATGCAACTTTCCAAAGGGACGTTGAATCCTCCTGACTCCAGCACCTACTCCACATCTTACAGCAGCTGTATGTAATTTCCTCACTGGGTGTCTTTCTAAGGTTCTTTTAGTGGCTTGTTCAAATACGTCAGAACAGAACAGAACCAGCCCCTGAGACCTCATTGGCCTGTTCCTCCAGCTCCTCACTCATATGACCCACTGAAGATAGTTCGGTGGTGGCTTATCAAAACGCATTTGCCTAGCGACTCATATGTAACAAAAGTGGGCCAAGGACAGAAGGAGTGTGTGAGGAGACTTCTCTCAGTCCTCCCTGTAGCTCTCAACACTCATCACTGGGCTTAGGAGCCTCACTAGAATGATTTCCATCTTTTGAAAAATAAATGGAAACTTTTTTCGGAAATATGTTTATATATTTATATATATACAAAAATATATATATTTTTCAACCTTTCTAAACTTTTTTTCTTCACAACCCGACACCTGGATGTCATGACTCACAACGCAGATGCAGTTTACTTGCATTCTCATGATGAAAACCTGCATATCAATATGATTAACTCCTCAAATGTGAGCTGTGTTTGAATGCCCTCAGCTGTCGTGACAACAAAGTATAAATCATTCTCTGTTCCTACCCCATGCGTTTCTCCTATTCAGCCCAATTTTGCCATAAACAGTTGAGGCAGAGAGCCTTATCTCCAAGGGGGCCAAACGCTATCAGACTCCTGCAGCGCCACTTTAGTGAAAATACCCTGTCCCCAGGGAGAGGATAGCTGTCAGTCAGTGTAGTTATCTAATGCTTCCTTTAATGTAATGTACGGTTTATTCTGCCAGACCTTTTGTTTCTTTTGACTGAACAGGTCAAAGGGGGATGGAGAAAGAGCAAAATGATTTGTGACACTGCGTCAATATCTGTTTCACTTTGTAATTTAAACCAAACCATTTTGTTTTCTCACCCTATTGGTTTGCAAGCCTGAAGATGAATGGCTTTTGAGTGTGTGCTCACATTTCAGCCTGCTGTAATGCAACCACATTTTCAGTGAATGGAGTCACATCATCTGGACCCCCAGAGCTATAGTAGTAGCAGAGAGACCCCAACCCTGTGTGATGTACATTCTGGTGGGGGGGCATAGTTGGGCTGTAGACCTGGATGAACACTTACCCATGCATTAGCAGGAAAAATAAAACAATGTCCGTGGACAATACTGGACTTCTTGCTCTGTCCTTTGTGTAGCTCCCTCAATAGAAACACAATGGTTAACTGTACCAAGAACCCATTTCTTCCACAGTTTGGGAACAAACAGTACACGTTATCTTTAAACTGACTAGACAGTCTTATCTAGGTGCAGGGAAACAAATAGAAAGTTTTGAAAGCAGCCCAGAGAGACGCTTTGTAAATATTTCAGCAGGGGACATTTAGGAATCAAAAGTCTGTGATTAAAACAAGGGGTAGTAATATTTTCAGGGCGCAGAGTCAACAAGAGAAGAGCTAGGTTTCCGGCAGATTCTGGACTGTACATGTGTGATGTAGAACAATAGGTTCTGGTGATCCTTCTTTGTCTTCATTAATGTGATTATGCTTATCTTGTATAAGAAATGTCATCTAGACACCTCTACTGGAATAAAATGAACCTTTGACATGGGAGCATGGCTATGATCTTCTCACATGAACATCACTGACACACCTTTCGTATTTAGTTAATGGACTCCTTTTATCCCCTCAGAGAAACATATGTTTTATGTGGATTGTTAGCAGAGATAACTACAAAACAATCAAATAAAAGGCTCATATTCTGGGAATCTTCAGGTCTTTTAGTATGTAAATAGCAGTTTTACCTGAAACTCTGAAAAGGCTCCTTTTATAGATGTCATTAGAGAGTACATTTGAGAGACCTTCAATGAGTTGTGACAGAAGACCAACATTACAGTATGTTCCCATCCAATTTACATCCATCACTGAATAGATTCAATATTTTAATTCAATACATACATTTACAGAATCCTTTCATTAATACCAATTAAAGTAGTAGTTAATTAGTAAAAGCAGTGATGTGGAAATCTTCATGATTACCACTTGAAAGAACCTTGGAAAATACTGCCATTTGTTTTACAGTGGCACCCAGGATATGTGCTTAGCCAGATTAAAAAAGAGAAGCATCACATTTCTGTAGTTGACAACCAGATTGGTTGACTTGCTTTGTTTGATCAAAAAAAAGAATTGAGTGAGGAAAGAAGAACAGGTGAATTTATTGATGTTCTTTGCAATAATCTCACCAAGCCTCTATTTCTACAAGCTGGGAATGTGTACCTGTCAGGCAAAGATAAACACTATGTACCCATCATCTATAAAGGGCTGTGTCAAACTCAGACTTTCAGTATAACATGCACATGCGCGCACTCCACTTTAGAGAGCAAACTAACTTTTGGCGTCTTACTCTCCTGTTGTTGTCTACCACATACACTGCATCTCTTTTTCTCGTATGGTAACACCTTCTGGCCATCGAGCTGAAGACCATTTAGAGCACAGAGAGCACTTAAAACACCAAGACTGACGTCTAACCAAGGTTTTACATGAGGAACAGACCGTAGCAGCATAAAGAGCCTGAAGACATGTGACATTTGCTTTGTAAAGAGAATCCTAAAGTGCTCTCCTAACTCGAATGCACAAGGCTTCAGGGTTTAAAGACAGTCACTGTAGACAAGAGGACGTTCTCACCACAACGTTACAGTGTGTGATGTTATCGTTTCCGGTATGGAGAATGGTCAACTGTGTTGACCAAACGTCCTCCAATGATTTTATAACAGCATTGGAACAACAAGAGGAATAGGAATTGCAGTGGAAAGACCATGTGGTGTTACTAACAAATGTTAACAACGTGTGCTACACTGATACGCTGACTGCATCAGTGACACGTGGCCAGAAACCATTTAATTTGAAAATGCTCATTATAAAGCCTTGTAATGAGTTGTGATGAAACCCTGTGAATAATAAAACCTTGTGAGATGCTTTCAACGAATGAGGATGGTAATTAAATAGAGTAACCGTTCACAGGAGCATTTACATGCTGATGTGACAGTGATAGAGAGGGAGTTTACACCGGGAACAGAAAATCAAACCCAACTGAGTTGATGAATCCAGGGGGTGTGTTGAGGCTGGTGTGTGAATACT
Source organism: Hypomesus nipponensis (assembly GCF_054491055.1). NCBI lineage: Eukaryota > Metazoa > Chordata > Actinopteri > Osmeriformes > Osmeridae > Hypomesus > Hypomesus nipponensis. The sequence goes on along the minus strand of NC_140366.1, from coordinate 13,823,875 downwards.
CGCATTGCTTTATTGTTGATGTGTCTATATTAGTGGTTCCGCTGTGGTTCCTGAGGAAAGCTGGTAGGACATCCATTTGTTCTGCACTGAAACCCATTTCAAAAAGCCGTTAAGGCTGTGACAGGTACCTCTATTACCCCTGAACGTGGCACTTTAATGGCCAGAGAGAAGCAGCCATGTAATCGGGAGCATGAGCAAATGAATGTGCTTCGTCTCTTATTCAACTCTACTGGAATTGTTTGTGTCCCATCTACCTAGGAAAGGGCCTGTGACAGGCTGAGTGCTGATGTCCTGTATGTGCTCTCTAAGATAGTTGACGTGTGAATATGTCTAATATGTCTGCACTCTAATACAGCATAAGTCCCATGAGGGACAATGGGAAAAGTGACACTACTTGGAGGCAGTCTGTGTAATGGAGAGTCTCAGTTGGATATCTATGTTGATTATCCATTGGTAACGCTGCATCTGGTATTTTGTTAGAGTAGAAGGTACTTATCTTGTTTGTTCTTTTCTTCATGTCTCCTCTGTCCTCTTTCAGGGCATCATTGTCCCAGTGTGGAAAACCGTTATTATGCAGTTCTAGTAACCAAATAGTTTTTAATGTAAAAGGTGAAGGTGATTAAAACATCCGCTGAACCTTTCTCAAGGGTTGTTTATTTGAGCGCTGAACGGACACAAGGAAGTTTCCAGATGGTTTGAGAGAGTAACAAACGATACGTAAAATGAATACTTTTTATGAATTCCTGTCAAATATCAGGCAGCAGATGGGAGATAGGAGTACTGGACTGGTTGCATGGAAGAGATCCATGCATAAGAAAAGTTTTGACATCAACACCCTTACCTTATTGACTTCCTTCCCTTTGAACAGATCCCTGTCATGACGGGGGCCTTCATGGACTCGTCTCCCAATGACGACTACAGCACCGACCACTCCCTCTTCAACTCTTCCGCCAGCGTCCATGCCGCCTCCATGGCGGCCCACAGCCAGCAGGAGGAGCCCCAGTCCATGTCCCGTGACGCCATCTGGCTTTGGATCGCCATCACTGCCACCATAGGGAATATTGTGGTTGTGGGCGTCGTTTACGCCTTCACTTTCTGATGGTCCGAGTTCTAACAAACTGAGTTAGACACAGAGATGTTTGTTTTGGACTGAGGAGGGATTGAACTGATGTAAATGAAAAAGTGATTCCCAACATGGAATCCAATTTAATCATTTGCAGATTACAAATATAGGTTACCGTCAATTAAGTTTGGTAAATGGTGGTCATGTTATTAAACCACATGAAAAGTGCTGCATAAATAATGTAATATTATGTACATCTATTCTGTTGTATTATATACATGTTTCTGATAAAGCTTTGAATAGTGAAGACAAGGAATAGTCAATGGTGATTAATATACTTCTCTCAAAAACCTCCAAACCCTCCCCCTTGTTCATTCAAAAACATATTTTCAACCTTCCACCCCCCCCCCCCCCCCTTTTTTTTACATCTGTGAATTATCTCATTAGGAATTAAATTGGGTAAAATGTTGACTTTGACAAACAGTGATTGATTAATATTTTTTGGTTGCTCTGGATCAAATATATTTGATCTGGATCTAAATATATCTGGATCAAAATATTTCAACATTTTTCCAACTAAATTATCCTTGATCTTTGAATAGAAAATACCAATACAAGGAAATGTTAGAACTTGGCTGAATTGCATGACCAACATTGTAAGGGCCATACCCTGTGACCTTGTAAGTCAATGTATACATTTGACTGATTTGAGAGGAGAACTTGCCTTCTAAGAATGCAGTTTAATAATTGAGGGTACAATATTTCAGGATCCTTTTCGTCTTTCTACTCCTCCTTTCTAACAGCCATATTACGTTCCATGTCTCAATCTTGTAATTAGTTTGGGATGAAAGGGGCCTGTTGCCATAGTGATATATCCCTCTTGTCCCCCTGAAGAGAGCAGACTCTCATGTTCCCTGTTCAGTACACCTGATTTATTGCTTCCCTATGCACATATGTCCCACACAGCTAGGGACACAACAAACGCACACATACACATCTGTTCTACACAGATAGGGGCACAACTTAAACACCCCCCCCCCCCCCACAGACACACACACACAAACGTCTGTCACACACAGCAAGGGACACAGCTTACATAGCTTTCCCACACAGTAAGGGACACATCACACACACACACATCCTGTACACACACATATCTGTCCCACTAAACACACACACTGCAGTCTCACCGCAGTCTGGGTACATTTCCGTAACATCTCTACAAATGTTATTGGAGCAAATAGGGCTCCAGAGAGCCCATTTGAACATGAACGGCGAACCCATAATTGAAATATATACAGTAGTTCGTTCTTTTATCAAGCAATTTAGATAAGCAAGACACTCTATACTTGCCTTTAGCCCACAAACAATTTGTGCAAGTGTTTCAATCTCAGCCCAGAAAAGAGATCAAAGGGGATGGGGGTGTTCAGTCAGCCTTCTGAAGGCAAAAGGCAGTGAGCTCCACATTAGGTGTGACACAGAGGGCTGAAGGACTAATGTCTCAGAGGTTCTGCCAGCACACAGCGGAGCCTCCACAGGTCACCCTCGGCTCATTCATGAAGTTAATGTGAGAAAAACCCCTGGCGTGGCTGTGACCGTCACAGCGGCCCCTGGCAGGCCCCTGGCAGGCGGCCCCCTCACAGCGGCCCCCTAAAAGCGGCCCCCTCAAAGCGGCCCCCTCAAAGCGGCCCCCTCACAGCGGCCCCCTCAAAGCGGCCCTCTCAAAGCGGCCCCCTCACAGCGGCCCCCTCAAAGCGCCCCCCTCACAGCGGCCCCCTCACAGCGGCCCCCTCACAGCGGCCCCTGGCAGGCGGCCCCCTCAAAGCGGCCCCCTCACAGCGACCCCTCACAGCGGCCCCCTCACAGCGGCCCCCTCACAGCGGTCCCCTCACAGCGGCCCCCTCACAGCGGCCCCTCACAGCGGCCCCTCACAGCGGCCCCCTCACAGTGGCCCCCTCACAGCGGCCCCTGGCAGGCCCCTGGCAGGCTCCTGGCCAGCCCTTGGCAGGACCCTGGCAGGCTCCTCCTGTTTCTCAGAGGGAACACTATGTCACTGGACTTATCCACACACCTTGCCTGCAGCCCGGGTGATTAGTTAGTTTATTATTGACCTTGACAAATTGATCCTTATCAGAAAGCTAGATGAGTAATGGGGAGGAGGTTAATGGTATGCCAATGAACCTCTTTGCTGACTTGTGATTGATGAACTGGAAAAGCTCACATTCAAATGTTTAGATCGGACTGATGAAGATGTGCACCAATTAAAGTTGTGTGTGGGGGGAGGGGTGTGAAATGATCTGAACAGTCTAAACACATGACTAAACACATGAAGTTTACAGATTATTTGACTCTCTTGAAATCAGCTAACAATGTTCATTCCTGTTTATACATATTTCAAAAACTCTCCACACATCAGATTTTATTCATTTAAAAAACGACATTGATTGTCAGCAACGTTGTCAGATTTGTTGGATTGAGGGAAGGTAGCTGTCCAGGAACAGAGACCCCTATTCTTTACTTTAGATCATTTTCAGTCAGTATAAAAGTTGCCAACCCTGTACAGATTGATACCTTGCATTTTAGTCACACGGTAAATAGGCACCGGTGTATTCACCCCTAGCTTACTTCACATGAACTATGTTTATGGTATTTTGTATCAAAAAGCTGTTCCTATTACAGTAAACTCCCATCCTTCAATATAACATGTCAGGTATTGTAATTCACCAAAAACTTTATCTTCCGAGTACTATGGAAATATTATTTTGGAGTAATTAAAGTTGTCCAAAATCAATCAAAGTTTTTTGTGTGTGATTGTAACCTTTCTAGCAGTTGTAGAAGAAGAACAGACTCCTGAATCTTTATTAGTCATACAGTATCCATTGTTGAATAGTATCATCTGCTTTCTCCCTGCCTGTTGGTTCTTCCTCCAAGAGCAACCAGAAGCAGCATCTGTATGGACCATGAAATGCACTTTCTCCATCTGCACAGCCAGTGGGATGTCGTTCGGCTCTTTGCGTAAGTCTGTGAGTGCAGGGCAACGGAGATAGGGAGATGTATTCCGCATGGATACACACTCACCCAATCTGGCTGTCTCAACAACCAAGACCTAAGGGATGGACTGACGCAGGCTTCCTGTTTCCTCCCTCCCTCATTCCTCCCCTCTTCGTCTTCTTCTGGAAAGAGTTCCCCAGAGCATTCACATCACACAGAGCCTCTCTGCCCCACAATTAGCACAGCCCTCACGTATCCCACCACCCATCCAAGTGCCATGCTTCGACAGGGCCACAGAAGAGTAAGCCGTGACCATCCAAGCCCTTCTCTGAAGAAACCCTCCACTAACACCAACATTCCCAAAGGGCAACCAGTGAAAGTCTGAAAGCATGTCTGTTTTCATTTTCAAGCATGGAGGGTAAATTCAGTAACACAAGGAGTGACTGTACATGCCAACAATAACAAGATTTTGAATGTCTTACCCGTAAAATGTGACACAGTTCACCCAAACAACCAAGCCATAAACACTGTATATCAGTCAAGTTAATAAAACAAAAAACAATTGTAACACCAAACAACATATTTGCTTTTGATAAATTCCTTGTGCCCTCTCTATGGTACTGTGTAAACATGATTAGAAGATATCTCGGCTAGATTGACACCTACAAAACCCCATAAAAGTGATCGATGTGGATGTTTTCCCAGGCGGGAAACCTGATTGGCCACTGGTCGGAAAGTCAACAGAAGGTGGATGCTGGGAGATGAAACAAGCCCCCAGATCCATGCATGCTGGTCATTACACAGGACAGTCATGGCTCATGGCTGTCAGTTTCTTTCCTTATACAGTATGTATAATACTACAATAACACTTTTTTTTCACAGAGCAGATCCATGCTACAGTAAAAGTACACACAAATCATTGTGTTATTTCAGTCACCTTGATGTGTCCTTTATATGCCAACACTGACATTATATTTGGTTTTCGCAGGTGGATGTCTGTCTGACATAGCACCTGCACCCTTTGTAACCTACTCAGGCAAGACAGGTTTGACAGTTTCCATGATAATGTCACCATGGTAACAGCTACGGAGCCCTCCTTTTGGCATCATCTGGGAGAGCCAGGATTCAGAGTGCCACAAGTACAGTAAATGCATTCCAAACACGCGACTAATACATTTTAAGGGGAAGATACAGAGAGCCATTTAAGAAGCAATTGTCATGCTGTTCTGTAATTATGATCAATGTGTTCAATAACAGCCTAAAAAGCCTCAGTTAGCACACAATCGTATAAATTGAAGGTAGCCATGGTCAATGTTTGGCTATCACTCTCCCCTTGATTAATAGGGCTGACGATCCCCTGGTTAAACCTGGGTAGGAGATTGATGAGTCAGACCCCTCTTCATTACAGCTACCTGACATGGTGGATGGGTGTCCGCCGTCTTCAATTATCCCACATGTACTCCAGGATGGCTCCTTGACAGATGGTTTCCCCTGGTCTCAGTCTGTTTGACATCAACACCAGGTAAACTCATTTTACATGCCAACAAACAACCCCATGTCATCCCAAGAAGGCTGGTCTGGTTCTGCATGATTTACAGGGATCTTTGCAGGGATTTTTGCAGGGATCCATGGAACTGACCAAGGATCTCACAAGTTTCTGAACATAAACCATGCAGGAAACCCTGAGATGCAGCCCTGCTTTTACAAGCTCCCCAAAGTACTGATCCATCTCAGGCTAGCGTGCTTACTTTTGACAACAACCATTCACTTCTCTGTCATCTCTCATTCTCATCAAACCCATGTTCACCCTGGGGTTAACTTGGGATCAGTTCAACAGGCAGCTGGAAAAAAGCAGACCTATTTCTCTGGGCCTCTTCATTGGCTCATTTTACATTTGCGAGATTCTATGAGAAGAAGACAAGGTCATAAAGAAGCAGGAATTAACAACGAGAATGGAATGTTAATGTTAATGGTAAAGTGAGAGGTCACAATTACACAAAATTTCTTTACATTACATTTTACATTTACATGTATTCATTTAGCAGACACTTTTATCCAAAGCGACTTCCAAGATAGAGCTTTACAAAGTGCATAGGTCACTGATAATAACAACAAGATAGCTCCAAAAACATTACGGGTAGCCAAAACATGAAGCACATATTGTGAACAAACAAAAATAAGTGCCAAATGGAAGAACCATAAGAGCATGTAGTAAAGCAAGTTACAATTAAACAACATGAATTGCTATAAGTGCAAGTGTACCTGTAGAAAAGCAAGCAACAGTAAAAAATAAATTAAAAACAAGCAACGAGTACTACAATTTAGTCTTTCCTTCATGATTAATAAAATACATTCTTAGCCTATGAGCGAAGGATCTCCTCATTCTGCTTGTCATGAAGCATATTATCTCCACTCCACCTGTGTTTGCAAACTCCAGAGCTGGTGTCTGGATCGAGCACATTTGTGTGTACTCTTGCTGCTCCCAAGTCACCGGGGGCCAGCCTGTTTGATGCTCACCAAACCTGACGTTTGTGAGTCCACTTCTCTGGAGAAGAGAGATGGGGGAAGTTGTCTGTATGCTTCAGTTCCTCTTCACCTCTTCCAAGGAGACTGTTGACAGGAAATCCATCAATGTCTCCACGCCACCAAGAAAGGCTGAGCATCCCACAGGGTAACCTACCCAGGTCAGTGCTAATGGCTCCCTGGCATCTTATGGCCATATTGTGGGTCATTTGAACCTTGTATATTGTATGTCTTTGTGAGGGTGTTTCTTCACCTTTGCTTGTTATTGGTAGACGCTTGCTGAATGTTTTCAGCACCCTCAGGCTGCGGGTCACCAAGCAGTGGTCATCATACTGAGACAGTGGGACCAGAATAGAACAATGTCCCACTATTACTGGAAATGATGAAACACTCCTTCTGGACAGATGAAAGATAGAAATAAAGAAAATAACTTGGCAGTTTAGTGGGATATAAAAATTATTGTATATGTGTGTGTGAGAGTGTGTGTGTTTATGCATGTGTGCGTATGTGTGTATGTGTGTGAGTGGGCGGTATATCTCTGAGATGTTTCTGCTCCAGGCCAGACAGGAGGAAGCCCTCTTATGGTCCTGGAGAATGTGCCCATATAAACATCCCTTGGATCAGGGCTGGGCAGCTAGAAAATAAAGACAAAAACAGAGCAGGGATTGAACAAAAGACTAGGCCTCGGCTTCTGCTGTCAACCACATGATCTGTCTTAATACCTGCCAGCACAGAACCATCATGGAAAGTGAAAGGGCAAATCCAGGTGTTATTTTCCTCAAGGCGCTCCTAAGAGCCATAGCTGGCAGGCATTTGGAAATAGCTGCCAAAACAATTCTTTCAATTTGAGTCCAAAGAAAAATTTCAGTTTCTATTCCAAACAAAATAAGTAATCCCTAAAGATATCCAAACATTACAATTGTGATAAGAAAATAACAGGAAATAATTATAATAACAATCCCTTTGTTTGGTGTACCTCAGAAGCGTAGGATATCCTCAAAGCTGAATTAATGACATGAACGATGCATTCCAGAAAGGCATCAGCATACTGTATCACCCCACTCAGGTTCCCTGTGGGAGGAGGTGGAGAAGGGAGGAGGAAGAGGAGGGTGAGGAGTGAGGAGAGGAGGGGAGTGGAAGATAAGAAGGAGGAGAGGGGAAAGGAAGAGGTGGAGGAGAGGTCTGGTAGTCTCACACAGTCACGCCAAACCCATTTACTATCTCCCTCAGGAGGAGAGTCACAGAAACATTCCATCCATGAGCCATTACCTTGATCCATTAGCCGTAAGTTAAGCATTAGCCAGACACATGCAGTGAGGAAGGTCTGGTCACTATCAAGCTGTTCTGTCCTTGTTCCATGGCAACAAAATAACTCATCTGTTCTGTTTCTTTTGAGAAAAATTGTTAACTGATGTTACATTACTACACTGTTATATCTGTTTGAGTTCCCTATATACACCAATCAGAGTTAGTCCATCAAAGAGGCCTTTGGACTTTTTTACTTCCTATCAGAAGTGCCATGGCTGGAGTCTGGACAAGCAGTAGGTCTGTTTACTGTAACATCAGGGCAGATAGAGCCGGAAGCATCATCTCAGGGGCCAGTTTCGCGGCCTGGGTTTGTTCCAGAGGATACCATATGGTCGCTGCTTGCCTGACTAAAAAGCTCCTCTGACATTGTGTTAAATAGCTCGTGAAACATGTTTTATGAAGACCAATGACCAATTTTACCTTTGAGAGAGAGAGAGGAGAGGAAACTCCAAATAGGAGGTTGATCTGTGTCGAGCTCTGCTTGTTAGTTTTGCATGGATGGTTCTTCTGGGACGCTGGAAGTTGTGTAACACTCCCGCCACTGTTAGGACAGGAAATGACTATGGATGTGGAACATTAATTAAAATGACATATTAAATGCAAGGAGTGCCACCATGTTAATCACCTGTGTCCTGCTTTGTCATTTAACTGCACTGTATTTTGAGCCTCATTTCCATGTGAACGCTTAAATATTTGGAGAGCACATGTAAATGAGACATGCTTGAAAAGTCAGAGTCCCATTACCCAAGATGCCCAGCAAACCATTCTCTGTGAGAAGCTGCCGCACTGTTCAAGTTGCCATGGAGACCTAACCTACTGGGAGGAGAATTTGTGCATGTTCAATTTCTATTGCAGCTTTGAAGGGTGTGAAGCAGACAAACCCGTGACTCGTGTTCTCTATTTGTGTAAGATTCCTCTGTGAGCATTCTTTAATAGAATGTTTGGTTTCTTGGAACTGCTGACACACACTGCTCAAGGTAATCGGGGCCAAACGGATCCCTTCTATGGCCAGGCCAGCTGTAATTACATAATGGACAAGGTCAGGTGGTGGCTGACCCAGATTCCATGAGTGAACCTTCAGCTCCAGGTAAAGTGTGTGTTTGCCATGGACAATATAGCAGTCATGAAATACTTTCTTTTTTTAAGTAGCATTTACAGGAATGTGATTGCAAGAATGATTTTGTCCCAGAGGGTAAGTAGTTAATAGTAGTTTATCCCAGAAGGAAAGCATTAATTGAGAATTTATTTGAATTACATGTCCTTGTAATTACGCTAAGATAAGACTGGAAGGGTCATCCACCTTGAATCACTCTCACGTGTCTATCAGTCTGTCTGTGTGACTTCTGCAAGTCACAACAATGTACACCCATGGGCATGGGTGTGATTGGAGCTCGTACTATTTGGAGAACAGTACCCAGATATCCACCTTTTCCAAACCACAAAGAACCCCAGAGTCTCCCGCTAACACTGCTTTCTCCTTTAATTAAGTCATTCATCTTAGCTGACGGGCTGATCTGGAGATTGTGGGGAAACTTACCTCCCCCCTATGCTTCAGCATGACCCTGTTTGAGAGAGACAGAAAGAGTGAGAAAGAAATACAGAGAGAGAGAGAGAGAGAGACAGAGAGAGAAAGAGAGAGAGAGAGAGAGAGAGAGAGAGAGAGAGAGAGAGAGAGAGAAGGTGAGATAAAAAAAAGGGGAGAGAGAGACACTAAGATAACGATAATGTACGGCACAGCTATGACCCAGCATCAATGTGCTCTCTTCTCTTCAGGAAAGAGAAAACGTCAGGAGCGTGTCTACCTCACTTAGAAGACCCCCCAGAGAACCATTCGAGGACAGTGTGTGTTCCTAGTCCTTTACCACTGGGCATTCCTTGATTTCGCTTCTGATTGATTTAGTTTTACAGCTCAAAAAAGTATCCCTCAATCAATACATCACACGGAGAAACCGAAGTTTGCGAGAGACGGGTTAGCTTTTCTGCCAGATACCTTGTAGTACAGCAATTAATGGTCTAAAGTTTGAGAAGAAGGGTTTCAATCTGCCGATGCTAGTGATGGTGGTCATCAGACAGAAAGACACAATGCTGCGCATTCTATAATAGCTTTTCTCCAAGAACAAGATAAGCAAATTACTGTTGGTAGCAGGCTGCGTATTACAAGATTATGGCTGAGCGAGCGTAGGCTCCAGGGACTCACCAAGTGTGAAAGGCCTGTGATGCCGCGAGTTCCGAAAGATTGACTTTAAACTCATGCGTCACCCATTATGTTAGCACTACAAGAACATGAACGCCTAACAACATAAATATTGAATATTCTGCTGTTATAATAAACGGGGCTTCTTGGTTCATTATTGGTTTTCATCAACTTTCTTAACATATCTATTGTTCAATCCATCTGTAAAATCTCAGTCTGAAAAGAAGAAAGTTGGAAAATACATTTAACTCATGGAAATGCTGGAAATCATAAAAAATTTAAAATATGAATGACCTTTATTTAGGTATCTTACATTTGTGTTTTTTTTACAGGATTTCTAGAACAGATCGATGAGAATATACAAATATACAATGTGTAAGCAGTCCTACAGTCCAGGATAAATGTGGTCTCTTTAATGTATTGTAGCCAAAGGGGAAAAAACTGGATTGTGAACACCATTTGAATGAGCCAAAAGAAGTAGGTGGGAGAAACAGATCCGTGTTGCTCAGTGACGACACTGCAATGATCTCTGGTCTACTCCTATAAGGATACACTCCCACAGCACACTGTTCAGAAGAGGCAGGACTGCCATGATAGTACATCTGGAGCAGACATAGAGCACATCTGATCCGAGAGCACATAACTGGTGATAAGGTGAGTGGTTTCAAGCCAACTGGCATTGTCATTTTACTAGATGTAGAAAGTGGAGCATCTGTAGTCTGTGTTCCATTGATATGTATTTGGACCCATGGGGGGTGTAGGCCAAAGAAGACTTTTCAACAGTTATTTTCAAAGGCTAAAACAAAGCTTAAGGATGATGAATTAAAGTGAAGTTAAATGTAAATTGTTGTAAATCTCGACTCTTGATTAATTCATTTTGGGGGGTAAATTAGGAACACGCACCTCTAAATATATAGTTTTAACATAAATTTGAACTGAATGAAGTTCATGTTGAGGTTACTACAACTTGATTCATCATGGAATGGACATTATTTATCAATAGAGAATCCAGATTTGGCAATAATTATGACTCTTGGCCGCTAGTGATTCACTCTAGTGGTGTCTGCTCATCATTATTATCACAATGTTTTACATTCCCCTTCCATGAACATATCGTCTGACAACATCCCACCCGTAACCTATTAGCCTCATACCCAGTGGAGAACCTCCCATCAGTTGTGTATTTTCATCTGAGGGTGTCAGTCATTCATTTAGTTTACAATTTGATCTATGAAAAAAAATTATATGTGGTGGGCTATTATGAAAATAACAAGATAGTGTCATTAAATCCTACAGTTTTCCCATGGCTCTGAACATGACGATGTCGATGTTCCCCACGTTGAATCCAGATGTGGACCCCTGCAGTAACTACACTGCAGCCTGGCTGTGGCTCCACTCCATGCAGCCAGCCTACATAGTACTGATCTGTGTGGTGGGGGTGGTGGGAAACGGTCTGGTCCTCTGTGTCCTGTGCCTGCAGAGAAAACCCTGCACCGTAGCTGATATTTATCTGGGAAACCTGGCCACTGCAGATCTGGTTATGGTGTCCTGTTTGCCCTTCTGGGCAGACACCATCGCTCATGGCTACCACTGGACCTTTGGTGAGGCGCTCTGCAAGCTGGTCAACGTGGCCATCTCCATGAACTACTATTGCAGTGTGCTGTTCCTAGTCTTGGTCAGTGTGGACCGCTACCTGGCTCTAGTGTGCCCAATGTCTCCCAGCAGACTGAGGAGGGCCGCCTGGGCCAAGCGCATCTGCCCAGGCATCTGGCTCCTGGGCTTCCTGCTAAGCTTCCCTGTGCTGCTGTTCCGTAAGGTCGCCTACGTGTCAGACCCAGGGGTGGACGCCTGCTTTCTGGCCTACCCTCACCCAAGCTGGACGGTCCAACACAACCTCACAAGGAACATCCTGGGCTTCTTGGTCCCAGTGTCGGTGGTCACCTACTGCAGTCGGCACATCATCAAGGCCCTTCAGGAAGGTCAAACTAAAAAACTTCCAGGAGTGAGAGCAGAGAGAAAGGCCACATACCTGGTGCTTGCTGTCCTTGTGGTCTTTCTAATTAGCTGGACTCCCTTCCAGATGTTTGTTTTTCTGGACACTCTGGATTACTTCCAGCTCACTCCGGGGTGCCTGTGGGGTCACTTCCTGGACATTGGGATCCAGCTGTCTACCTACCTGGCATACACCAACAGCTCAGTCAACCCCTTCCTCTATGTGATAGTGGGAAAACAATTCAGGAAAAGGGCTAAAGAGGTATTTAAGACAATATTGAACCCATCCTTGAGAAACCAAACGTTCATGACTGGCAATTTTACCTCCATTGGTAGGTCTATTGATACTCGAAGAATATCTTGCAACCAACTTGAAAAGCAAACAGTTAGGTGACTGAACAAAGAAATATCAGAAAGTACTTTTTACCATTTGCTTTTATTTATTGTGAGAAAAAGAAATGATCTTGCGACACAATTGATTTGTGTATTTAGTTCGAGAAATAATTAAATGTACCAGTAATCAGGGACATCCAGATGACTTTTGTTTTTGTTAGACTGCAATTACAAGTACATCTGGTTCCGTATTGTAAAGAGGTTTCTCATAGCAAATAGCCCATTTGGTTTTCTAGAAAAGTCTACCTCATTTACATGTTATATTGTCATCTTGTTGTTCTTGTGTTGAGATACCTTTCCTCCCCAGACTCTATTACACAATCTCAGATGCACACTTTTGAAGATTGATATTGTTATGTATGCACTAAGTAGCCACTGTCCAGTGTTGAAGATCATTTAAATGTGATGTATTAAGTATTTTATTGTCATTGAGCTTTTTCTAACTTTGATGGAGTGAGCCAATATGAGGGAGGATGATGAGCCCTGCACTGTGAATGGGATTCATTGCTCGATGTGCTAATTGAAGCATTAAAGGTTGTATTCATGTCCTTTAAAAAGCTCAAATAAATGACACTGAACGGCTCCAGCAGTTATCTACCTCTTCTTCAGTATTTCTGGATGTATCTACCCTCCAAAAACCTATACCAAGAGTAAAGTTTAGAATCCAGGATTGGGATTGACAGCTGGAGATCACTGAAAACCTACACTAGTATTCTCAGGCAAAATTCAGAGTTGGTGCAAAGACTTCTGAAACCAGTGACCCTCTCCTCCATCACCTTTGTAGAAACATATCACTGTGCTCGGAATGAGCTAACAGCGGTTTGAAAGGGGTCAGGGAGTGATTACTAGAAAGGTCCTTCTCTCTGTTGTCCTACAGGCAGAGTTTGTATGCACAGTTGGGCTCTCAAATAGGGGGAACTGTTCTGCTGTGGGTCAGCGGGGCCCGCTGTTAAATGGACTCCATAATGGGTAGCCATCAGAGTCACTGTAAGAATGCCGACTGGACTTTAAGATTATCATGTGTGAGTGTGCATAACATTCTGAATGAAACCAACTCTAAACAGGTCTTGTCATTGCAAACTCAAAGTTGAGAAAGGCCTTGAGACTTGTCCTGCCTATCATTTTCGGATGTTTGATGGCAGTAACGTTGAATGTTCTCATTGTGTCATTAATCTTTCTCTAAACTCCTCACATCGTATCAGTGTTGATTCTTCTGGGGGAAAACACAGGCACTAGATTATACAAAAACTCTGCCTGTGTTGCCAAAAGAGCCCCTCTTCTGTCAACGTGCACAAACTCCAAGTTAACAGTGAATCAACTCATCAACATATTAATCACCAGCTGCCATGAGTTCAGGTGTCATGGGCACGGGCACTACACTAGCTGTTCTAAACAGGCACTCCAGTCTCTATGCATCTCAAAGGTGATTTAATGTGTAGATGTGTTTTATGTGGCCCTGATTAGTGTGTTGGCATCTCTGACAGGAACTACCATTGTGGACCGTACATTATTCCTCACATGATCCCCGGGGCTACATACCGGCCTTTACTGGATTGTGGAAATTACATTTGAGAAGCTTCCGTGATCCAGCCATTCGAGGTAATGTGCCACAAAAAAGGAAGCCAGGCACATTGTGCTCTGGGTAAGGGGCTCACAATTCTCAGAAACTATTTGGTTTATCGTGTGGATGGTGGGTAATATGTTCATAAATGTGTTCCCACAGGGAAGTTAAATGTTTATCAAGGCATGTTTGATGATTTACCACAAGAGCATTATTAAAGTCAACCAGCAGGTTGCAGTATTCTACCACAAATCACACTGATTTGCTAGATCTGAAATCACAGTAGACTCTCTGGACATCTCAGTTACACTGTGGTAGCCTATATTATGACAGAGTAAATGTAAACAAAATAAAATAAATAAAAACATATACAAATATATTACAACAATTATGTTGTCAAATTGAGAGTTTTTGTGAATATGCATTTGTGTGACTCAAGTAGGCTCAACTCCAACAAGTGGCCCGATTGAAGACTGCATTAGAAATCATACAATGTCCTCTACAGTTACATTCATTCATTTAGCACACACTTTTATCCAAAGCGACTTCCAAGAGAGAGCTTTACAAAGTGCATGGGTCACTGATAATAACAACAACAAGATAGCCCCAAAGCATTGCGAGTAACCAAAACAAGAAGCACACATTGTGAACAACCAAAAATAAGTGCCAAAGGGAAGAACCATAAGAGCATGTAGTTAAGCAAGTTACAATTAAACAACATGAATCTCTAAGTGCAAGTGTACCTGTAGAAAAAGCAGCAACGGTAAAAATAAAAATAAGATTAACTCAAATAGAATATTTTGCTGCGAATACAACAGTTTAAATCAGTTGCCACTAACCAACAAGAGCAACAAGTCTCAAAGCAAGAGTCATTGTGATCCTTGAGGAAACTAGCATTGGGTTCAGCAAACCATTCCTAAGTACCGTTGTACTCCTGGAACAAGGGCGTCTTGAGCCTTCTCTTGAAGGTGAAGAGACAGTCTGTGTCTCTGATGGAGGTGGGGAGTTGGTTCCACCACTGGGGGGCCAGGCAGGAGAAGAGTTTGTGTTGGGACGTTGCGGTCTTGAGCGGTGGCACCACCAGGCGGTTGTCCGAAGAAGACCGTAGGTGGCGGGTGGGGGTCTAAGGCTGCAGGAGAGACTTGATGTAGTCGGGTGCAGTCCCGTTCACTGCTCGGAAGGTCAGTAACAGGGTCTTGTATCTGAATCTGAATCCTCTAGTGCAGTGGTTCTCAATCCTGGTCCTCGGGACCCCCTGCCCTGCATGTTTTAGATGTTTCCTTGTTCCAACACACCTGATTCAAATGAAGTTGAATGAGGTTTCTGCATGACAAGATAACAACCCATTAATTGGAATCAGGTGTGTTGGAGCAGGGAAACATCTAAAACATGCAGGGCGGGGAGGCCCGAGGACCAGGATTGGGAACCCCTGCTCTAGTGGATCGATGCACAGACAGCGAGTGAAAGAACAAGTTATTGTAATAAAATCTTGAAATAGCATAAGTTTAGCACGTTAGTATAACTGGACGAGATTTAGAGGAACAATGTATCTTTTAAAATAATGACTACTTTCATTTTTTGTTGTTGTTTGTTTTAGCTTTGCTGCAATATTGCGTCTGTATGTCTGTAACAATAGCATTTCTCTGGAGTCAGACGGATGGACTTACTAAGAGGTATAATATTGCTGCCATATTTTTGGTGCCTGTTGCCTTGGCAACAATACACAGACGTCTGGCGGATCACCATGAAAATATTCCCTCGCTGTGAAAGTTTCCCCTGTCGCTTTATTCACCGTCCTTGGGGTTTTAACAAGTATCTGACCTCCCAGCAAAAACAGGACGGATAACATGCAATCCTTTCGCACAACAGGATGTGAATCTGGGGATAAGAAGCCCAGAGGGGTATTCTCTCTTGGTTATGTTTAAAAATAATCATATTTTCAGTGGATACAAAGCATACGCTTGTTGCCTATCTGAAGCAATATTGCAGACAAAACCTTCTCATTAACCATTTTGAAACACATCCCCTGCGCCCTCATCCAGCGCCTTCATTAATGCACTGCGGTGTGTATGTCCAGAGCTCGTCAGGATAGACTATTAATATGGATATCCACGTTCTTTGAGCTGTTTTTAGTTTGTTTTCATGACAGCATGAGTCATGATGGGCAATTCATCCTAACCCCAGGCAGACCCAGTAGGGAACAGATGGAGTCTGTTGCATGGTGGGCTTTTCAAACACGCACCCATACGCATACACGGACGCACACATTCGCACACAACACACACATGCATTTACACACACAAACACCACGCACGCACACACAGTCACTCAGCCACCATTAGACAACAATGCAACCTAATCCTGCCCCCCAAGAGTACAGAGCCCGGGTATACAGTGACTAGCACCACCACACACACTGTGGACGGAGTTGTAGAGTATGAAGACCTGAACTGAACACTGCATTTGGGAGGGGGGATTTTTTTTCCTGCTTTGTGCTTCCAAGTCACTGCATTCTCAATCAATACAGAGGCTAATGCAGGTTTGGAGAGACGACTGGTTCCGTTGTTTCAAAGCCGACGGTCTTTTCTTTCTTTTTAAGGGAGAAACTATCCCCTCACTTCAAAGACACGGAGCTGGGTGGACAGATTGATCAAATCTAATTATCTGAGCTTGACCACATTCATCAAGAGAGCACAGTAATGCAAGCTGGCACGCTATCTGATTATCTGCAACCTAATATATACAAGTAGATTGTCCTCACTTATTAGATTCCCTATATGAAAAATATGGCCTGGGCACACATCCAAACCCAGAAAATGGCCGGATAAAAGGCCATTGCACTATAATCCTTCTATAAACATTGGAAGACCAGACATTAAATCTTGTCTTACCTGGGTTTATTATGAACATGATTGTCTTTTAAGGTAACCCATCCTAAGCTGTCATGGTGTACCCTTGTGTGTATGTGTGTGTGTGTGCACATATACCATTCTGAACATGATCTGCTAAAAAGGTTGCATTTGAGCGACCTGCATTTGGGTCTTCCAAAAGCAAATTCAAGTTAAATGATTCATAAACTTCTAAAATATTTACATCACCATAGTCTACCTTTTAGCAAATAGTAGCTGCTCTTGAGCATTGAAACAGTCTTAGAATAGGATGACATCATCCAAAACATGCGGTTGGTCAGTTTAAATGTTGCAATTGAACAAGAAATTGGAAGGAAAATCAAGCGGAGCTGGTTCATGCAGGGGGACGCGAGACATAGCGCCTCATTAGCAGCGCGTCACTGGCAGCGCGTCACTGGCAGTGGTTCATATCACGCAGTAGGGGCACACCTTCTTAGCAGGGCGGGCTATTTAATCAGGATATCGCTGCACTATGCTTTGCTAGTGCGACACAGGATGCTCTCTGTCTAATCTGCTGCCTCCGCCTCCCCGACCTCCACCCTTGGTTCTGTGTTTCCTGTCGATGCAAGCAGAATCATAATGCCAAAATTGTTATAATGATGTGTTGTACCGTGTGAATAAAGTATCAAATAAATACTCTACTGAGTCCTCCTGCCTGAACCACAGTCAATGATTGAAGATAGGGATCTCCAAAGTGTCTACATAATTACGGTTTATTTCCCAGCACCACCTCTCTGTTGAGGCATTTACTGTAGATAAGTCAGTTTAGTTATTTACCTATGTTTCTTCAGCTTAGGTTACCCTTTCTATACAGTATATTCATCTTGACCTCTCTCTTTGAACCATATAGTTCACAGTAATCCAGAAGAGGTGTGTTAACGTAATACTTAAAGCTGTGTATTGTGACATAGCTCCCCTACTAATTCAGTAAGTGGGGATCGAATCCAGCAGGCCTCCACTGCAACATCCAAGAGCTGAGGGGAGAGAAGTGTGTGTGTGTGGCAGAGGGAGAAGTGTGTGTGTGTGGCAGAGGGAGAAGTGTGTGTGTGTGGCAGAGGGAGAAGTGTGTGTGTGTGGCAGAGGGAGAAGTGTGTGTGTGTGGCAGAGGGAGAAGTGTGTGTGTGTGGCAGAGGGAGAAGTGTGTGTGTGTGTGGCAGAGGGAGAAGTGTGTGTGTGTGGCAGAGGGAGAAGTGTGTGTGTGTGGCAGAGGGAGAAGTGTGTGTGTGTGGCAGAGGGAGAAGTGTGTGTGTGTGGCAGAGGGAGAAGTGTGTGTGTGTGTTTGGGGGGGCTCTTTAACTCTTTTCATCTTCTCTCATCCAGTCTTTCACATTGTCATGAAATAGCCCCACATCACATCAGCTAGCACATGCTGGTCTGCTCAGACAGGCCTGGGAGCCCGGGAGGAGCTGAGACGACCCTCCACAGCCGCACAGATTATCATGTCTTCTCAGAGTCACACTCGTCGCAATACAGCTGCTGTTTCTTGGGGCCTGCATTGTTTCCATTGTCATGTGGCCCTGATGTGGTGTGATGAAAAGAAGAAACAGTTGTGGAGTAGAGTGTTTGAAGGGGTGGATTTCCAGTTTGTCAGCCTATAGAAAATAGGTAACTCACAGAGTCCAATTGGCAGAGACAGACATGAGGAGATATTACACAAGCGGCGGTTGCCATGGCAACCACACTCCTGTCTCACACATTGTTTGATTTGTTTGGTGCATCTTCTCCACGGTCATTGGTGCATCTTCTACACGGTCCTTCCTAGTGTTCTTGTGTGTGTTTGTGTGTGTGTGTGTGTGTGTGTGTGTGTGTGTGTGCGTGTCTCTCTTTGTGTGGGTGTGTGCATGTGTGTGTGTGTGCTTATCTGCATGTGTGTTTCTGAATACCTGTGTGTGAGCCCTTTGCATCATTTATAATGTTGTGCTTGTATAAATACCATCCCACTGCTGACACATGGCCTTAGTAATCATTTTCTTCTGACTGATGCTGTCACATGTTAACCATATACAGTACATAACAGACCTCCACTGCAGTGTTTGCTGAATGATATTCAAACACTCAACATCGGCTTACAGTAACTGTGCCCCACCATGACAGAAACCATGGGGTTTGATCAAAGCGGAAGCACCAAATGCTGAGAGGTTGAGATAACGAATCGTTCGTCTCTATCAAACTTGAGGTATCACTGGAGTCTGGTGTCTGTGTTGGCCATATGGCACTGTGGCTAAACACAGCTGGGCCTCGGTCTGCCAGGCTGGCACTCGGCACTGGGCCACGGTGACGATCTGGGTCAGAAAAGTTGGTATAGACTTCTTCCTTCAAAACTTCTTGACTTTCGAAGCCACCCCTGGTACTTTCAGTCATTCCCTCTCTCCGTCACACAAACAAACCCCAGCAGCGTGAAACCTTTGTTGTGATGTGTTGCTGATTTGGATGCAAATGTGTTTCACAGCAAGTGATGTATTTGTCATCTTCTCATCTGTGCCTGCTTCATCAAGCACCGTGACATCCTGAGAGGGTTGACTTTTCAAAGCAAACCAATGTGTGCATGCGTTTATGCAAGGATGAGCGTTTGTGACTGAGCTCAAATACTGAGGAGCACTGGAGTGACATGGAACACAGACCGGCATGGGTGTGCCTCCACATGTGCCTAGGCATGTGTATGTGTTTGCGCATTCACGAATGTGTGCACATGGGAGTACTTATGCACATGCCTGTTTATGTGTTAGTGTGTGGGTGGGTGTGTGTGTGTGTGTGTGTGTGTGAGAGATCAGAAATATCCACTGTCATCCTTGGAGGCCTTGTTTCAGTCCTGTCGACTTAATCCCAGTGTGACAGGTGGAGGTTCAGCCCTGGTGTCACCGTGCGCCCCTGCACAGACCCCAGGGGAGAACGGCGGTCACAACAGTTAACTGGTACCTCGCACAGACACAGATACTGACAACCTGACAGGGCCTGCTGAAGACTCTGGTGAATGAGGGTAACGCACTCTCTATGACCTGCAGGGGTAAATCCTCCTTTTGGTTAGGCAGCATGGGCTTGTCCTTTTCATTGGCTGGGAGCCATTCTAGTTATTGCTCAGCTCACAGTGATACATTTAATTCAGTTAAGAGTTCCTTTAAAGGATAAGAAACACAAGTTATTGTCTTGATAAACAAGTGAGATCGAAAATAATGTGAAAGAAACTGGTGTCTCCAAAGGTTTCAACAGTGTTTATTAATGTGAGACAAGCAAACACTGCCTACATTAGGTGTCATTTCCTGGAAACAAGAACAAAACCATTTTACATTTGACAGTGTACAGATACCCCAGAACCCCAGGTGAACTTAAAAGTTTTCGAAGAAACTTAACTCTCGGTATTGTTTGAATTTTGAACTTGTGGACAGACTCAGCTGCCAGGTTGGCTTTGAGAGGATATAGTTGCATGTCTCCATTACCATTTCATTCACATTCACCAGTGGTCCTGGTTGTCAACACTGCTCACAGGCAACAGTTTACGAGGGCTGCCAAGACGGCTATCGGAGCAGTGTTTGTTGTTCAGGTGTCTCTGAGGGAGAAGGAACTGAACATTCTATCCGGCTTTGGCACCCAACCTCATCAATTAGCTTCTCATTGATCTGCATAAACTGTAGGTTTTCTTTACCAGACGGCATTCAATGTCCAACCAGGCAGATTACATGAATGTCCAATCTGTAAAAAGATTGGATCTCCAAATACAGTACAACAAGAATCTCATATTGCGCGTCCTAAGTATAATATTGAAATGAACCCATTCAAATATGTAAAGTAACGCTGTAGAAGTGCTAAACTAAACTAAACTTGTACAAAGCTTTTCTAGTTCATAATTAATCGCAACCTCCCCCACAGAGAAGGGTGTTGATAAGTTGAACTGAGCGTGGGTGGATCCAGGGGGGTGTCAGGATGCAGATATGAAGGTGAAACGGTTCCGTGAAATCTCCAGGGGGTTGCCGGAGGCAGACAGGAAAGCAAATTGTCGAAAGAGGGGGATTGTTTCATTGTCAGAGGTCATAGCCAGAGACTACGAAAGTGATCCTTTTCCTCGGGTAGATAGAAACCTCAGATAAAGGCAGCACATGGAGACGTGTGACCAAAAACCTTGAGACCAAAGAACAATGAAACATAAGCACACCAGAGAAGCACTTCATTCAGTTAGATTTATTTCCAAAAGGCACTCACTACATTGATTGTAATGGTTGCACAAGTAATACCGTGAACAGCTTCCAAATACTGAGCATGTGCTGCCCATGCAGTTTCAGCATGGACATTTAAAAAATGCTATGACAAGCATTGTTCTCTGAAGCATGTGATGGTACAATCAATACCATATACCAATACCATGATAGTATATTTCACATAGCATGCTTTTTTGTTCCAAGACTTAAAGTTTCTTTATTTTAAGCTTGAATGATTATTTATTTGTAGCGTAACAAACATTGAGTCCTTTGCTGCATTCACACTAGGCTAACATTGTATCTACTGTATATCAATGCAAACCAAAGGAACAGTGAGAGTGTTCAAATGTGAAGTTTTTGGTGTAGGTACAGTATGTGGCTGAAGTTGGTGTGTTTGTGTGATATAAACCCTCAGGTTTGTATGGACATTACTATTCTATTGTTTGTGAACACAAACAAGAAAGTATCAATGTAACATAAATGTCTAGTACTTTAAGAGTGACATGGTAAGTCAAGTATAATAAAGATGGCAGCTTAACCCACAGTATTCAAGCTCATCAGCGTAGCGACATCTCAATCAACTCTACTGTCTCTCAAACTGGATAATTTGCAACCGCCACACTTCATCATCCTTTTCTATGATCCCTTCCTGAAATATTGTGTATGTTGGTATCCCCTTAGCAATTTCAGATACTAACCTTCTTTGCATTATGGCTTATCTTCCACTCTATTTTCATAAGCTGTCATCTTCAGAAAACACAAGGCCCTTGTATTTTCAAAGTGTGAATGCAGCATTCGTCAGCAATATACATTTCAATGACAACATAAGGACTGCAAGCCCTGAGATTGGAGGGTTCAAGGTCATGAACTTGGGTAGCGTTATCATACACTGTACTTAGACAACAGCTTAGCTCAGGGACCATGCACAGACAACATGTGACATGTTTTTTGTTATTTTAAATACATGTTTCATTCAAGTTCAAATGCATTTGTAGAGTGTATAGCTTCTTGGATCATAATGTAAAACATTGACGTATACAAACACATAGTGAACGTCTCACATTTCACAACAACTCAGTCCCAGTCCTACTTGTTTCCTCTATTCCTAGGCAGCTTTTGTTCTTTTCTAACCTCAACGTTATACTAAAGACCACCTCAATGAGGTCCATGTGCATAAAAGTCTGTAGATTCCTCACAGCAGTTGACCGCTGCCTCTAAGTGGTTTAGTCTTAATTATGACTCGTCTTATTAGCAGCCATCTTTCTCTTCTCCCTTCAGAGAGTGTTGGTTGATGTGGTTGTACTGTGCCGTACCGTGTTCAACCTTAAGAACCAATCATCACCATCTCCTACCAGATTAGATCTAGACAAAGTCCTTTTCTTGGGTTATTAGGGCACAGTGAATCATTTAACATCATAGCACACAGGGACACACACAGCAGTGCCCCCTGTTAAGCACACAGGGGAAAGAGAGAGAGAGGGAGGGAAAGAGTAAGAGAGGCAGAAAGAGAGTCTGACAGAGAGACAGTTAAGGCACGTATGGTGGTGTTTAAACCTCTGATCCTACAAGGAGTTATGGACAGTCTAAGGAGCCATCTGAATATGCAGCTCTTTGTCTTCAAGTGTTTTCTCACTCTCGTTTTCTTTGGTCTCCGTTGGGATGAAGCCATTCTGGGGATTGCAAACCTCCACAAACAGCGGCAGGTCAGACAGACTGGTGTTGAACTCCTTATCCACCTCCTCCTCGTCCTCATCCCCATCCTCCTTGCCTTTCCCCTCATCCATGGTGGGCGTGCTGCAGCCGTAGGCCTCGCTGTGGGGTCGACGCGCCTCATGGGGGATGTTCTTCTTCAGCTCGCGGTTCTTACTGCGCTTGGCCATCTTGGTGACGGAGCCCAGGCGGTTGAAGATGTTGTCCTCCGAGGAAGTCTGGGAGTCGGGCCGGCGCTCGCAGCCCTCGGCACCCAGTCGCAGCCGCAGGTTGTTCAGCTTGGTGTCGATGCTCTCCTGGGAGGAGGTCTTGTAGCTTTTGGTGTCCAGGCTGTTGAAGACGGCCCGCCGCTCCGGTGACAGCATGTCCAGAGACACGGCGCGCTGGTCCAGGCCCAGCTGACGGCGCTCCATGCTGCGGATGGTGGCGGCTCGCTGGAGTTTGTCGTGGACCTCCACGCTCAGACGCCGCCGAGTCTCGCGGAACTCGGCCCGCACGTTGGCCTTCCACTCGGCCGCGTGAGCTTTGATCTCCCCCACCTGGAAAGAAGTCCCAGACCGGATGTTCTCACATTTTATGACGTCATTTTAATGCTCATTCTGAACTGAAATACATTTACATTATACAAATGTTTTAATGTAGCAGATGCTTTTATCCAAAGCAACATCCAAAAAGTGCATCAACATCCAAATGCAAGTGATCGTGTAATCCATCACATACAATTGAACACAACTCGTCTGTCATATTTCACTTAATTGACCAGTACAATCTGGCCTTTTGTTGGATTTTATATATTGTAATATATATGTATTTCTTTTATAAACAGCTCGGTGAATATACTGTTATTTACAGTCCACTGCTATAACAGTCCTGTAAATCCATGCAGAAATAATCCTACCTCTTCTTTTGTCTTCTTGGAAAGCACCCTCAACCAATCACCAATCATGCTCAGGACAGCAGCGAAATAGGCCAGACCCACCAGGATCCAGAACCATACCAGTGGACGGTACCATTTACGATACTCAATTCTCCGGTCTCCTCCTGCAACAAATCATAAGATATTTAAAACCGTAATGTGGCCATCATTGTAGAATTCCCAGGCGTTCAAATATTTCAACCTGGACTATGTGTCACACAATAGGTCTATTAAAATATTATGACCTGGATGTTGTATGCTGGGATATGGCCCTCAGACTGACAACAAAAGCTCATTTTCTCAGAAAGTCAATTCAGTGTCTATTTTCCCCTCTCACTCAATCAAGTGTTTGTGTGCTGCAAAGGGATTGGGATGGAAATCATTGGCGAGTTGGCAGTCCTGTCAGTGAGATCAAGCTTATGCAGGGCCATTAATGGATTTCATTTCACTAAGGTAATAAAGAATAGCTTTTCAAATGACCAGCCCGTCTGGTCTACACAGAGGCTCTACATCCATCACTGATAACTCCAGCTAAAGGTTTACACTTGTGTCAGCAAGGATGTAAAGCCATACTGTACAAATAAGTGCCACCAACTCGAATCAAGGACTGTGAATGATCAAATATGTGCAGCAAATATTACCCAACATAAGCAAAATAACAATTTTGACTTAAATCATAAAGACAATTGCTGTGGTATTTAGCGGCAGAAAACCTTGCTAATCAACGTGTTCTCACCTGCCACATAGTCCCCAATTCCAACAGTGGTCAGAGTGATGACAACAAAGTAGATGGCTTCCAGGGCCGTCCATCCTTCGATGTGTTTAAAAATGACGGCTGGGATGGTGACGAAGAGGATGCAGCCAGCGAGGATGAAGAGCAGGGTGGACGCCACGCGAATCTTGGTTTGACTGATCTGGTTGTGTTTACGCTGTAGGATGTAGAACACACACACAAGCACACACACACACATGCCCACACAAATAGCGTATGAGTGACAGAGGGCAACATGCCAAGGTAGTCTTCACAGGATGCCAAGGGGTAGACTCCTATTCTCTGACACAGGACACTGAGTCTAACAAGGTGAATTTATTAATGTGCTGAACCACTACTTGATTAGGGCAGATTATCTTCAATGAGACACAACACTGATGGTGACTGTGAGTGTGTCTGCTGACATAGTTGACCATCAGCGCTGTGCCTCGCTCTCCACAGGTGTCTTTGTTTGTCTGCTGCCCCACAAATGGGCCAGAGCTGAACGTCTACGACGGACTGCTGAGCCAATCAAAATGAAGCACGGCGGTGCGCCCCATGCTCATTTGCATGCTCTAATGCTCTCCCACAGTTCATTAACAGAGAACTACACCTTGCTTAGCACTGCACACTTTGTGCTTCCACTGGCAGAACTCTCAAATCACTTATCAAATCACTTATCTTGTGTCTTCTAAAGAGCTCTGCTTGTGTTAGAGAAACTCCTAATCAGTATACATTTTAATATTTCGTAACCTCGACTCACCCTGAACGTTTTCTCCACCTTGGCGATACTTTTCACAAATATAGTCCCCAGCTGGTCCCCCACTCCTGCTAGAAGAAACCCGAAAAGGGGAATGCCGAAGATTGCATACAGGATACAGAAGATCTTTCCTCCTTCTGTACTGGGGGCAATGTTACCATACCCTATGAGAGAAACAGACAGAGAGGAGTTAGGCTGGACAGACATATGTCTTGCTGTGAAAATTAGCTCATTAAATTGTTTTGTTCAAACATCTGGCAGCTAACCGTAGCTTATACGTTGTCAGCTTCTACTAAGAGTCACAAGGGAAAGCAGGTTCTATTAATCGCAGAGACAAGCCAGTGGTGTGGAAAAGCTTCTTTCACTCATCTTTCAAAATGAGCGACATTCAACAGTCAGGAGCAATAATGACTCTGGAAGTTCTTTTGTAGACAATGGCATGATCTATTCCCTTATCTCCCCACTGCTACAACAAATGATCTTCATATTTTCTCTGATAACAAATGTCTTGTCCAGTGCCTAGTTGTCACACCAACCATTTCTACTTCCAAACCTTCCATTAAATGAAACATAACATCAGGTTGGTTGTGTCTGTTGTTGCCATACAGTAAGTCATAAAGGAGATAATGTAGAACATCTCTCAATCTGACAACCCATTACTCCCTGGAGTGCAGCGGCACCCTTCATTTAATCTCACAAATTAATAATATTTACAACCCAACTGTGGAGAAGCCTAGACAACTGCCTCTGCTGCTAGCATTGACTGGGCTACTATTGACAACAGTTAGAAAGTCAGCCTGCATTAAAACAATTGATTGAACAGAAATTAAGTGCAACGTGACTGCTACAGGATTGCACTACATGTATTCTCAAGTGTAAGACATGTAACGTCATCGCATCCAGTGAGACAATGAATTGGTGATCAATAATGATATGTAAGTTGTACGAGCAGTCCATCGAGAATAGAGAACATTTTCAGGTACCTATGGTTGTGATGACAGTCCCGGCAAAGAAGAAGGCACTGCCCAGGTCCCAGTGACTGGAGTTATAGGATGTGTCTCCTATTGGACTGACGCCAGCATTCACAGCATCCACAGAGTGCTGGAAGAGAAGCCAGAGAGGATGCTACCACATCATTCAAGTATAACATGTCATGGGGAATTGATGTTTGAATCATGGTTGATGTAGTCAGAATGGATTGTGAATGCACGTTCAGTTTTGCTGACAAGGTATCTTGTGCAGTATCCGTTTAACACTGTAAAACACGGTCATTTCCATCCTGAATGGCTGTGCCGCCGTGTCCAGGAAAATGTTCGTCAACGGCAGTTGTTGTTTGCTGGGGGCTCACGCTGAAAAACACGCCCACGAGATCCAGGATTCGGTTACATGTGACTACCTCGACACTGATAATGCTGCCTCTACAGTGAATCACCCTGACAGAGAAGCAGAGAGGCTGCTGGGAGAGGCCGGCGGGGGCGGGGCTGATGCCCAGAGCAGCCCCTAATGCTCTGCGCCCGTCCGCCCAGCAAGAGTCCACCACAGCAGATGGGAAAGCGAAGCAGTGAGCGCCAGGATCTGTCTAAGGGTGTGAGGGATAGGTGTGCAGTCGGCTGAAGGGCAAGTCAACAAGGGCATGCCACAGGCCTCCACAACCCAGAAGGTAGAACTACCGCACACCAAATTTTTTCCTAGGACCTTTTCCTGTCTGTCTGATCTCCTCAGAACACTGGGATGGCTGCATGTAACACACCATGGACCACACTAGGGCCTCTGTGCGACAGACAGCCCAATCACAACTCTAAGTTGACGGGCACAAGTGCTGCGTTGAAGTGAACCAAAAGGCTCCAGGCTTTGTTTGTGTGGGAATTGCATAACCTCAAAGCCTGACTAAGAATGTTACGACCTAATGAACTTTTCAGGACAAAATGTTTCCCCCAGCACTGTGAGTTACTCGAGAACAACAGAAGACATATCAGCATTTTTGCAGTTTGAGGTTTGCGCTTTAGGACACAATGTCTTCCAAATAAAAATCACTGTCATCTCCTTACAATGAAATAGATTAGGTTGGGGGTAAAGTATTGGCAAAAAGGGTACGCGTAAACTCTGTGGGTTTCAATTTACCACCATGTAGGTGAAAGGAAAATAGTTATGAGGTTTTTACCTGAGGTTAGCTATCTCCATATATAAGGGACAATAAAGGCTGGGAAGGCATCCAAGTCTGCCTGTCTGGCCTGTCTTGAGGGCTGGGGGCCTGTAGCCCCATCCCAGCTAAAACAATTTAGCAGCACCCTGACACTGCTCCCAGCACAGTTTATCATTTGCCCTATTCTCTGCTAGCAAGAAATCACCTTTCAGCTGGAATTTGAAATTGTGTCAAATATGCTGTGGGGGGGACGGGGGGGCGCAGAACGCCTGTGTGATAGGGCAGAAGATCATGTTGATGTAATACTTATGAGGTAAAGACAGTGAACACTTCTTCAAGATCTGTAACGACTGTACTATAATTTGACCAAATTGATCAAAATACAACTGTAACATTCAATCGCTGAGTTCTGTTACAGCCAATATAGGCCCGTTTTCCTCCTCAAGTTTACGTTCCTCACTGTACCAACAGCACAAAGAGTTTATCGGCAGCTGCAAAAAAAACTGCTTTGCCCTAAAGAAAATAGAAAAAGCCTTTCCTTCTTTTTTTGCAGCTGAAAAGGAGAGCGAGAGAGGCGGGGTGGAGGAAAGTAGAGGTAGAAAGGCTGCGAGTGGGGTGGGTGAGTCACGGCACACGGCCACACTCCACACCTCTGAATCATGGCCCTAGTGTTGGGTAATTACTAGATGCACCATGGCAGGATCCCAGCGGGATGCAAGACAACAACACTGTGTGCCACTGTAT
The DNA here is from genome assembly GCF_054491055.1 of Hypomesus nipponensis. Taxonomy (NCBI): domain Eukaryota; kingdom Metazoa; phylum Chordata; class Actinopteri; order Osmeriformes; family Osmeridae; genus Hypomesus; species Hypomesus nipponensis. The sequence goes on along the minus strand of NC_140366.1, from coordinate 13,795,727 downwards.
CCAAATGCTTCCTTGGGGCTCCTGTTCAACAAACTCACATGCTAACCAACACAATGACTTAAGACTCAAGGACACAGAATCTTATAGACTTCTTTTGTGTAGAATCGATGTGAGACAGACAGACAGACAGGCAGACAGACACAGAAAGACAGACAGACAGACAGATGATAGATCAATCTATCTATCTATAGATTGGTAAAGATATACATACAGTGGCCGGGTTTCCCAGATTTGTTAAGAAGCTCTTAACGCTCAGAGCTTCTTAGGAGCGCTCTAAGAGCGCTCTAGAGCGTTCTTAGAACGCTCCTAAGAAGCTTTGAGCGTTAAGAGCTTCTTAACAAATCTGGGAAACCCGGCCAGTGTGTTTTGAAAAGTGTCACACTGCAGAGCTTTGGTGGACCATCACAGGGGATGGATTAACAGGGGACTGCAGATGCTCACGGGAACCAGTTTCATGCCAAACAACAGTGTTCATAGCAGAGCCCCAGGGGGACTGGCATCACCCTTCCCATCGGCCATGGTTCTATCCCAGGGCTGGGTCCTCCTGCTGCTGCTACCACTGGATGGCATCATGAATTATTGATTCCCCAGCAGATGCTTTTAAGACTTTAAAGACGTTGATTCAGCCTTTCTGTGATGAAAATACGGGAAATTATAACTGCATATATCAGATGGACCACGGTGACTTTAACACACCCTGAAGAGTAGCCAGGCGTGGAGAACATCCCATGTTAGCTGTATTTCTGTGACAACAAATAGTCACTGCTGCAATGCAGTCTTACTGTTCTGTGATGGGGGAAATACATCCCACCAAGCTCCCTGTTCCATGGAAAAACATCAAAATAGGATTCTGCATTTTCCCAGAATCCCTATCTTGGATTGCAGATGGTTCGTCACTGGCTTTCACTGAAAGACAGGCAGCGTAAGTGCCGAGTGGCTCTTTTTTACTCTGCCTTTCTGCAGGAAAAGACACATCTGCTTTACAAGCAGTGCAGTTTCCAGCAGCATGGCTGTACCAAGCCAGTCAGCCTTGGCTACTGCATTCTCACAACTACACCACTACAGCAGTGTTTTTTAGAAAGAAATTGATCCAATACTTGATAGCCCTCCACTTGCGCCAATTCTTTTAGGTCTCCGTAAGTAGCAAGAAGGACCAATATGTGCTTTAACGGTAAAACAAAACAACTACAAGCCTCTCTCTTTTTAATCAGATTACATTTTCAAGTGATTTGTGATGGGAGTGTTTCCGAACCAATTAATTAACCATTTAAATTCATGCTTTCCTTTGTTGTGCGCTATGCGAGCAGGAGAGAGCCAGCCAAGTGAGGCAGTGCTCTGCTTCAGTACTGCTGTTTTCACCTCTGCTGGTAGGGACTGTGCTTCTCTATTATTACAGCAGCTGTTGGCAGCCCAGGGTCAATATCTGGCTGTCTAAAACACTTCTCAGGTGTTTCAGCTTTTTTTACGTTGAGTTGTAAGGCCATGATGAGCTTTTGTGATTGCAGTGTGAGAGATGCCAGTGTCAGCCCAATAAAGCTTTGTATATAAACCTCCTCCAAGCAAAGCTTAGAATCATGTTTGATAAATGTCCTTTTTCTGGATTAGCCTGGAATTGTGGGAGCTAGATTGTGTTTTTAAAACGTTTTCCTTACATTTGGTCTAATGGTATGGTCTCATGGAAGACAAATGAGTCATGGGGGGATGGAACAAGAATTGGCAAGCATAGCTCTGCAAGTCAAAAATCAATCTACGTGAAAACCGAAAGAAGGGGTTGCCTGGAAATACTTTAATATGAAAGGCTTAGAATAGCTCTGACATAGGTTTTTGGCAGCCTCCTTAAATTAAATTATAGACCTGAAAATGACAGAAAAAATCAGGGATCCTGAACATTATAAAATGTTGCCAATCACACAGTTCATACACACCGCTGAATTCGAACACTGAACAAATCCCAACATCCATTCTGCAGTTCAAACTAGCATAATCTGAACGTTCTTTCTTAAGATATTGTGATGCAGCCCACGTCCCCTGCAAAGTGCAAGTAATAAAGAGTGTCATTAGGCATGACGGTGGAACCGTCTAGCTGTGGCATCCATGGCCGGCAGGATGTCACATCCTGGCAGGTGGGCACAGGCCGGGGGCACACTGCACATCACACATGTAGCATGTGTAGCATGTGTCCAACCCATCTCATTTTATACACTTATTTTTATACACTGAGACATCTTCTGTGGTTCTGATCTAGTTTCAGGGTTCAGAGTATGTGTGGGGTGTGATGGCGTGGGATCGATGAGGAGCTCAGGTTTCAGTGGACCTGAGACGCCACCAGGGACTCTGGCTACAGGGGCAAGGAAAGCTGGGATATCGATCTGGCCTGGCGGAGGGTGCAGGCCGGCCTTACCTTGATGAGTGCCTCCAGCTCAGCCGGCGAGACACAGGGGTTCTTCTGCAGGAACGCCGCCTTCTCCATGGTGATGGAGTCTTTCTGGTTGCTCTCAAAGGGCTGCTCCAGGGCCCGGAACACCAGGCCCCCGGCGACCAGGTAGGCCACCACCACCACGAACACTGCCAGGACCGTCTTCCACTTCATGACGGTGAGCAGGGCCGAACCGCTTGCCACCGCCTCCATGCTGGCCACCATGCTGGTGGGCCGTGACGACACGGACACCCGGGGCATGGTGCAGCCCATGGGGTTCTGCATGGTGGCCACGCTGGCCTGGACAAGGCTAGACTGCAGCATGCCTGACTGCACCTTCTTAGGGGGGACCAGGTTGGTTTGGACTTCCACTGCAAAGAGGGAAGTGAGAAAATCAATGTTAGAGATTCCTTTAATCTTTTCAGAGGGTAGCATGATGTGAAAATATGTTGCTGTTTACTTACACTGTATATTGAGATATATAATACTTTTTGAAAGAGAGCATTTTGTACTTACTATATATTTATTGTCCAATATGGACAACATAATGCAGTCTACGAGTTTACTTTTATCAGCTGAAGGACATTGTGCTGTAGTAATGAAACCTTATCAGAGGCCTCAGCACTAGGAGAGACTGAGAGAGGGTGCAATCCTAATGGCTCTGTGGGCTTTGTGACTAACCCCTTAATGGTAAAGGACAGATCTGCTTTTCAAATTCTGTGTTGGCTCCATTAATTACTGTTGCTCATAAAAACTCTAGGAAGCAATGTATGGTGGATCATATTGAGCCCTGCAAACTGCACATAAAATCGTTTATAGTGTATTGTCAATTGAAACACACATGTAACCTACAATTGTTGTTTTTTAACATCTGGACAGCACAAATTTCTAAGGATGTTAAATACAATTTAATCTAAATTATATTATGTAATGCAGTTTGTAAGAGTCGTGATCGTTTCTTGTTACATATTACTCATGTAGAACACTCACAGGTAAAAGCCTATACATGTACTTTTAGATGCACTGTATGGAACCAGTTACCGGCTTTTACCGGTTATGTAGAAAAGCATCCACTAGTCTGGCAGGTGCAACGAATTTTGATGAGCCTTTGAAATGAGTACAATTGTGTGCGAGCAACACTTGACACGTTGCACATAAATAAAATACGCTTGGCTTTACCTAGAAGGTCATACCGCTGAAAACAGATAGACATATTAATCAACACCTACACTGGCTGGGGCGGATGGGTAGTCTGAACATGATGGCGTGAGCGGGGGTGCCATTTGGACGTGCCATACATACAAACTTGGTGGGGTCTACCAGTAACAGTACTGACGGATGAGGTAATTCCCTAACACTACAAGCAGAGAAACCTATAGTCTACTGCAGCAATAAACGCTACAAGTGTTCAAATAGTCAATTTAAAACGCGATCTTTCCAAACAACAATCAAGCCTTATTCAACATTAGCTCCATCCTTAGGCGGCTATTTATTAAGCGTAGTAACCTGACAATAGCCTATGCACGTGATGTAAGGATTGAGGAGGAGCACATGTTCTTCTGTTCTGCTTGTCATGTGGTGATGGGGAAATAAGGCAACTGCAAGGAGTCGTGCCTGGACCAAACTGATATGAATGGTAATGACGTCGAGGTTAAAAAAAGTCAAGTTGATTGCATGAACGTAATCAAAGTAAATCTAGATATATCACGTGCCTTGTTACTCAATTAATCTACTCGGAAATCTGAATTTGATTGTTTTGACAGACGACATAACATCTCCTGCACTGACTACAGTGAAATACAATCGGGCCAAAAAAAGCAAAACATAGTTTAGATTGAATAATACATACAGTTATAGAAATGGGAAACCAAAATATTTAGGACTGCGCCATACTAAGGCCATACGACTATTGATACAGCCCAGACATCATCTTTAGATTGGTGTTATTTGCAAACCAATTTGTGATTATCTGCATTTTTGTCACATACAATTTGTATTCAGTGTTACTCTTCCAATAAGTGTTAATGGTACGCAAATAACAAAACAAAATGAGTTTTAGAAGTTTAGATTAATGTTATGCATTGTGTTTACTAATCAACAAATGTTTCAATACAAACCTGGTGGAGGGTTCAAGTTCCCTTGTTTTCTTGGGTTCTCCGTTGGAAATTTCATCTTGTTTCTTCGTTGCGTTACAATGAATCAAACTATAGCCATGTTAACCACATTTAAAGAAAACGTCTTTATGTGAAATATCTTAAAGCCCTGTTTGTGGAATCCTTTGCTTTTAACCGTGAGAGGATGGAGAACGGAAGGGAGTAAAAACACATCATCCGTGTCTTCTTTTGCTCCTGTCTGGGAGAGCGAGGTCCACACTAGGGCAAAAAGGTATTTATGACTAGTTATCTTTCCACGGCACTCTAGAAACACCAGTGCACACCCACCGCTACAAATGATCGTTGCACCACCACGCAGTCCTTCGTGTTTTGATAAACAACGACGACGCAGACGGAGTCGGTGCTCCAACAGCGGTGAAGAACTTGACGCTTACATCTTCAAGACTTGCTGCAATAATGCAATACCTCTGCAGAGCGACTTGTCAACGTTGGGGTATCCAATCAACTATAGTCATGGCGCGTGGCTCTCGCGCTCTCTTCACGCCCTGGCGCGCGCTTTTTCCATGCCACAGGGTGCCGGGAGCTTGCGTAGTGCTAAAGCATGCCAAATCACAGACAGAGATGCCATCCAAATGTCGATGGGAAGTGGCCAAATGCTAGCATTTTCGATGAACTTGGCGTACATAGTCACCTTCGCTTATTCCGCTCCAAGCCCAATCGATGATTGTTGCAGCTTTGTCTAAAATGACCGGAGCTGATGGAGTGAACACTGGATGCTGGGGTCCTGTGGTCCCTGCGGCAAACCTTAATCATATCTGAGGACATACCATGACGCCATCAAAACACTTGATCCAAGCATATGAAATGTATCAGATATGGGCACCTCTTTTGGGGTATGCTATAACCTAACAACAACACAATACTTAAAACCCTTTCAGGCGCGTAGGAAATTATTGAGGCTCTCTGATTGTCCTGTGACGTAGATGCTCAAGTGGCTCATCATCCTTTCTTGAGGCCTCTATTAATGTTAAATAATTTTTAAATAATTTTTTTAAGAAAAACTATAGTGAACACTAGGTGGGAGTGTGTTGCTTTTAAGACATTGCTGAGATCAATACATAATCCGATTGTCAATTAAATCCTTAGGCGAATTGACAAAGGGAGTACCCAACTCTGGTCCTGAGTCCACAATGCCGTTATTTACAGTAATCTGTACGAGCTGGTGTGAGCGGACACGTGAAATTTGTATTCAGCACCGTGGACAGCTCCGCGCATCTCGTTCAAAGGCTGAAACTTTAGAACTTCTTAATTCTGTCTTTTCATCGATGCACACTTACTTAATACGTTTCCTAGACTAGAGTTTAGAACAACAAAATATATCATACAGTGCCGATCCAATCCGAGGAGTTCATGAAAAGAAGAGCACAGGGGCCCTCGTTTTGATCATGATGGATGCGCTGATGAGCCACAGGGTCAGGGTTTATGATTGTAGCGCCCTGCCAAGTAGATCGTTTCCCCATAACCGTGATGCTGAACCAATATGTAAAATAATACTATGCTGAACAATGACATTTCAATGAGAAGTTGGCCAGCCGACCAGAACATTTGAGTTTGATGTGTCTTAGCAACTACAGGCCCATTTCAAATTTGCCATTTCTCTCCAAAATTTTAGAAAAAGCTGTGGCACAACAGCTCACTGAGCACCTCTCCTCTAATCAGCTTTATGAACCTCTCCAGTCTGGATTTCGTCTTCACCACAGCACTGAAACTGCATTAGCTAAGGTAGTCAATGATCTATTATTAGCCTCTGACGCGGGCTCTATCTCTGTTCTGGTTCTTCTAGACCTAAGTGCAGCATTTGACACTGTGGATCATGAGATTCTCCTGGAGCGTATGGAGAACTATGTTGGGATTTCTGGTTCTTCACTTCAGTGGTTTAGATCCTATCTATCTGATAGATCACAATATGTCCACTATGATGGTTGCTCATCCAGGAGCACTACTGTAAAATTCGGAGTACCACAGGGTTCAGTTCTAGGCCCTCTGTTATTTTCACTCTATATGTTGCCTTTAGGAAACATAATTATAAGCTCTGGGGTCACTGTTATGCAGATGATACTCACCTATACATGTCCATAAAGCCTGGAGAATGTCCACATGCTATGGAAAAATGTGTTTCCGGGTTGAGAACTTGGATGAAAGCAAATTTCCTTCTTCTTAATTCGGATAAAACCGAGGTTCAAATTTTCGGCCCTAAAAAATACAGAAATAATTTATCCAATCTCACCTTAAACTTAGATGGCGTCAAAGTATCTCAAAGCCAGTTGGTAGAAAATGTTGGAGTCACATAGGACCCAGACCTTTCGTTTGAGTACTATATTGAAAAAAATCACCAGAACTGCATTTTTCCATCTACGTAATATTGCCAAAATACAAAAATTCCTCTCAAAGGATGATGCTGAAAACTAATACATGCTTTTGTTACGTCCCGATTGGACTACTGCAATGTGTTGTTCTCTGGCCTCCCAATTACCTCCTTGAAAAATGTAAAGCGGGTACAAAATGCTGCTGCTAGACTATTGACTAAAACAAGTTTGATCATATAACCTCTACTCTTATCTCTTTACATTGGCTCCCTATCCAAGCCAGAGCTGATTTCAAAGTTTTACTACTAACTTACAAATCTCTGCATGGATTGGCACCACTGTACCTCTCCGGTCTCCTTGCACCCTATTGCCCCGCAAGGACTCTAAGATCTCAAGATGCCGGCTATCTGGTAATACCCCAAATTAAGAAAAAAACTGCTGGAGGTAGAGCGTTCTCATATAGAGCACCTCTTCTCTGGAACAAATTACCTGTCTCAATTAGGGAGGCTGATACTGTTTCGACATTTAAAACTAGATTAAAAACTTTCTTGTTTAGTCAATTCTATGATTGTTAAAAGTAAGTATGTGTGAACTTTCTATGTAAACCTGGGGTGTGCGTTTGCCTATGTGTGTATCACATGTAACTTTTAAATTGTAATTTTAGCTTATGTTCACACTGCCCATTTAGATGTTGCAAATAAAGTAAACCTGTTATTGTATATTGTTACTGTAATAGTTCCGTTGCTGTATATTGTTATTGTTATAGTTTACTAGTTGGAGACAACGGGGGACTGGTTGTTTTCATCCTTATTCGTATAAATATAACCTATTTTAGAGTTGTTTCCCCCGGAACAGATTTCATGTTCCAACCAAGGGGGGCTGTCGCTGTCTTGGTGTGTGGGGCTGCATCAAATACCCTCTTAGCTTTGTTAAATTGCTACACTAGTCCACACTTGACCGGTGGGGATCGCATTATATTACGACTGTAACTGTTAGCTGCTCCTGGCATTCTCTAATCCCTGTTCTCCTCTCTGTCCCCCCCACACATCCCTTGTGGTGTGGGGGGTCTGAGCTGTCAGGACCTGCCTGGTCGTCGGTATACCAACACCGGACCAGGTCGTCAACCGGAAACCAGTGTCCATGACGGCCAACAGCAAGTTTCCAGGTCCCATCCAACGTCTATAAGCCGAACAATGGATTTTGGTGTTTCAAAACCCACTGACATTGTATGACTATGTTAAGCTTGTGTTCTGCTCCTCTCTCTTACCAACCGTCTCTGGAGGAGGGGGTCCCTCTTTAAATTGCTCCTCCCAAGGTTTCTTCAATTTTTTCTCCCGTTGGGAGTTTTTCCTTGTCTTCCTTGAGGGTTTAGGTTGTTTGAGGGGCAGTTCTATGGGCGTATGTGAAGCCCTCTGTGACATGCTTGCGTGTAAAAAGGGCTATACAAATACATTTGATTTGATTTGATGTGTGACTGACTGTTTCCAGTCTGCATTTAATATGTGGTTACTTCAAATATACCATCAAATATTTAATTTAAGATTTTTCTGTTCTGATCATACTATTATATAAATTGCGCCACTGAGATAATACTTTGTTAGACCTTTGTGAAATGTCACAGGTGGTATGGTAGCCTACAGTGCATAGTGTTTGATAGTTACATTGTCGTGTTGCTGTCTTTACACATTTGAGAAAGTTTTTCTTTTCTTTTTTCTCCTTTTTTCCTTTTTCTTTTGGAAAGTCAGGTAGCCCCACCTTCTGGCGTTATCCCGCTGGTACAAAACAAAGACAGCAGAGAAGCCTGCCATCTCCTGGACATACACCAATGATTGAGAAGGAATGGACCACTGGAAGTATATTTTGAGAGAATAAGCAGGAACGAGTACAATGTACATTTTGTTTAGAGTAAAACAGAACGTGGACTCGGAAGTAAACTGTAGACAATTAGACCAAAGATAGGACCTCAAAAATATAGTATTCCTTCATATTCCTTCGGCGCAGAAACAAATACACATGCTATAAACACATAGCTTTAGGCAGTCTTATGTCACATTATCCTCCCACTGTATATTATCATGAAGATCCCTCACGCTTGCCCAAGCATCCAAACATGGCAGGGCAGTGACACTGCTGCTCCTTCACCTAATTAGGGCATCTGTCTGTCCCTAGCTTGGCCAGTCAAGCAGCACATCCACCCTCCAAGCCTGTCCGGACAATGGCATTGCAGCAAAACATGACTGGGTCCCACTGGTGTCAGAGGGGCCACATCATCAATGAACATCTCCACTTTGATCTCTGAATGAGGACAACATTAAGGTGTGTCTTGAACTGGGAAAAAGGGTCTGTCTGGACAGTAGAACAAATATGTGTTTTGCCTGTGATTGATCTTGGTTTGTAAAGCTATTTGGTTTTGTCATGGTTTTGTCCTAATCTTTCATTTCTTAAAACATAAGTTGTTGGTTTGTTTGGAATGGAATTATTTTCCATTCCACTTTCCTTTTCTGGCCAGTAGATAGAGACGTCGAGCTGGCAAATAGCTGGTTGCTCTTTCTGAGATCTACCACTAGGAGGTACTATGTCATTTTTAAAAAAATCTCGTATTTCCGATTAAGCTGTGGTGTGTTTTTCATGGCAGGCAGAGAATTTATGCCCATGACCATGCCAGAGGCTCAGAACGATTATGGGCTTTTAACTATGTGTATCTTAAAAGCCATGACATTTAGTGCTCTCAACTGAAACTAAATGATTGACCACTCTGAAATCACGTTACCTTATTTTCAATACAGTAGCCAAGGCAAATTAATATAACACCTTTATTATATATTTTTTGACAAATTACCTTTGTCAAAAGGCTTTCAAAAATCTAGTTGATATTCACATGATATGCAACTTCATAACCAGGCTCTATTTTGTAAGAGCAACATTCAATCATAAATTTTTGTTTAACCATCCCTAAGACATTTCTAATCTCTTTACAATATGATATACCAGTACTCAAACCTATTCCAGAGGAACCACATCACAGTTTCACTGGCCGAATGCACAAAAGACCAAAGTTCTCCCAGAAGTGCCAGTAGAGGTATAATACTATCAGTCCACACCTACAGTCCTCATTGTGTGGGTAAGGTTCTTCAAGGGAGGAAATAAATGTGAGAGGTGAAACATAAGTGGCCACATAGACTCAAGTCTTTGTTTAGGATTAAAACAATTAAAACGCTCCAATGGAAGTATAATGAGCTGGCTGACTTCTATCCACATTACCCTGAGGGACCAGGAAAACAACACACTCCAGCAAATAGAGAATAGCTAATGACCAGTCAGATCTCTACTGACAGGGAGCTTAAAATAATGAAAGATGTGTAGTTAACATGCTTATATGTTTCTGTTGTTGTTGTGTTTTTGTTTTTGTGAAACCTGGAGGCAACACTTGTATTAAAAACAAGGATTTTATGGAAATCTTGTGATAAACCATTTTCAGTGGATATGAATGAGCTTGCCCCTAGCACAACAAATAAGATAGTGAGAAAAATAAGTAATATCCGACGATTTCAGGTGAACCTAAAAGTGGGTGCTTGAATGATGTCAATCCAAGCCTATGGCCAACAACTGAGCGGATTGGTTTCATCTGCACTTTGAAGCGTTATCGTGTGTTTACCGTCGGCATGGGCTTTTGATTTTAAATGGATCAGAGCCTTTTTCTCAATGGCCTCAATGTAATCTTGCTGTGATTAGATTCTGCATTTTCCCCATCTATGTTCATCTGGGCTTTGTCCTCTGTACTCTAGTGCTTGCCAATGGGTTGCTGCTGCTTGAAGGAAGGACTTGCTTGGCTTGGAGACTGACCTCACGCTGGGCTCCTATTGGAGACAGCGATTGATCTCAGGCCACACATCCTGAGTGGGGTGTGGTCTAGCAATAGGTGGCTGTGTGACTCATGCAGTTTTGTTTGACGCTGGGCTCCACCTCTTACCCAACCCTCCCTGGGTAAACCTCACGGTTCTGCTGTGGTTATTGTGTTGTTCTACTACAGCGATAAGCAACTAAGAAAACAGGGAGTGTGGTTGAGCAAGTGGGATATCTTAAACCACATCACCAGGAACTAAACATATTATGTGGCTCTTTCTACACAGTCTTGTGTGAGGCTCTTGTTCACATTTTACTATGTTAAATCATATTCAATTACACTGGTAATTTTTCCAGGCCCATTGTTGTAGATAAGGATTGTGAAGGAATATAAGGTGTTTTTTTGTGCTATTTCAATGTTGCAGATTAGATACTATGGCTGGCTTTCAGTGGCTGACTGCTACAGGGTGATTAATGTGTTCATTTCCCATTATTAAAGACTAGACCAGCGCTGTAGGCTATAGATATAGGGCCCGTCATAAATCTTAGCCAAATGAACAGTCAAATAATCGCTCATCGGAAATGAAATCTGGGCTCATTAATACTGACACCCAGACTGGAGAGAGAGTACACATGAGCATGGAGCGTCTCAACCCCTCACACGCACACACATACACGCACACACATACACACACACACACACACACAAGCCTTAAAGGGACTCTATCACTCTGGCGCCCCACTCAGAACAATGAAATGGTAATCATGACAGGACAGCACAGCATCTTATTGTGTCTTCGTCTGTTTGTCAGGGAAGGACCTTCTCTCAGAAGATTACAAAGCCTTCATGAGTAGGTGATGCTCTATATGGCCTCTGCATGTATCTGAGGCTAAATTACATCCTTTTATTTCACCCTGCTTTTATGTGTGTAAATGTGTGTGTGTGTGTGTGCATATTTCTGTACACACTCACACACATACAAACACACATATTGCATGTATACATTCTACATGATTGTATCTAACTTGTGTCTACCGTAAAACACACAAAATGCAGTGAATAAATTCCCAATGTGTACATAACTCTCTCTATAACACTCTCTTGTTCTCTCTATGTCCAACACACACACAAGCACACACGCAAGCTTACAGACATGCACACACACACACACACACACACACACACACACCATACACTCAGGCACTCACACATGTTTCTGACTATGCGTTCCTCTGGCCTCTGTCAGTTGCTCTAGCTGTGTACAGGGAGGTGCAGACAGAGTGTGTTGCTCCAGTTAATGACTAATGGCATGCATGGGATTGATTCTAAGAATGATTAATGGCATGCATGGGTTGCATTAGTCGTGTGATTTATAAGAGGTAATTCTGATTTATGATGATAGTGAAGTATACCTTCTCTCTGAGCTTGGCGTCCTCATGTGTACTCCTGGTGAAAGATACGCACTGCGAGGATGAGTAGAAAAAAATAGGATGCAACCACACACACAATGACAGTCAGAGGGGTCGTCTGAAGATGTTTTTCTCACTAAATCCATGTTGTCTTTGGGATCCAGTGATAGCTACAAGGGCCTTTACCATTCTTCTTTGTTCATCCATTTTTTGTGATTCCTCATTACCTTGGATTGAAGGCGTGTACATGTATGTGATACTAAAAACAGGACAGAATACAAAATATGTTTTTTTCCATCCTCTGCTCTTTATACTTGTTCTTTACTGTTTCTCCTCATCCCTCTGTACCCAGGGTACTTTGCACCACTGCGACATGACATCACACCTGCACAGACACACACAAATACTCCCGCGCATACACACCACACACGGACACACACGGACACAAACACCCTCCCACACATTCACACAATCACACATACATATGTACACAAAAAGCAACACTCTCTTCCACAGCTCCACTCACCCAAACACTGAGACCTGCCACATGTGCACTGTTCACCATTCATCACCCTCTCTCTCCCTCTACACAGAAAACTGCTTACTATTCCCCTCTGCCTTACATACATACATACATCCACACATATAAATACACACACACCACCCATCCACACACTGCCATGCATGCAGCCTTGCATACACGCACACACACACACACACACGCACACACACACACACACACACACACACATACACACATACAAATATACACACACCAGGTCTCTGCTGGCCTCCTTTCTCGGGCCAGTCCTGACAACGCTAATGATTCTCACTGGGGCACAGGATGACGGGTGACAGAGCCAGCCAGACCAGGGATGATGCTGGGGGGAGGGGGGAGAAGGGGGTGCGGGGTAGAAGGGGTCAGGGATGCTGGTACAGGGGGCCAGTCTCTGGTGGAGCATCGGAGGGTACTCAGACTGCAGGAAGATGGTAATTTATTACATTTAAGACAGGCATGACACTGTGAATCAGCCTACATTCAGATCATTGGGTGGGTGAGAGGGGGGGGGGAGGGGGAGGGGGTAGGTAAACACAAAGAAGGAGAAATGAGGAGCAGAGGAAATGGAGAGAGAGTCGAGGAAATAATGTGCAATGGGAGAACTTAGCCTGGGGCATGGTCCATGTTTTGCCTATTTCTGAATAGTTAGTGTATTTATAATTCAAATATATGCCTTTAATAATTCACATGCATGGCATATCAAAGGGAAGTGCGTACCATTTTTGAACACAGAATAGTAATACATTAAGTTGTGCATTTTTTTTAGGAAAATATAACTAACTTATTTTCTCCCCAAGTCTTTGATACTCTTTAATATAAAGAGAGGAAAGGAATGTTCCGTTTGTGTGTTTGCATTTCTAAAAGCTAGTTGTAGATTCAAATGTGATCATTTAAAGGAAAAATTATTATTTTGCGGGTTACAGTTTCTTATTAGTGTATTTAGGCATTTAATGTATAGTCTAAAACGGCCAACATATGTACCAAAGATAAGTGGCATTTTTATTCGGGCAAATACATAAAAACATCGGTATCTCTCATTTTGAGGTGTGAAAATGAGGAAATCATTTAAGCCGCTAGATGGCAATGGATTTCAGTAATTGTCCACGTATAGACACTGCCCCTTCAATAGGAGCCTGTTTACTGTAAGATTGATTCGGTGTCATGAACTGTGAAGTTTACAGGTACAGATGTATATTATCTTGAATGCATGTTGACTAGTTTTGATATGATACATGCAGTTTTTCATTCACAAATAGCCTACAACGCTAACTCCCCTTTGCGGTCAGTATCCTTCTGATAGCAAATGCTACTTTATCAAGGTTATAAAGGCTGAATGTTACGTAAAATGTTTTCATTTAATTTTCTTATTGAGGGCACGGATAAATGCGATGGGAAAAGAATGATGTCGCATGCAGCCTATCCTACGTATGAGAGGAAGGATAAGGCCACACGCCAAAGTTGAAATACAGAATAAAGTTGTAAACTATTAACTATATATTCTATAGACTAACCTAAAGTCTCGGATTCATATTATAAATTGTAATTTATTGTAAACCAATACGTCAGTAGCTTACATCATAATTCTGAAATTCATTTTAATTCATTAAATGCTTTAGTAAAAAAAAAAAAACGAGTATAGGCTACATTTTTTTAATTATTTGGGTGAAATGTTCAAATTGTTAATATAATTTTTGGGAATACAAATACAATGATTGCCAATCCTGACATGATAAGACTAACACATGTCAATGTTTCACCACCTCTATTCGTTTGTATTTAAAACATAAAGGATATAGTTATCTTAGTCGGTTTAAGGATCTTGCAATTCTAATAAATATAAAATCGAATTTTTCTTCTGAAACGGATGAGTATCGTTTCTGAAGATAAACACGGGTTTATCTTAGGTTATCTCGTTACTTTCAAACATCAATATGATGCTTCACATGAAATTAAGAAACAATTATGAACGTGATATGTACATTTCTTAAATGTGAATTGGTCCGACTAACAACATAGGTCGGGAACCGTTATGCTGCAGTTGCCGTTGCTAATCAAATCAGTTTGGTCACTTTGTTGTCCATGTTGCTCTTTCATAACATGCTCAAGAAATAGGCTCATATTCCACATGAAAACTGCTAACAGTCTGGAGTCAACACACAACACGCCCTCAGTTTTTCCACAACCTGAAATACCCTAGGCCTGTAATTCAGGCTGCATCTCTGATCTAATCCCAACGCTTGACCAAGTGCTCAAAACGATTACCACCTGTTCTGTCAACCCCTCCATCTAAATAAATTGACTACCATTAAATTGACAATGAATTTAAGGTTAACTCGTGAGGTCATTGTGGTCAATTGCACATTCCCTGATATTTGTCTTAATAGAATTCCAGTAGGCCTGATTGTACGCTTTTTGGGCAATCTGAGATACATTTTTTGAGTTGATCAACCTCTTGCCTGTAGCCTAAATACGCTTTTTGGGCAATCTGAGATACATTTTTTGAGTTGATCAACCTCTTGCCTGTAGCCTAAATACGCAGATTTCCCTGCACATTGCAAATATGCACAACTTTACACATGTATAGGCCTATGCACCACCCAATTTCGTTTTTCGGAATTTATATTCTAATTTATCTTCTCCAGCACTGATCATCTGACAATATCTAATTTTCACATGTAGAAAAATTTAGTGTTAAATAATATTTACAGTTATAATCTTTACAGGGATGTGGGTGATAAATTGCTGAACTGCCAGATTCGTTTTGAGCGTTAATTGTAGTTGATATTCTCACTACCTTGGTGACAAGACGTGACAGTTATTTTGCGTCACCCACTGCCTTGTCCAATGCAAATAGTATTTCCCGGCGTGTCACTGGCATAGCTCCAATCCTCCTTTCTTTGGCTGCATAGGACTGGTTACACCCACCCTTTTCCGGGTTCCGTCATCACCTTCTTTCGTTGATAGCGCAGCCAGTCTATCCTATAAGCGCGCTCAGAGCCAACCTGCTAACATTCGCTGACACCCTCTCATGTCGGAGCGGGAATACATGGACACGAGGACAGACACTTCGACGTAGTCTGCCGGGACGCTCGTTCTTATTATATTCCATTCTAAAGGGGAAATTGCTGCTTTGGAAACGTACTTTCTACTGGAACTAATAATCTCAAAACTGTGCACAAAGATTACCTTGACAACCAGTTTTACTGATTGACAGTTGGACTGATACGTGCGAGTTACCAATGCGCTTGTTTGGAAACTTCTGACTATCGTCAGTTTTTATTTATGTATGACAATTGTTTACCGTGTATTCGGGTTTAGTATGCACATGTGCTCTTATTCATGGTGCTACAAGAGCGGATTATAATTCTTAGTTGGATGTAAAGAAGCACCCAACTGATATCCTGAACCTCGACCCCACATTGAAACAACATATTTTAGTGCTGTGTCTTCAAATTGCGCATGCCACATGGCGCAAAGGGTAGGTTATGCATCATACTAAATAATTGGTGTCCGTCTCTCATATTGTGATTCCTTTATATAAATGTGTATTTTGCTTTGATTTTAAACTTGAAGAGGGTTTGCCGTTTTATCAAACCTGGTGGGGTTTTGTCAGAGGCGCATGAATAATACCCACAAATATGTTTGACTGTCTCAAAAGTGATATTTTATGTATATGCAAAACTTTACTGACCTTGTATTTTCTTAACGTGTAATATTTGGTGAGGATTTACGGAGGATTAAAACGGTCTAATGTCACTAGCCTATTGTAGGTCTCAATGCAAAGTGTCTAATAGGTCATTCTCTCTCGCTATCTCTCTCTATCTCTCTATCTCTCTCTCTCTCTTTCTCCAGTACGATGAGCTTGCCCACTACGGTGGCATGGATGGGGTCGGAGTCCCCACGTCAATGTACGGAGACCCGCATGCCCCTCGGCCGCTACCGCAAGTCCATCACCTGAATCACGGGCCACCCCCACATGCAACCCAGCACTATGGAGCCCATGCACCACACAACATAATGCCCAGCAGTATGGGCAGTGCTGTCAACGACGCACTAAAAAGAGACAAAGATCAGATCTATGGGTGCGCATCTAATCTCATCTATTCATACGGACAACAATCGAGTTTACCACCCTTTTTAGGCTTTAAAGAAATCAAGAATCAAAAATCAAAACTTGAGATAACGCTAGCCACTCTAGTTTGTAATTCGGTGAGGCTCGATAAATACCTTAATGCCCGTAAAACTACCAAGTCTATGTTTTGGGTTGTTTAGCATCTGCATACTCTTAACTGCATGAAGTGTAAATAGAAGTGTTGCCAGTGTTATAAAAACAGATTGGTTGTATGTGTTGTTTGAAGAAAATAATGGCTATCGTCATGACTTCGCAGTCACCCGTTATTCCCATTGCTTGCACTGGTGTTTGAGAAGTGCGAGCTGGCGACGTGCACGCCGAGAGAGCCTGGAGTGGCGGGCGGAGATGTGTGCTCCTCTGACTCATTTAACGAGGACATCGCTGTCTTTGCAAAACAAGTAATTCTAATTTATTTATTTTGACTTTATGTCACTGTCTTGTTTTACACTCTAGGCAACTATATTTATTGCATGGCTCCGCTGTTTGATATTTGTATATTTTATTAGTATTATTGTTATTTAATGTATCCTTGAATTTATAGGCTGTCGCTGTGCATTCAAAGAATAGAATTATTGCAAAAATATGTTTAGCAAATATTTAACTATCATTTTTTTTAAAGATTCGTGCTGAGAAACCCCTATTTTCTTCTAACCCAGAGTTGGATAACTTGGTAAGCATTCACCAGCTTTGAAACCTTCCTTTCCCCATCCACATTAGGGTTTACAAAACTTTTTTCAGTATTTTTTTGTTTTGATACATTTTGTATCCATAGATGTGTGTTAATGTTGTATTGAACGAAGAGGCAACAGGAAACAAATTGTAACTGTCAAAGCCCTTCCTGTTCCTCTGCCGTGGGATGCCGCCGAGGTCCTTGCCTTGGGCATCCCCAAAGCACTTACTCTAGGAACCTTTTCTGTGCTAATGTATCCATTTGAATTAGAAAAGACTTTATTCAAAGTAATGTTACAAGCTGTAACTTGTCTTAGTGTTTAAGGATCATCACATCATATAGAGTGTGTATTATGCATCTTTGGATGTGATTGGCCTGAATGAGACCTCAACATACAGCACATTCCTTCTGATTATTTTACAGATGATCCAAGCCATTCAAGTTCTACGATTCCATCTTTTGGAATTAGAAAAGGTAAAACATGATATTAATTGTAAAACATATTATTTACTATGCAGTCTGATATTGTATTATGTTTTTTGAAAGTGTACAATACCAGCATAAATACAAAAATAAGCAATGTTTAAATAATTTCCTTAATTCATATGATGCTTGTGGATATGCAATAACATGAAAAATGTTTGTACATTTTCCCTTCTAGGTGCACGAGCTGTGCGACAACTTTTGCCATCGGTACATTAGTTGTTTGAAAGGCAAAATGCCAATTGACTTGGTGATAGACGATCGAGATGGTGTCAAAGCCGACTTTGACGACCTATCCGGATCCTCAACGAACCTTGCAGATCACGTGAGTGTCTTTTGAAAGAACATTGAGACATCCCAATGACGTGTGTATTTATTTGACCTTGAGTGCCTTGGTCCTGATAAATGGAAACTGTGCTGAACAAGAACAGTTTGTATGGTGTTCAGAACATTTTCACCACTATTGCTGATTGAAACAGTTGTTTGAGCTCAACTTAAAGAAAAGTAAATCAACTAAAAACATTAAAAGATCATTTTTGTCCATTGGGTTTATATTTATATCAATAAGTAACTGCTCAATATTGATTTATTAATGTGTTGCTAGGATCCAATCTGCCGTTTGATTGCTGCATGCTTTCCTGCTGAGGGCGCTGTGGGTAGCAAGGCCTCAGAACTAATTTCCATAGAAGTTTCTTCATAGAAAAAGAGAAGACAAGAACTAAAACACTTTGTTGAGAAGGTTCTAAAGCAGAGTAGACTGTTTCCCCCTATGTTGTATAAAATATAGTATTTTAATCAAACAGAAAAAAATATGAAGAATATACATTGTAAATGTCCTTCATGTACATTTTTGTTGTTCTGACAATGCGGGAGATCTTTTGAGGCTGTCTCTTGATGATGATGGTGGACCGGGCAGCTGAAGAGTCCAGTGTGACTGCAGCTGGCTTGGTGCGGTTTGCTCCTTTCCCTCTTAGAAATCTCTAAAGCCCAGTGTTTTATTAACACTTGAATGCTGAACCGATCAGATTATTATTGTTGGTAAAGAGGGGGGTCTTTGTCACTTTGTTGTCCCATGGTGTCGCCCCTACACTGTCTTTTCCTCTCACCCCGCTCCTGTGTTATTTACAAAGGAGCATAATCAGGTGGCAATGTTCTTCAGAAGAACCTGGGGAAACAGCAGAGCATTCCTGTCGCATTTCTCTCTATAGCAGAATTGTTGTTACCGTCAAAAGGAAAGACACTGCCCCCCCCCCCCCCCCCAAAGTAATTGAATGAATGGAAGGCAGTCTAGTCTATCATGATGATGCCATCTGTACATGGTACGTGGCTGTGACATATATAGCATGTTTGAGCTATTTTGACCCCAATAAATATTAAGTTCCTGGTTCCTTCTGTGACATACCTTCCATACAGAAACAACCCCTCCATCGTGTACATTCTTCATTCTCCCGTGTCGTCAAACACACGCAGCTCTACAGCTGATCTGACTAATAACTTCTTTGTGTTGGAACTAGTTATCACTTGACAAGACAGGAGGCTGTAAGATTGCAATGATATCTACATGACGTAGTGTAGTGGTACAGTACAAGTTGGGTTTCTTATCAAAATATGATCAATATCCACTCATTCAATTGCGAAGACCTACCCTAACAATGAGGGTAGTTAAGCAAAGTGTAAATAGTTCAAATTGTTCTTCTTTGTGATAAAACCGTAACCTTTTTTTATTATTATTATTATTAATATACGAATATGAGCTCCCATTCTCATTAGTGCTTCCCTTGCAGAGTGAAATAGTGTCACTATATGCCTACTATATGTGTGCATGCACTGCACCATGTTCATGCAGTAACGTTGTGGTTTATCAAGCTGTGGCTTGGGGGTGACTTCAGCTCTATCTCTGATCCATGTGTGTGAATCACCTAACCTGAACTGCAGCACACGCTTGGTGGTTCCTTCCGAGTCCCATCAACTGCTTCTCTGTCTATAAAACTGTAAATTAATTTGCGCTCCATGACACATTTATAAGAATTGTTAATGCTGTAATACAGGTAATTGAACTGCAACAGCTGGGGTATTGGAGAACAGTCCTTCATTAGCTTGATAAACGTGGAAACACATGGCACCTCTTTGAATGGCACTGCGTACAGAAAGGTCCTAATTACTGTGTGTTCCCCTG
Source organism: Hypomesus nipponensis (assembly GCF_054491055.1). Taxonomy (NCBI): domain Eukaryota; kingdom Metazoa; phylum Chordata; class Actinopteri; order Osmeriformes; family Osmeridae; genus Hypomesus; species Hypomesus nipponensis. The sequence continues at coordinate 13,775,558 of NC_140366.1, read as the reverse complement.
AAAAAAAGGTCCATGGTTGAGAGGCCTCATTCACACTGTGCCATTGTTGCTGTGCTTATTCTTGTCATTCGCCGAGCTCTTCATCTGATCACCATCCGGCAAACAGCTGACGCAAAGAGGTTGAAGAGGGGGCTCTGCTGTTTGGCTTCAGCTTAGGGTTGTCTGAGTACCCGGGCCAACGTACCAATAAATAGGGTTTCCGTCAGATAGTGGCCCACAGAAACAGCCAAGACAGTGGAGGATTCACATGCTTCTGGACCTTTCTCTCTCTTTCTCATCAACTGTTCTTCATATAGACTTTGCTACCAGTTCAGTTCTTTTTCTTTGGACTAGGCCTAATTTGAAATCCATCTCAAGGAAAATGGTAACTTGGATTTTCAGTCTTTGGGATTATTTGTGCAATCATTCTTTATCAATCTTCACGTTTAGTCTCATCCTGATTATGTGGACTGGTTATCTGAGGCATGGGAATGAGTGTGAGCTTGATTACAATAGTGTTTATCTACCAACTGTATCTTCTGCTCTGTAATGTTTTTCCTCTCTCTCTTCTCTCTTCCCCCCTCTGTGTTCTTCTTCCTCTCCTGGTGTGTTGGTGAAATGGGGGGATGTGTTGGCCTCTGTCTGAACCCTAGAACCCAGCATCCTGGAGAGACCTGGATGACGCCCACTCCACACCCTCCGTGGGCACCCCGGGGCCCTCCAGTGGGGGCCATGTCTCCCAGAGTGGGGACAACAGCAGTGAACTCGGTGAGAGACCTTTAGATCCCCTGCAATTCGCTCCATATCAAAGGTGACCTCACTGTTGACCCCATACAAAGGCGACGGTTATTCTAACATGCAGCTCTTTCAACTTTTCAAACTATGACTTATAATCGAGTTGTTCGCTGTTTTTTTGTTGTTGAGGGAGATACATAAAACAGGCATTGGTGTTGAACAACAGTTCTCTCATATCTTTGGATGGTTGCTTGTGGAATTCATTTAGACATAGGTAGTGTCGAGCGTTTTGATAGAGCGTTTTGATTCTACGTTCAGTGAAATCTCAGCTCGACTGTAAATGTTGTTGTCTGTCAGTGGTTTGACTTGACAGAGTAAAGGCATGATGTTCTCCTGTGTGCCTGCTGTTAATGTGGTCTGTAATGAGCTCAGTGGAGGACATAAAGGTTTTATGACTTGTTTTTGTTTTTCTCTCGGATGGCTGCTGTAAAACTAGAATAGACTTTAAAGCAACTTTCCACCCTCTGCCCATCAGGCATCAATGGCCAGGCTATTGATGAAAACAATGGGAGGATGCTTTGCAAGACAAGAGAAATGCGGAAGATGAAAGCCCCGTAGGAAACACAGATTAAATCCCACTTGCCTCTGATTCTACCTCAGTGTTTAAAAGCGTCTAAAAGCGCTAAAGTTATTTTGAGCTTGTAGTATATCTTCCATACTCTGTAACCTATATGTCAGCACGAAAAAGCCAAGAGGATGATGTGAATGGCTTCCTCTTTTGGGTGTCTTTTTTTAAACAACAGCGGGGGAACACCCGAGGTCCATGCCCTTTTGACCTGGAGGGGGAATGCATAGAGGATAGGGGGAGCAGAATGCCCCCTGTGGGTCTGCAAGGACAGAGCAGTGTGAGGAACAAAGGAAGAGAGAGGGCCAGAATGATCAGAGCCTAGCTGCTGGTCCAGGGTCTGTGGCATGCCTACCTGCTGCTTCTCCCAGGGCCTCTTTGCCTGCTCTTCAGTCTTTTCTCATTCAAGGGGACGAGGAAAGCAAACAGTTTTACCATAGGAAGGGACCGGGGGCCCTTACGTCAGCAGCAGAGGCACAGGCCTGCAGATTACCAGTGCTCTTCAAAGCACCTGCTACTTTGAAGGGGGGGGTCCCATTGTCTAATGGACATTAGTCATGCCTCTTTGGCCTGATGAAAGCCTTTAAACCCACACTCTTATCTAACGGGAAGCGCAAAGCGGTTGCCACGTGGTTGCGGACAGGCCTAACCACAGGTACAGCAGTTGACAGTGTATGTGGTCAGGTGATCAGGTGGTCGGATGATTGGGTGGTCGGCGGTGGGGTTATGGCCTTGTGGCTACATTAGACATGCAGCTAACCCATGGCTCCTAGTTTGGTGTTGTTAGCTTGTAAGCTGTGTGATATGCACAGGGGTCTCTTTGATACCTCCCCCCAGGGAGGCTTCTCCGAGGGCCTGAGATAGAAGGGCTGAGCTATCCTAGGAATGTTTTTTTGGGGGAGTGGGGTGGAGGTTGGTGAAAGGGCGGGCTGGGGGCTGGGAATGTCCATTACAAAGGCAAAAATAAAACAATAGGAGCCTGTGGGATCTGTGAAGCTCCTGTACACCAGTGTTAAATAGATCTGGCAGGATGTGCCATTTCTTTTCTGTCCCCTCTAAGTCACACAGATCATGAGCCACACAGGGACATGGAATGTGAAGCTGGTAGTGGTGACATGCCAATGACATCACAGGCCACTGACACTAATGTCCTCCTGGAACCTGTCAAGCTGGGTTCTCTGGGGGGAGAGATAGGGGAGTGGGGGTGGGGGGGTGGGGGGCAATAAGTGTTCAATCTGGCCTTCGGCTTTCAGCCTATCACTAACCCTGATCAATAGCTAACCACTGGGCAGGCCAGTCAAGGCCAGGCTAGACTAGACTCTGCATCCTGAGAGAACATCATCAACATCTCCTACTCAGGAGATCTCCCCGTCTCTTGGAGACATTCCAGGCAGTTCCATTTAGCAGTGTGCATCATAGGTAATAACAGGCGGGGCTGAAAGGTGTCACCAGTGATGGATCAGGGGCCCGCTGAGCTCATTAGGCAAGCTGCACTGTGTTTGCATCACTGATGCACGCTGGGATACAGCAATCAGTTCTGCCAGCCAGGCTGCACTTTGTCTTATGGACATGTCATCAGCCGAGGCCGAGCCCCGTCGCTGTCCCAGTTATACCTAGAGGGAGGAGGGGAGGGGGGAAGAGAGAGAAGGAGAGAGACCGAGTGGAAGGAGAGAGACAAAAGAAAGGGAGAGATAGAAAAACAGAAGAATAGGTGGGGGAAGAGCATAAATGGACAGAAAGGAAGGAGAAAAAGAGAGAGGAAAAAAAGAAAGCGGTAGAGGGGCATTAGGGATGTAGGAACCAAGGTTGCCTGCTGTCTTCTCTTCATATCTTAGGGTGCTGTTTTTCCTAAAGCGCCTGGGGCCATACTCCAGCCTTCCCTGCGGCAAAAGCCCCCCCTCCCCCCCAACCCCCTCCCCCCCACGCACAAACTCCCCCCCCCCTCCCCTCCCCCTCTGTGTCACGCGTGCAGACACTGGGGCAGAGAGCCAAGCAGTAAGGCAAGGAGGCTAGGCCATGGGTGCGTTCCACGGATACGACTTGGAGAGTGCACCGTCACACTGGTTAGATTGGCCGAGTTGCCAGGGAACAGTCAGAAGCGATTAGCGTGGCGGAGGATCTGCCCCGCGGCCTTCCCTCTCTGGAGCTGAAAGAAAGAAGGGATGGGGAGTGGAGGGGCATGGGGCTAGAGGGAGGGGGGCTCCTTAGATATAATTAGGCCGAGTGAGTTCTGTCAGTTTCTTTCTTTCTTTCTCACTGACTTACATACTTTCTTCTTACTACTCTGAGTTTGTGTTATATGAGATTCACATTTAGAAATAAAGATTTCTTTCTCCAAAATATGTCAGTAGCTGTATATACTGTAAGGATCCTTTACATATGGTTTGTATGATAGCTGAGTTGGAGGACTGAAAGGTGTTTGTTTTTTCAACCCTACAATTTGAAGTCATAACTGCTAGATTGGCATCACTTCTCCACTCTGCTCCTTCTATTTCCACTGTCTTCCCCTATCAGGGAGACAGGATATTAACCGTCCCTCTTTGAAATGACAGGGAGCTTCTAGGCTCATCTCCAAGTTCCCACCGAACTTTATGTCATTAGACTGGCAGAAGCGGTGTGTTTAGAGTTTGAGAAACGGTCAACGACCAAAGTGAAGTATCAAAGTGTAGAGACAGAGTACCCCACCAGTGTCCTGCCCTTGACTTGGATCACACCATCAGTAACAGCTCCCATCACCACCCCAACCCCCACCCACTCCGTCTCCCCCCAGTCCCTGACCCCGGAACTCTTTCTTTTCAATGTCCATATTCATTAGCTGAAATATTTATGCATGAATATGGCGCATATAGGCCGCCCCGTGATTGATGCATTCCCAAAAACAAAAAGACGTGCCAGGGAGAATCTTAGGAAAAGTAGGGTCCCTGTCCTGCCTCGAGGGAGGAGTCCCTCAGATGCATAATTCACATGCCCTGCAGGCAGGCTTTCAAGGCATCTCTGCCCCGAGGGCAAGAAAAATAACCACCACTGTTAAAAGTAAATCATCTCTGCTGATGCACAATTAATGGTGGAGAGGGAGCCGGCGGAGCGCCCCTGCGTTGAGAGGGGCGCGAGAGCATTGGCGGAAACCTTAGTTTAAAGGGGGCCTCCTGCCTCGATGCGTGCCAGGCTTCCGCTCCAATCAAACGAGGATGCACGCTCGTGGTGTGTGTGGGGGGGGGGGGGAGCTCGAGATGCACGGCTGCGTGCAGCAGAAGATCCTGCACAGACCGTCTGGATGGGTGGGGGTGGGGGGGTTGGTCAGTGAACACATGGGGGCACAAGGGTGGTGACACACACACACACAAAACACGCACAGTCAAATTAGCACCTTGCACACTTCACAAGGTAGGGGGTAATTATGCTTTCATTCCTCAATGGTGGGATTGAGGTTTGTTTTTGTCATTGTTCTTTTTTTCCCATGAGCAAATCATTAGTCTATGTAGAGCAGAGGAAGTATCTAAATAAGGGTGGTGCACGCTGTGTCCAGTGGGCTGTGGCTCCTACATTCATTATTCTGTGTCAAGAGAGCAGCTCCTGCAGTCATTACCTCATGTCAAATGTGCAGCTCAGATTGGATTAATAGCTTTAGGTTTTATTGAGCTCTCTGACTCTGCTCTGTTCTCCCTGACCCTGCAGCTGAGGGGCTGGGAGGTGTGACTCTCCACCTTGTGTTTCCCCAGCCATTCACACAAGACCACCGCTAACCTTTCACTGTATGTTTGCAGAGGACGGAGGTGATGGCTCTTAATTAAAGCCCTCCGTTAAGCTGACTCCACTCTGTTTTCTCTTCTCTTCCTTTGATTTCAGGAGACGGCCTTGACAACAGCCTGGCGTCTCCGGGCACAGGAGACGAGGATGACCAGGACAAGAAGAGACAGAAGAAGAGAGGCATCTTCCCTAAAGTGGCCACGAATATAATGCGAGCCTGGCTCTTCCAGCACCTTACGGTAAGATGGGCCAGCCCAAAGAGGCTCCCTCTGTGCATCTTGCACTTCTACTGTATAGGGAGGACTGCTGCTTTGTAGTTAAGCGGCCAGTGGTTCCCCTGTGATGTTTTCCGTTAGCTAACAACAAACCCTCCCGCGGCGCCGCTTTGAGCTTGATAAATGACATGAGAGGAGCGTGTTGTCCAACCGTGGCCTCTTGGTCTTTCAGTCCTTGTTTGGAATGATGCCACTTTACTCAGAAGTGAACCGTGTTTCACACAACAGGACAGGCATTCCCAGAGTTCAGCTCTTCTGTTCGGCATCAGAGTGCCACTATTTCAAAGTCCGAGAGAATCCCCATAAGGAGAGTTTCACCTTTTATCTGCAGCCCTAAAGGACGCCGCTGCTTTCCATCTTTCTCTCCTCTTACCGCTCTGTGTTGTTTTCCTAGCTCCTTATTTGTTTGGTCAGTGAAAGGCCCACACAGGTCCTGTACTGCCAGTAATCCCTTCCTCCAAACCAACCTTTAGATTTTCCAGAAAAAAGGAGGCTAATTGAATTATCCCCTCTCTGTTCCCCATCCCCTTTCAAGCTAATTTGTTAAGCACAAGTGTTTGCCATGGCAGGATGTGCCCCTGAAAAGTGTGTTCGGGGAGTTTGGCTTGTGAAAGGCCCATTGCAACACCCAAGCGATCAAGCATTCATAGGCCGCAGAGGGTGTGAAAGGAGTGGAATTATGTTTTGTCAGACTCCACTGTGCACTAGGGTCTTAGTCTGGGCGTAGGTGGTGGAGGGGAGGGCTTTACCCTCTGAAACTAGTGTTAGCCGTCTGCTTTTGTGGCCCATTCTGGGCCCTTCAAAAGATCTCCTTTTAAGCTAAAGAGAAAGCAGCTGTGAAAGGTTTAGATTCATTATATTATTCATTATTAGCCCATTAGCCTGGTCATAACTGTTGGGTTTCCATGCATTCACCGCTGACATCCACCTACATGCTAATTGAGAGGTCTGTCTCAATAAAGTGTTGTTTGTGACAATATTCAACATCATTACACTGACAGAGTTTGATGCATCTTGAAATACCACCTTAAAGGTCTTTCTTGTTCCTGTAGTGCTCATTGGGTTTTCCAGTAACATAACACATCAAGTGAGTGTTATGCTGCACAAAGACTACAAGCTAGGATGCAACACTCAGTAGGATTTGGGACTGGTACAGAGGCGCTGGTGATGGAGGGTTTTAGTTGAAGAAATCAGGGGGGTTCTGGATTCTGGGAGGAGCACTGAGTCATCCGTCACTGGACTGTCAGCCACCAAGCTGGGAGGTGATCATGAGGATCACTTGTAGCGACAATGGGCATTGTCACAAAAGTGCATGTGTGTGTTAGTGTGGATGTGTGTGGATGTGCTTGAGTGTGTGCTGCATGCATTTATGGCATGTACGTGTGTATGTGATTGTCATAAGTGTGTGTACATGTATGTGTCCGTTTTGTGAATATCTGTGTGTGCGGACAGTACGTGTGTGCTCTGTGCATGGATATGTGTGTAATGTGTGTATTCGGCGCGTTTGTGTGTATGGATGAAAGGCAGTTAAAAAATGAAGTGCTTGGAAGCTCATCCTTCACCACTGACCACAGGAGGTGGCTGCTTTCTTGACAGCGCCAAAATGGGGACGCACCCACGACCCTGCACCCAAAACATGGGTCACCTCTGTCTGCCATCTGCCACCCTCCTCCCCCTGTCACACAGCCAGTAGAAAGGCAGAGGACAGGGAACTGCCCTATTCAGACACAGACAAAGGCTAGCATTGTGTCCCCTTTGTGTCCCACCCGATCATTTGTCAAGTAATGTCAAATAATGTCAAATAATGTCACACAATGCAACACGCTTTGAGACAAGAATGTTCAGGGCCAATCAGTGGTCAGTCGTTTTTACTTTTAATATGCTAATTAGAGAGAGACTGACTTGTGCACAGATTGGTGGTAGTCACTGTGTATGTTCCTCTGTCAAAGAGATTGATTATATTCCCTGAGTTGGATTTTTCCTTCATGTAAAAGACCTTACTTTAGATTTTTTTTCGTATGGAATGCTGGTTTTGGCTGCAGTCTTGACGTTTGTCTGTCCATCTCTCTGTCGCCCACAGCACCCATATCCCTCAGAGGAGCAGAAGAAACAGCTCGCACAAGACACAGGCCTCACCATCCTCCAAGTCAATAATTGGTGAGTACAGACATGGTAGCACACTGACTACCACCCCCCTTCCCCTCGTCGCTGCAGCACAGCTCTTGTTTCTGTCTTCAGACATGCTTGTGAAAGGAAAGGATGCTCAAAGGTGAACTTTGCTGTCTTAGATGTAACGTCAACCGTCTATCTTCCCTGTCTGGGACACCCTGGAACATTTAGAGGAGATGACCGCTTTCCCTAGTCTTCCCCCCAAACTTGTTTTACATGTATGACAAAATGGATTAAAGTATCTTTAGGAAGGGCACCCAGCCTCCTTTGTAGATGGCTAAGCCATTGTGAAGGGGGGGGGGGGCATTTCAAATGAAATGATCACAGCCGAGAAAAGAACAGATAGAGGATTTAGTTTCTGTAGGATACATTTGGGTGTATCTTCAAAAGCATCATTTGACTTGCAGCTTACTCCAAGTCAGGTTTTGATTAATTGTGATGACATTGGCGCACTCCATTAATCCTCTCCCCAAAGCCGTCGTGGGCTCTGCTTTAAGTGTATCAGGTTTTCAACAGACCCAATTACATAGCCGTGCATCTTTAATCCACAGATTTAAGAGCACCCCAGATTTTAGGCATGACTCTATTCTATGCACTCATCAAAGTGGGCAAGGGCACCTAGCTGTCCATTTGTGGCCTATATCCATGGTAAAGAAAATGACAAAGTGGTTAACCTTATCGCAGCCTGAGGCTAAAAAGCTCAACCAAATCAATAGATTTTTGAGCCATGTGACTTTCTCCTAATACCCTAGATTATGTCAGTAGGAATAAACCAGATTAGCGGGATAATCCCGAAAGACATGGAAGATCCTAATTTCCACTAAAACTATTTAAGGAATATGACATATTTCTATTTGGATTCAAAATATTTTGGTCTTGTAAATGACATTAGGATAAGAAGACTACATCATTCAACAATAAATTAATGAATAGTCATTTTAAAATGGCAATCTTTAAAGGTACACCATAAAGTAGTAAATCTTATTTCAAACTGGTCTAACAGAGGTGTTTTATGTCTCTCCAGGTTCATCAATGCCAGAAGGAGAATAGTACAGCCTATGATTGACCAATCTAACAGAACAGGTAAATGGGAAATCTATGATACTTTGCTATCTCCAAACTCTTGGATGGATATATATGTTTAAATATGGATATTTTGAATGTACTGTAGCTGTGCAGTACACTGACTCAACTATTCTGTCTTCCTGTGCAGTGAGTCAGGGAACAGGCTATAGCCCTGATGGACAGCCAATGGGAGGCTTCGTACTGGACGGTCAGCAGCACATGGGGATCCGACCTGGAGGTGAGCAACCTTCCATCCCACACACGGTCCCTCAAGACACACCCTGTTTCAATGTGCCTTTACATCTATTTATAACGTGTTATTAGCGAGGCATTTTCACACTTTTAATGTGACCTTCCCTCTGCTTCACCCCGCAGGACCGATGGGCGGCATGGGTATGAACATGGGCATGGATGGACAGTGGCACTACATGTAAACCCTGAAGATCAACCTACTGAACAGGGTGATGTAAGTAGCACCTCTGTCCCCTCCACTCCATTTCTCACCCACCAACCCCCCTGCTCTATACTCTTCTATTCCTCTCCATCACTCCTTCTCTCTTTCTTTCTTCATTTTTCTCTGCCCCCCCCCCCCCCTCTTCTTCATCCGTGGGCCCAATCTGATTAAGAGGCTGGTAATACTCCCTCACCCCCTCCAGTCCTATCAGCTCTCCTGGCTGCTGACAGTTCACAAATCAAGACGTATCGCCCGCCGGAGGCACTGGAGCACACCAAATTTTATTTAACACCCACACTCCACTGCTCAATGAGCCACGCTATAATGACACTTACCTTGATTAATAGAGCTCTTTATATGTAAATAGGAGCCGCATTTGCCTCACTTTTCACCGGGGCCAATTCCGCCAACACAGCCTCCTTCCCTGGGATCATTCCCTTGGTTTTGCTAATGAAGTCCAAAGAGCAGATAGCAACGACCCTTTTTAAAGAAAGAGCAGCATAGAGATATTACATTCTCAATGTGAATAAAAATGCTGTCTATAAGAATTTGTTATATATTTAATCCAATTACTTCTCATTGAGTGATCATTGACCAGTTACTGTAATAGCTCAATATAGAGGCATGTTGCCCTCCCCTAATTTGATCTGTGATGAGACCGTATGCTGATTGCTGCAGTAAATTTACCACAGCCAGCACATATGGTTGTTTGCAGTAATATGTGGGTATCCTATGCATGATCAAGCCAGAGCCAGAGGAACCATAATATTTAGGCACTATGAAATACATGACTGAATCCATGCTGTCCAGTCTCTGTGTAGGCTGCAGTTCAAACCCTGCCATGTGGGTTCTTGCCCTCAGCCAATAGATGGACTACTAGTCATGAGGACGTGAGTATGTTTGAGCCTGACCATGTGTTGTTGTGTGTTCCAGGCCTCCATGGTTTGCTCAGGGATAGTTCCATCCGGCCCAGTGGTCCAGTGAGAGCATGCCACAGCCTAGTCTCACCTGTACCCACTTGGCCACGCCCACTTTAACGCCACTCCCACTGGAAAAAAAGAGGACCACACCTACCCTGGGAACACCCACATCTGCACAGACCACATTGACCTTCTGTAACGCCCATGCCTGGAGGACGATGAGCACCCAGGAACACGCTGAAGTTATCAACAGTGACAGAGAAGACACGTCTTCCAAAATATTAAAGACTTCTAACTGAACAACGGAAGCCTATGTGACCTCGGCTACAGTTTAACAGGACTTTCTTTTCATTTTTTAAATTATTTATTTATTTTTCTACAACGGCGGACCATGGGAACAAGAACTTTTTAGTCTTCCCAAAGATATAATGATAAAAAATTGTACATACATGTGAACACACACAACCACACACATGCCACATACACACACACACACACACACAGAAACACATATTTACACTCTAGACGCTTAATCTTTTATAAACCATTTTAAAACAACCACTGTGGATTAACAAAAAAAAAGTTGATGAAGACTCTAAGAGTTTAACTGTTGTGGTGTAAATGTGCTCTTCATTTGACTGTGTCTATCTTTGCTCTTGTGATCACTAGTTTTTAGAATCAGAGTTTGACAGATCCTGTGGAAGATGAATTATCTCTGAGCTGCAACAGGACTGCAGTTTAATTCACCTCCCAACAAAGACCAAGCTCTCTTTCATCTGTATTTTGAATGTTGCCCGTTTGTTTTTGTTGATCATGCACTAAATCAAATTCAGTTTTAACTCTGTCATCATTTTATTCTGTGTTCTCCTGGAATCTGTCAAAAAATACTGAAAGAGGTTATGGTGAGAACACTAGACCGATTTACATTTAGATATTGCTCAAATAGTTTTATAGCACAGAAAAGGGAATGGTTTCTGCACTAAAAACCAAAAATAAAAACGAATAAAAAAAAAAGATCTATGAGGACTCTGAATTGTGCTCTTCTTTGAGGGATGTGTAGTGGTAAATAGAGGCTTTTTTGAACATTTTGCAGTAGGCCCCTGTGTCCATTAGTTATACGGTTTAACAATAACCAAAAACTATACGTTTTAATATACAGGGTCACGCTCGTTTGGTCGATATGGCGAAATTGCAGTCGCTTCTCTTTATTCGATTATGTTGACAGGAATGATGGATGACCAATTCGAAATTCAGGGATAAAAAACACATGCAACTCCAGGTTATATTTTTTAACTACTAAAGAATATGAGGGCCTTGTAAAAAAAACTATTGCACAAGAGAAAAAGGGAAGAAATATATTGAGCTTTAAAAGTTCGATCCCGAATTGAAATACATATGTGCCAATAGATTAACCTGAAAACACTTGTTCTTTTCATTGTTTCAAGGATTTTTGCACCCTTTTTTTACTTTCTTTGCCCGGGTTTGAGCACTGGAAAATGCTGTAGGCCACTTGGAGGATCATTTATCAATGTCAACCAAATAACGATCGTGTGTGTGCTTCTGTATTGATGAGGAACATTACTTTAACGGGAGAGGAGAGTCTCGTGGACACGGTAAATGTACAATGATGAGTTAACATGCATTTTCTCATAGGAAGGAAATAGCCTAAGTAGAACTATAATAATTGTTCATACTACATGAGTGATCTAGCCTATCGAAAAAACGGCATCACTTTTATTCTTATTATCACTATTATTGTTATTATTATAATATAATATAATTATTATGCTTTATAGTTTTTGTTACAGTTTTTGTTGAACGATAATAATAACTGTATAAATAATATTATTTTATCGTAGACGTTGGAGTTCCGTTATAACAGTATATTACGGTAAAAACATCCACAAGGTTTCAAATCTAAATCTAAAACATACATTTTCGTTTTGTGATATTATATTAACCTATTATTGGGCTACATGCTGCATTTTCTAATCTATTAAGTAAATTCAATCATTAATGTAATGTGCTAAATCTGACCATGCACACTTTTGAATGCCAGTGACTTGTTACAGTTATTTGACAGTTTTACTTACAACATTAATGGATAATGTCTCTTGTTTTTAATTAATGTGTCAATTAGCATGTTAAATCGACGTGTAAAAATGTCAAGCATTAAGGGAAAGCCCGAGGCTAGCCTTTTAAACCAGGATAGCAACTGAATTGTCTTGTTCTCCACCCAATAGCTGGGAGGCTAAACGTAAGATAAAATCTACATGGAATATGAATGAGAATAGATAGTAAACTGATTAACTTCTATTATATATAGACTCTAGACCACTTCCAACTTTACATTATGTAGGCTATAACACAATACATTTATTTGAATGACATGTCGGTATTAGTGTAATAAACCTGTTAAAGGTTTATAATATAAGCATTGTTTGTATATAAAATATCCCTTATTTCAGCTCTGTACATATAGAGAGTGGATCTGTGGAGCAGGCAGCCATCCTCACTGTAGTAAAGATAAATGCGTTTTGAAGGCTGCCGGAAACAAGCGCCTATCGAAATGAAATATGGGTCATCCCTCCTGCAGAAAGCAACATCACGTGGTGGATAGAGCTCTTATTTTCAGGCCTTCTTTCACGCACCAGCGAGAGAAGGCCTGCTGCAATTTCCTTTCCTTTCTCTGTCTAAACAACAACAACAACAAAAAGCACCTTTAAAAAAATATATATAAACATAAAAAGTTATGTATACTTTGTAATATACTCTTTAATATAATATTCTCTCTCTCTCTCTCTCTCTCTCTCTCTCTCTCTCTCTCTCTCTCTCTCTCTATATATATATATATATATATATATATATATATATATATATATATATATATATATATATATATATATATATATATATATATATATATATATATACAGTTTGCAAGACAATAGCATTCAGTACAGATACCATAGATTAACAATATGTTTGCCAGTATACTGGGTTGAGATCTTTGAATTCTTTACACACTTTGATTTTACAACATCAAATGCCAGTTCGAATCTTGTTGTCTCCCAAAGCCCCTGTGTTGTCCCCCTCCCCTTCAACTCTTTCAAATCAAGGAATGGAGAGATAGGTGGAGGGTGATGCGGGTGTTTTTTTATTTCACCCCCTGGTAACAAAATCATGCTCTCCCATCTCATCTTCTCAATCATGTCTTCCCCCTGTCAAGCAGCCACCCATGTCCCAGATACTTACAGCTGACGTCATCCGAAGCAGTCTGTGGAGGTCTTAGGCTCCGGCCATGCTTATTGCTTAAAATATGCTTTGTGTAGATAGATTTAGCCTTTGGGGGGAGGTGTGTGTGTGTAGGGGGGGGGGGGGGGGGGGGTGTTAAGTTCAGAGACGTCTACTGTTTTACCAGTATTGAATGCACAGGGGTTATAAAAATAACTAGCTTTTCACCCCAGAAGTGATGATTGTGTGTCTTCCTATTGAAGATCTATTGAAGTTTAACCCTGATGACACCGTCAAAGCCTTCAGCAAATGTGTTCTGGATGATTTCATGGTAATCATTTTTGAGTCCCCTAATTCCAGCATGCAAATCCCTTAGCACTCTAATACTGGTAATGCTCACATTTCAAGCATCAACTTACTGGGTGCCTCTTGATCATTTCACCCACCGACTGATCCCAGGTAAGACAATCTGAGGAATACTTACAGACATGCCATGACAAAACCCCTGAATCAGGGTTGTCAAACACAATTTGACATGTGTATGTCTCCTCCACTGGATCTCACTCTGGCCTCTCAAAGACTCCAAGTGACATGGATGGATGTTTACTCCGAGGTTGGATTCCAGGCTGGAAGCGATCGGTGTTTAAATATGGGATAAGGAAAATCAGGTGGGACTGGTCAGCAGGGAGGCCTCTCGTCAGTTTTATTTACAGCGATACATGCGATGGGTTCAGGGGTCAAAGTTGAAGGCGAGGACAACTGGGCGGCATTTTGGATTTTAAGGAGGTTGACTTTGATGTTTGATGTGTCAGGTCTTCTAAACACTCCATCCTTCTATCAGCCTTGAAATGCCTCGTGGCATTAAGCTGGGGTGTAGGATGACATCATTCTGTATCAGATGGGGAGCTCTTGGCTCAGCAGAGAGCTTTTTTACGTGGGAAAAATAAACTGTTGTCCATCTTATGTTTAGTTCACTACTGTGAGAAGCAAAAAGATCAGTTACACAAAAAAATGAATTCTTATGGGTATGCAATACCAATGTTTTCACACTTTTTGCCTTCTCAGTAAATAAGGATGCTAAACAGCTTACAGTGAAGTACATAGTGTAGCAACATAATCATATCTCAACTGTTTGCACATGGACTAAGAACAGCAGTGACCCTTCCTCTTACATTGAGGACAAAATCCCAAAATTTCACCATTTGAAGATTATTCTCCCTCCAGCTCCATCCATCTGGGTCTGGACACAAGTGTTTTCACTTAGATTAGCCAGAGAGAGAGGAGAATTCGGACAGGCACGCTGGACAGTGAACTTGCAGCACAGGCCATTTCTTTGGAATCAAAGTGACACATGTCGTCCCAGGTTTTTCACCTGACAACTTTATCTGGACTGTTGTCCAGTCTATGTGACAGCTCTCACACTATAGTTAGCACATGGTGTTGTGAGTCCTCCTGCATTTGGACACATTTAGAACCTGTTTTATTGTCTGGAGCAGCTCAAGTCTGGCATTTAAGTACCCAGTCATGGATCTTTATCCAAAAATGTTTTCAACGGTTCAAAAAACCGAAGTAAAATGTAAGATTTTTACAGCTGAATATTACAATGGTGCAATACTTTTTTAAGATTACTTTGATACTAGACTACTTTTCTCAGAAATCTGAACACAAGGTTCCAAAGTTTAACATAATAATAATGGTTCCCATGGGTTCAGAATAGGTTACAATCAGCACCCAATCCAACAGGCAACCTTGGTTGAATGGAAAACTAAAACACCACAGATGACTTTGATTAGCAGGCTGTACTGTTTGGCTACAACTGTCACAAACAGTCAAGCCATCATGCAGTCATTCAGAGCTGGATAACCATAAAAGTGAGATTTGTTTAAGTACAATGTCGAAGGCGTGATGATGAAAAGACAAATGAATATTACAGGGAAGGACTGCTGTTGGAAGAAAATATATATTTTCATTTCACAGTTCAATGACCAGTTCAAGAACATTGAAAATGATTTATGGCACAATGCCTCCATATGTTTCCTACATTGTATCCATTCATGAAAGCAGCAAATGCATTAGAAACTAAATGAATGAAAATAACTCAGTAAAGAATTCAGTAACACAACCAACATCAACAACTCAAAATTAACCTATAGGGGCTCTCCGTGATCACCCCCTCCTCAGGTCAAACTCCTGTGACAGGGGAGTAGGAGAGGAGTGATAGGCTGAGCGACTTGGCTGAGCGCATCTGGTTCTCCATTACGCCTGCCCAGTCTGGGGCAGGCCTGACGGATGTCGGGGGCAGGCAGAGGTAACGCTGGGCCTCTTCAGGGAAGGAACAGAGTTGAGGCAGGGGACGCGACGGCAAGGAAGACTAAGTCAGGCTGTGTTTATAAACAGGAACTTGTCCCTCTTATACCCTGAGATTGGAGTAGTGTTCACAATCATCTCATTCTCATTGGTGATATTAACCAAGTGGAACAAGACTGTAGCTCCATTTGAATAAAACGTTTTTTGCATTTGGTTGTTTTTGAGGAAAAGAAACCTGCCCATTCGTAGTGGAGATTGCTGTTCTTCTTCAACAGGGATCAGAGATCAATGCATGCTAGAAAACATTAGGCCCTTGATGGTTTAATTTTGGATAGAATGAAAACCTGTAGTGAGAATCTCTCACGGGTGACAAATGCCTCTGCCCTCTGCTCACAACAAGATCTGACAGGGTCATCACAGAGAGGAAACGCGTCCAGACCATTCGCATCACATAAATCTCACTGGGGAATCACATTAACAGTCACCGCACAAAGTCCAAATAACAAACCAGGCATTTATTCCACAGGCATGTTTTTACTTCTAGTTGATTTTTATGATTTCTTCCTACACTGTTAATTTCCTATTTGATAATAGTCAGGAACATTGGTATGTAAATACAGTATATGTACAATATACACATGTTTATGTATCCATTCTAATCCATCATAGAATTAAAATATAATTTTGCAGAGTTGGGCAAAGGGATGGCTTCTCTCGGTTGAAATTCAAGCTGGGGACCAGTGTGAGTGTCCTCAGCTGTTGAGTGAGAAAAGAAAATAAATGGTATGAGTTAATGGGTGTGCTCCAGAGTGCAGGAGCTGTATATTTGGCCCTGTCAGGTGAAACTGTTTGATTCTGATCACATCTATCACAGTGAGCCGCTGCAATTATTCTCCAAAATAAACACGGGCCCACTAGCCCCCACTGCCAGTGAGAACATTTGATCTCAACTTTTGATAATTCATCAAATCAGTATCTTGATTCATTTTTAGCACTGACGGGACTTCACCGTGCATCAGAGGAAAACTTGCATATATACACATAAAGACGCAAAGATACACCTGCTCATGCACACACACATTCATACAGTGAAGGTACACTGTCTGTTTCCACAGAGCTCCCAGTACATTTGATAGGGGGCGGACACATCTTAATTAAAACTAATCTAAAAATCACTGAAAGCTGAAATGATAGAAACGACACACAAACAGCAGTCAGCGGGTGATGAATGAGAGGGCTCTGGCCTGGGTCATCCATCACCATGGCCAGTCCACCTGGCAGCGCCAACGTGACAGGAACGGTCAAATAACGTTTAGCACACGGGACCCTGTGTTTGGGGGTGGGGGGTGGGGGGGGATTATTACTGTCAGAGCTGTAATGGATTAGCTTGGACCAGCACAGGTTCAGCCAATAGAGTGAGGGGGGGGGCTGTACATTAGCATAGCTATCAGAGGTCCAGCCAGGCAGCAGCAGGTTGGTGATTGACAGATGGAGGTGGCTGCCCGGCAGACATCTCGCCAGACTAAGGCCAAACAGCGAGGAGCCAATTACGTGGGGAGAAACAGGGACATTCATCATTCAGTTAGACACCTGTCCAGCCTCACAAAGGAGAGGGGGAGCCACAGCCTGCATCCGGAGACAGAGATGATGCTCATTAGATTGGACTGGGAGAAATAAAAGAGGCCCAAGGTTCACTTTCAGAACACACCGCAGAGAGACAGCGCCGGAGATGGAAACCTGGAGACCGTGTAGTCCAATAATCGAAAGGTACTGAGGAGCGAAGAATTCCTCCATGGGTCCTCCTCAGCTACGGATTTGGCCGTGGGACTGGGAGAGACCTAAGACTTTGAACTACACAATACATACTCATATACTGGTATCTCTTTTTAATGACACAGCCAAATGTTGCCTTGTCTAAGAGGCAGGGTGTGTCGGCCAGGTCCTCTGAACCCCGTTGTTGGGTCACGCCTCATCAGCTCTCAGTCGCCATCCCTCCACTGATCACAGACCATAAACCCTGTGCCACTGCGAAATTAACAAACGCTTGACATTTGCTCCACGTCCAATTACTCAATATCCAAGGCTGAGCACATGTTTAATCAACATTCATATCCCCTAGGGAGCTGGGACGGGAGGCAGCGCTCTGCATCGCCACCCCGGCCACATTAGGGCCTTTCCCCAGGGCCACCGTGGCAGGCTCCACTGTTTACCCTCCTCCAAACACACTGGAGACAGTGTCATCTCACTAGCCCCACACGGGGCAGGCCAAATCAAACGCATGGGGTTTCTGTCTGGGAGCAAGCCAGGCTATCGATCCACCTCCCACACTGGGGTCAACATTTCGAACCAAGACCCCCTTAAGACCCCATCCTGGGGGCTTCACCTCTCTGTCACGCCCTAGCAAGCCTGGCCGGCTAGGCCGACCCGGCCCCCCTTCGGATGAGGGTCAAGAGCAGGCTGGACATGGCCAGCGTACAGGCTGCTCCATGGAGGGAGGGCAGGGGAGTGACAGCAGTGTGGAGACTGATTTCCCCTCTCCACAGGGGGCAACAGCAGGGGAGGCATGGAGGACAGATGACTCCACAGCATCTGGGATGTGCTGGCGCAATGCATGAAAGACTTACAAATATGCATAGATGGTAATGAGCTATTTATTCATACAGAACCAGTCAATGTTGTTTTCATTGTAGAAGCTTGATATAATGAGTTTGATGTAGATTTTGTGGATTTTTTTAAGATGATGCACGATCGCAATAGTAAAGTGATATGAAAATAAAATCAACTGTGAAATTATTTCTATGATATTTCTGCTTTAGATGTTAGGCAAACATACATTCCCACTTCCACACATGCACACACACACACACACTCCTAGATAGGAGAGACACAAGACCACAGGACACAAACACATACATGCACACCCACACTGGGGTATAAACATGCATATATACACTCACAGAAAACACACTCATGCGCACACACACACACACACACGCACACACAAACACAGCCCGCAGAACGTGCATTGTGTAGGAATAGGCCGATCCATGATCAAACAGAGGATTACATCTGTATGTATGTGCAGTGCAGATATAAGTGGATGTGTCACCAGATGATGGATGACCGAGGGAACGCGTTGGATCCCAGAAGTCTGATACAAGCAGCCCAATCCCCCATCCATCTGAGCCTGCCCCAGCCACCTCATCTGTCAGGGAAAAACCATTTTCTGTGCAGCAGTGCATTGAGCTTAAGGTTATTTCATTTCTTCATTACAAACTGGGATACTTGGTTCACCCAAAACTATACTGCACAACAATCTGGCTTCATGGCCTACAGATAAGACTCATAGAGTAATATAGGTGTCTAATGACAGGGCTTTACTGTAACTGGGTTGTAAGGGAAAAAAATGAGGACAGGTTGCAGATAATAAGAAAACAATTTTGTTTTGCGAAGCTTGGTTTGTGTTTCATGTTTTTTTATGCCCATTGTCTGTTTTACAGTGATAAACAAATATGGACAGTTCATTGCATAGACTTTCTTATCCCAAAATCCAAAAAAATGTCTCAGTTATTATTCCTATGTAACCTCTAACATTGAGAGGATTTGCTGCATTAGTGACCAATATTTAGGTGTCATGATTTGTGTTGTGAGCAGCTCGTCGGGGTTACTGTGAGACGGGTCATGTTTGGGGATTATGTTTGGCGCAGGGCAGCCTCACGAGAGACAAAGACAGGGCCACCATCGTCATTAATCTTAGTCAGCGGGCAAGGCTGGCCCAATCTGCATGACCAGGGCAGTGACAAATGCCACTATTGGACTGGGGCGTCGCATCTCCCCGGCTTCATCTCCCGTTAATGTCACATCCATCACGGCCAACCCTGTCCTGCCATGTCGGGAGAGATGAGACTGGTCGTGGGTAAGAATTAATTGTACGGACAAGAGCGAGTTGATCCATGCAGCGGCCAGGCTGAACGAACGTCCCCAGCTTGCATTGGGTTTCCTTGTTTTGTTTTTGGTGGGGGGGTGGAGGAGTGGGTAGGAGCTGAGAAGCTGTCAAGAGTCTACTCTCTTGGTTCAACTGTAGTCATAATTAATTTTGAATGTTGACCTTTTTAATGTCTTAACAGACACATAATTCTCTGTGTAAAGGTTATGAAATTGTATAAGACTATGTTATTAATAAAAACAATATTTTCCAAGATTATAGTTGCTTTTTAGATGTAGCTTAGGTGTTGAGAATCATACAACACTGTTGTCTATCATTATAATAAAACAATGTATTTGTATGGTGGGGAATCGCTTTGTGACTTACTACTGCCACCTAGTGTTAACAGTTCCCACACCTCTTTCATAAACTCGCATTTCAGGCCTGTTGTGTTCAAATACAATGTGGCCTCCATGCACCTGAATGTCATGATGTTGTCAAAGAAAAGTGAAGTGCACAGTCCCTGTCACAATTTTGACAGCTGGTCAACAACGAGAAAAGAGTGTCAAACGGAATCGACAAGCTGATTCTGTGATAATTGAGAAGGATGTGTGTTTTCTTCACGCGCTTACTGCAGAGAGCGAAGTTTCGAATGTAAGTCAATAGAACCGCACTCGAGGAGACTGTTCAGCACTCTGACAGCGGCATGATACGGCCACGTCGGAGGGAGCCACTTCTGAGTGATTCAATCAGGCAGCTTGCCCCTCAGCTAAGTGCCGAGATATGCCCATCCTTGTGTGTTATGCCGATTAGCTGCACATGCATGATGAGGGATGAAGGAATTTGTCATCATTTGCATCATTCCACTGAGTTGCGGGCGAAGCGAGAGATGGGGCCGTGGCTTGTCATATCCCACGGGCAGGTTCCAGAGGGAGTGTAGTTCAAACAAAAATCTCACTTTGGATTTGTCAGAAACATTAAATTTAAGCGAGGTAGACACTTGCCTGTTTACAAGGTAAATGTTCTTCATTTGGAGCCAAATCGGAACAAATCTTGTTGGTTTAGCCTATTTGATATGTATGTTTTCATATTCTGTCATAAGGCTCCTCCATTTATCCACAATACACTCATTTGATATCTGATTTGCCATTATTTTTATAAAGATGACAATTCCTCAATGTGGATTGGAATACTGAAGTATGATCAAGTGATAGGCCTACTGCATTGTTTAAGTTCATTCTGAATATATAATGTAAATACTGTAATGGAGGAAATCCCCTTTTGGAAATTGACTCCTCACACATTCTTGGCTCTCATGCAAACGGTTTCGATGGTTATTGTCCTGCTCATTTTGAGTGTTAATGCATACTTTTATTTACTTATGTATTTACATTAGGAAGCAATTGCTAATAACTTTGTAGGTTTGGGGATGCAATTCATTTAAACTTAATTTTAATTGTACGGTAGATCATGAATAGGATGGAGTTGATAAAAAATTGTTGTTGGAAAGTCATTCCAATATTACAATTCTTACACAGACGAAAAATTTTCAAAATAGATGCACCTATAAGTTGGCTAAACATCTCTGTAATGCGTCTTCAGAATATGAACACCCTCTATAATTTTATAACCAAAATGCATCGTACTAATTATATTATAATATAATTGATGATAAACGGCGATCGTTTTGGAACATCTGAGACTATTCATCATTGACACTGCGTAGACGGAACTAACGACATTGTGGAATGTTTCCGGACGTGCCGAATTAACGACGGCTTGTGTTGCTGAAAGGAGATATATATCGTAGCTTTCGATGTTTTTGGTGAAATTATGTAATTACATAGTTATATTTGATTTACAACTTTGGTTATGACTAACGTGTGGTTATTACAAAAGATAAATAAATGAGGTGAGTTGCCGTAGAGAACAGTGTTTCCAAACGCACGGGTATTACCATTCAAGCTAATGTAGCTAAGCATAAGTTGAATAGATCTCTTCAGTCTTTTCAGATAACATTATCTGAAATTGTTATTTGTGTTAGCCGCAGATTAACATTGCTACTATTTTAATGTCGTTTTTGTGTGTTTAGTTTTTTTAATGCTTTTAAACAACATTATACTTACATAATATTATTGTTCACTCATAGATCACCCATACCAACCTTCTGATTCCAAGGATCTTCAACCCGACATGGAGGTGGAAATGCCAGAATTGAGCACAGTGGTGACCAGACAGGAGGTTTTTGGGAACACAGAGAATAATCTTCCCAGGAGACCTCATCAGTGTGTAACATGTTCCAAAAGCTTCTCGGCTCCCTCCAAGCTGCGGAGACACATCCTCTCACACACAGGACAAAGACCCTTCGGTTGCCACTTCTGTGAAAAAGCGTATCGTCAGTTAGCTCACTTGAAACTCCATATCAACTCACACTTTGCTCAGCGACCTTTAAGGAGAATTAATACAGGTTCTGACTCGCATAGAATTGACCCTGAGAAGGTATTTCCAAAAAGGACAGAGGCATGTTTGCCTGGAGACTCATTAATTGGACTCAATGGAGAGGACACATTTGCAACTACTAGTGTCAGTCCTACTGCTTGCTATGACAGCATGCCAGACCCTACTCTGGGTTCCTCCCATGTCAGTCAACACAATCTTCCAATAGTCCCGTCTCTTCATCCTGAAAATGAAAGCTTTGGGTCACTGCCCATACACGTGGAACCAGTGAGTGGCCAAGACTCAAATGTATCCTGTGAACATACTGTGGATGAGGACACATCTGGTCCAGATGAAACCGTTGTTAAAGATGTTCAGAAATCGAACTCTGCAAGAACAGTCCATCAATGTCCTGAATGCTCTAAGTGCTTCAGCGCTCCATCCAAACTGAAGAGACACTGCCTCATTCATACGGGTCAGAGACCATTTCACTGTACAATTTGCTGCAGTTCCTTCAGACAGCTCTCCCACCTGAAGGCACACTCTACTGTTCACTCTGTGTTTGCCAAAAAGAGAAGTCCTTCACAGCCAAAACGAAAATCTTTCGCACAACCCCAGAGATCTCAAACTTGGCCAATGAACTATGCATGCAACATGTGTGGGAAGAAATACAGACAGATGAGACATTTGATCGTCCACCAGCAAACTCATAAAGTTCCAGAGATCTCTTTACACCTTGTTAAGCAGAAAGATAGATGTATTCCTTACCCTTTAGCTCAAGGAGACACTGCTTCTCAAGTCCCGTCTGATTCACAGAACTCTGAAAGTTCTGCAATACTTAATATGGATGCTAATGAGACACAGCAACTTAGTGATCAAACACAAAAAGCTGATTCTCCAGGTGACGGCGCATCAGAGAAACATCAAAACACAACAAGCCATGATCGCAAGGAGTACAGTGACAAAAGACAGACGTCGTCTTTGCAAAAAAAGGTCAAGGTGAATCAATGCATGGTGTGTGAGAAGACATTTGAATATCCATCCAAGCTGTCCAGACATTTGCTTGTCCACATGGGCATCAAGCCCTTCAGATGTCAGATTTGTAGTAAGTCCTTCAGGCAGCTTTGTCACCTGCACAACCACCAGAAGATTCACGCTTTAAAAAGTGGCCTCATTCTTACAAAACAGGTGAAAAAAAGATCTGCGTCTGAGATGAAGAGAAAAAAAAATCAACAATCAGACTCAGAACCTCTGAAAACCAACCCAGACTTAAAACATGACAGTGACCAGCGCTCAACTGAAGGTCTGTACAGTCATGCTACTAAAATCCCTGCCTGGGGCTACAATGGAAATATGTTGCCTGGACTGGACTGCAGTGCTGTGGACACACATTTCTCTGGGGAACTAGTTTCTCAAAGGCCAGTCCAAAATACTGACTATAGAAATAGTAGCCAGTTATTTGATCCCAGACCTGCACATGAAATGCCTAAGCCAAGGAAACCTCTCTCACAAAACAAACCAGTTCTTGGTCGGGGGCACGGTTATTGTTGCCCTGTATGTTCAAAGTACTTCAGCGCCCCGTCCAAACTTCGGCGGCATTCCCTGACTCATGTTGGACAGAGGTCATTTCAGTGTCCTGTTTGCTTCAAAACCTTTAAGCAAAGTTCTAATTTGCAGACACACATGGCTTTCCACAATAAAGGGGATGAGGCTGAATTCTCTCCCGGTCTGAGTGAGGAAAAAGAGACTGAACCTTTACTGAGTCAGGAGTACCACTGTCCTACAGATGTTAAATACTCCATTAGTCCCCTTAAAGATAAAGAGACAGATCCTGTATGTGAACAAAGTTCCTCAAATGGCAAGGACTTCATCGCGACAGAACCAGCAACTTCAACAGGTCACGCCACAATAAGCAGCCCGGATAACAAATCAGTCAAGTCCACTTCACAGAGTAGAACAAGGGGCTACCAGTGTGCGCTGTGCTTGAAGAAGTTTGAATATCCATCCAAGCTGTCCAGACACCTGCTCATCCACATGGGCATCAAGCCCTTCAGATGTCAGGTTTGCAGTAAGTCCTTCAGGCAGCTCTGTCATCTACAGAACCACCAGAAGGTTCACAATAGGAGCTCTTGGCACGAGGGTCAACCAAACGAAGCGGACATGTCATTGTTGGCTCAACAGGACCAGAGGTCCTCCAATGAAGACTCTGTTCCAGGGAGCCATGTTGATTACCCCACAGCTCCTCACCAAGATGAAGCGGGCACTGATGAGACATATGGCGACCAGCAGAGGAATGGTCCACATTACGAACAAAGCGTTGATGAGTCATATCCCCAGTATTGCCCACCAGGTCCATCCAACTTGGATAACTTACATTTGTCATTCGATTATGACTCTACTCTACATCCTAAGGCAGAGGATGCCAATCACATTAAGTCCGAAAGCAACTGCAGACCAGATCAGAAATGTATCTCGACTTCCAAATCGGACAAGAGGACCTGGCATACGGCGGAGGAGAAACATGCGGAAATTCCTTCACACGAATACAATGAACAGGAACACCATACCCAGTTTCAAACCCCTTATTTCAGCCAACAAGAAACGGCACATAATGAACATATGCATCCAATCCCTAGCCATCATGCCCCTCTTGTGAATGACCATAGCCTGGCTGAATCTCAGGAAATACCTCACGATTCAGATCACAAGCTGTACCTTTACCAGTCCACCATGACTCCGCCGTACTGTCATACAGACTATGGGGTTAAAGAAGAAAGGATGGAGGTCAGATTAAGGTCCGAGGTGAATCTTGCCTACATGTCAGACCCACCCAAAGATCTCCATGTCTGCCCAGGCTGTAGTCAGTGCTTCACCACCAAAAGGAAGCTCTCCCTCCACAAGTGTGACCAGAAACCCTCAGAGAAAGAAAGACATTCAAGCTCCTATCAGTGTGCCATCTGCTATAAAAGCTTTGAGGCACCCTCTAAATTGAAAAGACACTACCTGATCCACACGGGCCAGAGGCCTTTTCAGTGTAGTCTGTGTGAGAAGGCTTTCACCCAGTCTGGTCATCTGAAGACCCACCTGCAGACCCACAAGTAGAACATCTCAGCTTCCGCTCTGGATGCCTGGACTTTTAGGAACTGTTACTGTTAGGAACCTTATACTTTATCTCGGTTTGCCTTTTTATATCTGTTTGATTCTTCATAACTCTGGAGCAGATGAAGACTTGTGTGTGTTCTATGCATTTGAATCAGCATATATGAGTATTAATTCGCTTGTACATAGAGTAATTGATATTTAGGTACTTACTCTTGTGAACTGTGATGATTTCATATTGGCTATTTTATATTGGTGTAATGTACAATATTTATCTGTTGTTTATTTTCACAGAACTAGGGTACGGTTGTCTATGAATGCCAATGCCATGTTTGTGACATCAGTTTAGTGTGCAGTTCAACTACTCTGCACAAGATGGCATCAACGCGTTGCATTTTGGTTTGTTGAAATGTGCAGAACAGGATAGTTGAATATCTCTGATGCTCAGTGATTGTTGGAGATGCTTTTATGTGAGATGTAAAAAAACACAGTTATTGCAGTTTGTTCAAGCCTGTGTTGTGGTGAATTGGAATATGTGGGTGAATCATGTTTTACATATTGTGTCCAAGCCTGTTCACTCTCTTGGGACTGAATGCCCCTCATTCATTTTTGAGATGATAATCCTTTTAAAATGTATCTAAATATGATGATATTTACATCTTTGTTGGGCTCTCCAATTATAGTATTGGAACATCTCAGAGGCAGTATTTGTTTGTGCCATTATACCCAAACCTTGTTAATGACAAATTCATTTAGATACAGGTATAAGCAGTCCTTTACTTCACAGCTCTAGAATACATTAATAATTTGTGATTAATGCTATACAGACATATATTCTTTATAAATGTGCTTTAAAGTCCAGTCTGCGCTATTATTTATTTATCTTAATTGTGTAATGTACTGTAATTGTCATGTTAGCTTGAATTAGTTCTTTGTCCTGATTCCTTTGCCATCAGAACTCTACATTTTATAGGTCAAGTCATGATTACGGACAATATAATCTCTGACATTGGCCAAGTGGATGTACACATAGACCTAATCCCACTAGTAGCCCATCCTGACCTCTACAAAAACTCGAATGTAATCAGTGAACCACAATGGTCAAGTGGCATAAGGGCATTGTTAAGAGGTTAGATGCTCAGGGTCTGTACAGAGGATATAAAGGGTGTGAGAGAGGATATTAGCGATCTGCTCTAACACTTTCTTAATTAACAAGTTTTTTTTTTTTACAATTGAATACATTAAGTGGTTTCATCTGATGAAATGACATTGAATGAGTGCTCCAAGTGGAACACTTGGTGTGGGCTCAGCTGTGCTTCTTCGAACTAGACAAGAGGTGCCTGGATGGCAGAGAGAGGAGCTGGAGAGCGGAGGAGCGGGGGACGTGATGGCACTCAACAACAAACGTGACAGGCATGGTTGTATTCATGTTCACCTACTGAGTACGCTCTGGTATATGGTGGGATTATCAGATGGGCTGCAGGTGAGTGATTCATGTGGCTGGCTGATTGTCATATAGGGTGTGTGATCAAAGCCGATGAAAGTAGTGGTGTAGCCTTCTCCTGACCAACCATGTTGATGTATTATATTATATATCCCCTTGTCAGCTTTGGTCTTGAAAGGCATTTTGCTCATGACTGCTTGTGCCGTAGTCTGTATGTATCCAGTAGAAAATGCACTTTTCCTCGTCATTTCTCTGGATTCAGGATTTTTGCAGACATTGGTCAGCAGCCTAACATGCTAGTTACATACAGACAATTGCATGAATTGTATTTCATGTGAGCCTCGGGGTATGCCTGACATGCCAGCACTCTTTAAAAGGTTTTTCAAGTCTTAAATGTTTACACAGTCGAACCATTTCCTGTGTGGATGGAAGTTTGAGGGCCAACTCAGTGGTCCTTTCATCCTGGTCTTGTCTACCATTAGTGGAACTCGTTTTCAAGACAGTTCTAAAATAACATCAGACAGTTTGGGGGAGGAGGAGCTTATGTATTTATTATGAGCCTGGAAAAAATGTCACTCCCCTGCAGCATCGAAGAGTGGTTGTGTGGGTTCAGATGAAGAGCAGTTCTCAGCAGGTCTGGACCACGTTGGTTAAACTGCAGTGACGATGTCAAAATCCCTGTGGGTGTCGAATCTTGATGGTTTTATTCTTCTTTGTAACACGCCAAGCGACTCTGCTGAACAGTCACAAGCTCCTCAATAATCTAACCACATTAAATATGTAGACAGTTCACTGAGATTCGTGCTTTGCGTGACAAGTTTACAGAGTGGAACTTTGATCAGTGTGTGGGTGGTAGAACTAGTGTTTGGATGTCACAAGGATTTCAACAAAGAGTAAAGTTGCTTTGTCTGTTAACCGTATATATATATATATATATATATATATATATATATATATATATATATATATATATATATATATATATATATAAAGACTTGAAAGGCTAAGGCCTAGCACTTTTGAATTTGTTAAAATACATAAAACCCCTTAAATGTACCTTTAAAATCTTCTGTCATCAGATGAACAGAGCATGTTAGAACTTTCCCTTCTGTCAAGCCAATTACCCAGTGTCTTCTCCTGCTCTGTGCTCTACAGTCTGACCTGCTCATTATGCCCAGGCACTGAACCCAGAGCATGCCCTGGATGGGGTTTCACACCCAGATATTCCTGACACCAAGGCCACTGGGCGTCCCTCTCAGCCGAGGACCCCTGGGGCCTGGCAACAGACCTCCCGCACGACCCAGTGTTTGTGTGAGTATGTGGGTATAAATAGAAGGTTGACAGTGGGCTGAGGAGGGAGAGATGGAAGTCATGGTCAGGCAGGAACCTGGGCTTCTCTCGATGTGGGGGAGGTCTTTTGAAGGCCCCCCCCAGTCCTGCCTTCAGAAACGCAATATCACAGGGATTGTTTTAGTCTGACAGGGAATGGGTCAAGCTCGGTCATAACTTCTCACAGCCCTGACACCAAAGTGGGAAAATGCTTTCTAGCCATGTTGCTTGTTACCTTGCATGGTTGGAGGAGTGCTTGAGGAGCACTGGATGAGTTTATGAATCATGTATTTATGAGCATACAGCATGCCAGGAATTTAGGACGGATACACAGTTCCCTAAAACTGATCGGAAAACAAAGAGGAAGTATCTTTGGAGATTATAAGATATCTTTGCTGGTTATGTTTTGAGTTACAGAATCACTGTCCAAAGGCAACATGTTGAAACAAAAGGCTATACTCCTCTAATTACAGTTATGCTACATACTTTTCAATTTCATTTAACAATCAACAATGATAGTGCATTATGTATAAAAAAACATGCTTTGCAATTGTGAGATTGTCCCTGGAAAATGCTGTGAATGCTGAAAGGGGGACATCATTCCTACGTCACTACCACGTCAACCTTGCCTTTGTCATCTTTACCCCTCATAGAAGCCCCCACCACCACCATCACCCCATTTTCCAAATTGGGAATTGCCCTCCACTCCGTGGTCTTTGGCAGATAACTTACCAAACTAGGCTTGTACGGTCAAGGGAACCCTCTGCTCCTTGTCTGGGCTGCTCAGTCGGGCAGTGTCTGCTGCCTGTCCGTGTACCATAAAGCCCCCCTGGGGGCCCCTGTTCCTGTCACTCCACCCTACAGGTCTCTCCACTAGCAGCTGCTCCCAAACCCCCCCCCCCCCCCCCCCCGCCACTTTGATCCTCCATAGGCACAGTGGGGAGTAACGGGATCCCCTGAGTAGCCCTCTGGAGGAAGCAAACAATGAGAGGGGCAGGTGTCATAGGACTACCTGATGGGGCCTGTCACAATAGCACCGGCCCCCCACATGCAAAGGGCCACACAAACTGGTGCCAAAGACTCTTGTAACTAGGTAAACACGTTACAAAAATAACCCACAATTTCACCCAATTGTATGTGTGTACATACAAAAGGAGGGTTGGGGGAGGAAGAGAGATAGATAGATAGAGAGAGAGAGAGAGAGAGAGAGAGAGAGAGAGAGAGAGAGAGAGAGAGAGAGAGAGAGAGAGAGAGAGAGAGAGTGTGTGCCACAGAGAGTCAGACTAAAAGGTAGAGATGATGGGTAGTATGTTGACATGGCACCTCTTCCATATCCAGTGTGACCCCTCAGCCCAGGTCCTGATATAAGATTATAAAGCTGGCACCCGGTCCACATTCCACACCTCTCTCTGACATGCCGGGCACAAAGCCAGACAACACTCAACACACAGCTGTTCTGGACAGGCTGTGTGAGGAAGGTTGTATATAATGAATCAGAACACCCCTTCCTTAACAAGCCATCTCTCTGCATTAGCAAAGGATAGAGTGTAACTGCTACAAGTATGGACTTTCAGATGCACTGTGTTTGTTTTTGTCATGAACAATAAACTGGGGCCAAAATGTTTCATAAATGTTGAATTTGGATGCAGTTTAAAATAGCACATCCAATATTCATATCTGTGTGCCTATTTCCTGAATCTTCGGGCTGTTGTGAGACTTTCTGAACTCAAAACCCCCACATTAGAACATCACACTGAACTGTTTGATTTGACGCTCTGTAGCTTAGAGTACTGTGAGACAGTATTTTTCAAAGGTTTATCTGAGAGAAAGGGTGAGATCAAACTACTGTATCTAATTTAGGCAGCATGTAAGGAAATATCCTTGTAAGTGCACACTGAGCTTGTATCGACTGAAAAACAATATTCTCAATGGCAGACAGGTCACAAATAGAGACATAATTGTGCAACTTTGCTGCAACCAGTGAAATACAGTATCAGCAGACTGACTTTCATCTGCTTCTCAAGACTGCAATGCTGCAAAACCGATTGGACCAAAGGCTGATCATTCATATAGGGAGGGCATATGCCCTGCATTGTCAATCCTTCATATGAGGAGAATAATGACAGAAAATTAAAATAAAGAGTTGGTTAAAATTGGCTTTAAGCAACATTAAAACGACAAAAACACAGACACTGAGGGTCTGAAATGTTCACGCTGCCAACTCAGTTTACAGAACACGGGTGTAGGGACGAATTCAATTGACATTGATGGAATTTTTAATGATGGTGGCAAATCAATGTGTCTGTTTGATATGCAGAGGGAAGCCGGCCGAGGACTGGAAGGGGAGGTTAAAAGCCAGGGATGAGATCAATCGTTCCTCTTCCCTAAGGTTTTCCCCTCCATGTTCTGGAAGTGTGTTGCAGCAGTGACAGAGAGAAATAGGCTCAGCTTGTGCTGTAACACAAGCTGAGGTACTAGAAAGCTGGTATTGCGGGACGCTTGCATTTGGTTGGAGAGTTCTTAGGATGGCCAAATGTAATGGAATACAGGAAGGAGATTAGAGGGCTGAGGGAGGGCTCAGCGTAGGGGAGGGTTGGATGATGTGGGGGGTAAAACAGGAAAGAATGGTGAGTTGACAACAAAGGAACCCGGAGAAGTTGAAGATATGAATGTGAGTCCAAACTAAGGTTTTTTATACCTTAGTGTTGACCTTTTTCAAGGTCAGAATTGTATCTTGCTGTATGTCTTAACAATCCAGCAATTAATTCCTCCCTCCACCAGCCAGCCATCTGTTTTAAGAGCGCCCCAGTGTAGAGAAGTGGAACATGTGGGAGGAGAGACAGAGGTCAAAACAAACAGGTAGAGTTGGTTAGTATGTGCATTTTCCAAGCAATAAATACATTCCCTCAGTCCATATTTAATGTTTTCATGAATATACATGCATGTGTTTTTACTAAGGACCAGCTCATTAATGTATGCAACTCCGTGCAGAGCACAGAGCAAGACAGATGGGGAAGAAACCATTTTTGTGAAACTATGTTTCAAGTTAACATGTAAATATGTGCTATTATTTCCACATATATTCCTTATACTAATGATGACATTTGTAAATCCTCTTCAACACACTATCATCAGTTAAAACCTACATTTGTCAGAAAACCAAAACTAAAAATATTTTCAGCAAAGAGTACCAAAATGGTGGGTTTCAGTGTCAGTCATGAAGAAGCGTTAGTCCAATGCAATGGCCTCCACCCAGCGATTAGTCAAATAAGTACAGTGTGAAAGATTTTCCAAGTTAGCTCAAGCAGGAGGGATTACTTGAATCATAAAAAATAAGCTTGGCCTCATGAACTAATAGGATCATTCAGAATTCTTAAATATCTAATTTTCAAAAAGCAAAGTTCAAAGCCAAAGTCGGAGTTAAGAAGTTCACCCAAAGTAAGTATTACAAGCAACTGCTGTACAGCATGATTAATATACATAATTGATGCCTCCACAATAAACACAATAATATTGAATTAATAATTCAACTTTATGATTTTATTATGCAGTGTGTTTAAATGTTTTGACACTTTCCTTTTTCCTCAGTTTTACTGCAACCAACATACTATACAGCAGGCATATCATTGCAGGTTTTTTTCCTGCCAAGAGCCAGATCGCATCATAGTTATTCCGGACCATGACCCTAGTCTTCCCCACCCCCAGTCCTGTTGCCTGACCATTTGTGCCAGGAAACAGAGACCAACTGACACATGCTCAAACACAGCATGTGGGTGGGATTATGCAAAAAGACTATAATGATATCAGGGGTGGGGGTCAAACTTGGTGTGATTGCTACCGTTATGAGATACCATGTCCATCTAGTGCAAAGAACACTTCTATTCCTGATATGGTGGACTGGTGATAAAGCATGAGAAGCGCATTCTTCTGAGAATGAGTCAGTGGATTTGCAAGAAGACAAAGGATCTCGTAAGCAACCAAAGAAATGTGTTAACATTCCAGCCTTGCATTACTGACACATTCTGTTTTTGGTTATTAAAATTATTGGTCATCAGGTAGCGCAGCTTTTTGTTTCACAGGAGACCACTGCACTGGTCAATCATTGGTGAGCAGATACAGTATGTGGTTATGACAGTGGTGCATGCTGGGAACATGGGAGCTAGCCCATGGTAGCCTATAGGACTAATGGACCCATCACATGGGAGAGGTGAGGCTTTGCTGCCCTCTGAATGAATAATCCCTGAAAAGGTACAGAAAAAAACGAATGTGCACATGTTTTCATTCTGTATGTCATTTACATACAGTCCATTACATTGGGCAAAGCCAAGTAAATAAATACAAATATGAATAAAAATGATTTTATAATAATTCAAAACTACTGGAACCAACTCAGAAAATATGCAATTGGATATTATTGGACATATTTGGTGTAGGATTAAGATTAATTCAAAAAGTGAATCCTATTTTACAAAAATAATAATTTACCAATAAATTTAATACATTACATTTTAAATATAAATTGATGACCATGAACCTTGCCAGCCTACACCACTCACATTGATCAAGGAACAGTTTGTGATTAGCACTCTCCTATGAGTGGGTACATAGTGTTCCTTCGTTATCACTATCTTGACTTCACTATCTTTATCATTACAAAAGCATCGTCATTGTGGATCCTCGAAGTTGCATAGTCAATTCCACATAGTGGAAGACGTGCTCGTGAAACTTGAGCCATCAAATGACATCCGTCTTTATTTCTGTACTCCCATTGATGTGTAATTGTGGAATACCGTATGGCCTATACAGCTGTTACAAGCCACCCGCTCTGCGCGGCACGCCATCCATACATGGGCCTTTTGGTTCCCGAGTCATTGCGCACGTATCTCCCCTCCTCTTCGCGCCCCTTCCATTCATGGCTTCTCCATTCTCATGGCGTAGGGGCTTCCAAAAATGGCAAAGGGGGTTGTCTAGGGTGGAAGCACTTGCAGAGTATAAATTGCAGTCTTCCTTTTGCACTCTACCTCTGTTTCTTCTCACTAACAGCTTTCTTGTGCTGATCTGGTGAGTAGTCTGCCCATGAACTTTGCCTATAGGACGACGAGCTTTTGAATTGCCCATAACAGGAATTACAGTAACCTGCCAACCTACAGTACGACAAACTTTTAAAAGGATCTAGAACATATTTAATAAAGCAGTGTGTTCAGGAAATGGTCACTTTTCTTTCAACAGGCGCTTTTGAATGATTCGATTTGGAAATATTTTATTTTATTTTTTTGCTTGAGGATTTTAACCAGGACGTGAACAAAGTGTTTTAGAAGAATACATTCGTTTTGATTTTACATCTGCCACTTATAGAACTTATAGTTTGTGTATCTTTATTTTACTGTATATAGTTAATTAAGGACCATTATGTTTGTATGAACACGCGCGTGCATGTTTTCCATAAAGTTGGCCTATGCTGATGGGCTGACAGAACATGATCTTGTTTCAGAAACACTGACGCTGTTCGTTGTTCCTGTTCTTATCTACAGACACCCATCTGACATTATGTGCGACGACGACGAGACGACAGCTCTTGTGTGCGACAATGGTTCTGGGCTGGTGAAGGCTGGCTTTGCTGGTGATGACGCACCTCGCGCTGTCTTCCCCTCCATAGTCGGTCGTCCCCGTCACCAGGTAAATAATGTTTTATGATTATTTACCTGGTGATCATGACATAAATACAATAAAGACAACCAATGAAATCATAAGGGGGAATTGTGACTATATCTTTATAATGTTCCACAAATTAATGCTTAGCATTGTACAGTTTGATTTGACGTTATCTTTGAGATGTATCTTTTTTCTTAATACACATCTACTCTCTACCAATGTAGGGTGTGATGGTGGGTATGGGGCAGAAAGACTCCTACGTGGGAGATGAGGCCCAGAGCAAGAGGGGTATCTTAACCCTTAAGTACCCCATTGAGCATGGCATCATCACCAACTGGGACGACATGGAGAAGATCTGGCACCACACCTTCTATAACGAGCTGAGAGTGGCCCCCGAGGAGCACCCCACCCTGCTGACCGAGGCCCCCCTCAACCCCAAGGCCAACAGGGAGAAGATGACCCAGATCATGTTTGAGACCTTCAATGTCCCCGCCATGTATGTGGCCATCCAGGCTGTGCTGTCCCTGTATGCCTCCGGTCGTACCACAGGTGAGCAGGGTTCAAATACTTGGGGAGTCAGATGGCTGAACGGTGAGGGAGTCGGGCTAGTAATCAGAAGGTTGCTGGATCGATTCCTCGCCATGCCAAATGAAGTTGTGTCCTTGGGCAAGGCACTTCACCCTACTTGCCTCGGGGGGAATGTCCCTGTACTTACTGTAAGTCGCTCTGGATAAGAGTGTCTGCTAAATGACTAAATTTAAATGTAAATACATTATACTGTAGATCTGTGCTACACTTAAGACTATACTTACCACTGAATGGTTCATTCTCTTCCTCCCAGGTATTGTGCTGGACTCTGGTGATGGTGTGACCCACAACGTGCCCATCTATGAGGGTTACGCTCTGCCCCATGCCATTATGCGTTTAGATCTGGCTGGTCGTGACCTGACTGACTACCTGATGAAGATCCTGACTGAGCGTGGCTACTCATTTGTGACCACCGGTGAGTGCATATTTACTATCCATACTCATATTTAAGTATCCAAGTTCATCAAAATTCCAAGTTCACACCTTGAAGGCTGTGCAGCTAAACTCAAGCGTCTTCTGCGTCTTCCCCAGCTGAGCGTGAGATTGTGCGTGACATCAAGGAGAAGCTGTGCTACGTGGCCCTGGACTTTGAGAATGAGATGGCCACCGCCGCGTCATCGTCCTCCCTGGAGAAGAGCTACGAGCTGCCCGACGGTCAGGTCATCACCATCGGCAACGAGCGTTTCCGCTGCCCCGAGACCCTCTTTCAGCCTTCCTTCATTGGTAGGTGACCCAGTATATTAATGGGACAGATACAAATATTTTACAATGCCAAGTTATATTCAACTACACCCACACAGCAATAATGGAAATATAGAACACCAAACCGCAACGCTTTGGGTGAAATGATGAGAGCTACCTTTGCGTATTCAAAACACATTCTTAGAACTTTGTCATTTTTATGACTACAGGCATGGAATCTGCTGGGATCCACGAGACCACCTACAACAGCATCATGAAGTGTGACATCGACATCCGTAAGGACCTGTACGCCAACAACGTCCTGTCCGGCGGAACCACCATGTACCCTGGTATTGCTGACCGCATGCAGAAGGAGATCACCGCTCTGGCCCCCAGCACCATGAAGATCAAGGTATATAAGGGTCCTATAGGCTGCACACGTGTATGTCTAATCAATATAAAATGTACTATTATAGGAATTCTGAAGGGTTAAAAACATCTTTGAGATAGATTTTGCTGTTAGATAATCTGTATTTGTCTCTGTCTTCCTCAGATCATTGCTCCCCCTGAGCGTAAGTACTCTGTCTGGATCGGAGGCTCCATCCTGGCTTCCCTGTCCACCTTCCAGCAAATGTGGATCAGCAAGCAGGAGTACGACGAGGCAGGCCCCTCCATCGTCCACAGGAAGTGCTTCTAAACTGCAGCCTCTCTTCCCCATGACTCCTCCCTTTGCTGCCGCAATGGATTCACTGACTCTTCACATTACCTCCGCCTATGGATATGGATAAAGATATACAGATCCATGCAGCCTCTCCTTAAACATTTACATTTTGTACAGTTTGTTTATTACATATTTGGTGATTTATTGCATTGTGAAGATAATGATATGTGAATTTGTATTGGTTTGTAAATAAACAAGACCTGGTTACTTGCACACAAGAGTAATGATGAATTCACAATACAAATTCAATGTAGACTATTCTATTATTCTCAGATGCTCGTTGTAGACTTCATGATAGACTGATAACGCAGGGCAGTGTACGGTAGTCCTTATACACACATATATATTTGGACACGATCAGATTGAAATAAATACTACGAGGCAAGCGTCCAAGTTGCTTCTATCTTTAGACGCTAAGGCCACCCCTTAAAGCGATTACTCAATTGTGATCGTGCACTCACGTTCAAGTTTATCCAAGGAATTACCAGCACAGCCTATCAAATAAACAAATGCTTTGGGCTTTGATGATGAGGCCCAATTTGTTTGTCTGACTACAGCAGCTGTCTTTACACTGGAATTTGATATAAATTGACGGAGAGGGGTCGGAGTCTGCTGTCTAGACTTTGGTGTGCATCTTGCTCCAGTAATAATCCTCATAGTGTCAGCCTATCTCTCTTTCAGACACAATGTAGGCCTACAGTTATGGTCCTCTATTAATCAAAATACTCTACATTTACCTTTATCGATTTAAATTATTTAATTTCTACAGGTAAATAGCCCAGGTCTCCAGAACAGGAATAGAGAGAAGACTATAATGGAACTACATAAACAGTCCGTCTCTATCCACCAACCTGTCTGCACGTGACACAGGAGGAGTCTACTTAAAGCAGGATTAGCGCTCGCTCAACGTTCTACTCGACTGCCTCCATTCAAGCATCGCGCGACCTACTGTACGGCGCGCACGATCGAAAATCGTGATTTCTTCTTATCAGCACTTCAGACTCGCGCAAGCAAAAGTGCTTGTGTTGTCGAATGAGCTTTTAGCAGAGGCGTAGAAGGCAGGAGGGAAGGAGCGCAGCAGGAGTGGCGCGTTATCAATGCGTTCACCAGACAACATCGGAGCCTTCAGGAATAAAGACGGGAAGCAGTAGATTCCACAGGAATTTTGCACAGTGCACAGAGTGCCATCGTCTCCGAATGATCAACCATGGGGGAGTGGACAATATTAGAGCGTCTCTTGGAGGCTGCTGTCCAGCAGCACTCTACTATGATCGGAAGGTAAGAAGGAGAGCTGCAGACACTTGTAAAAAGTCTTACCAAGAGTTTAGGGTTTTAATCAAGTGTTGAAAGCATTAAAACACGAAGCAGCTGTTCTACTTAAATACTTAAATCCCATAAGTAAAACACACAAATAAATCACACACTGCATGTCTTGTGATAAATTGCTGACAAGCAAAAATGTTAACGTATTTACTTCGTATTTAGCCAGACATGAGGTTAAATGATTGGTAGGGCTTTCACAGGGATAGTTGGTGGATTCAGCACTGGACAGCTCCGAAACACACGTTTACCCTACAACTAGACATCATACAATTAAATAATTTAATCTCTGTTTGTGAATATACATATATCGACGCTACAGATTTGCTCAAAAGGCCTGCATTTATTTTTACGCATTTTTGTTTACTTTTAGGATCCTGCTAACTGTGGTGGTGATCTTCCGGATTCTGATCGTAGCTATAGTTGGAGAGACTGTCTATGACGACGAGCAGTCCATGTTCGTGTGTAACACTTTGCAACCTGGATGCAACCAGGCGTGTTACGACAAGGCATTCCCCATCTCCCATATCAGATATTGGGTATTTCAGATAATCATGGTGTGCTGTCCTAGCCTCTGCTTCATCACATACTCTGTGCACCAGTCTGCCAAGCAGAAGGAGCGGAGGTTCTCAACGGTGTACCTCTCCCTAGACAAGGACCAGGATTCCATGAAGAGAGACGACAGCAAAAAAATTAAAAACACCATAATTAACGGAGTACTTCAGAACACAGAAAACTCCACGAAAGAAGCGGAGCCTGACTGTTTGGATTCGAAGGACATTCCCAATTCGGCCATGAGAACTACTAAGTCTAAAATGAGGCGACAAGAGGGCATCTCAAGATTTTACATCATCCAAGTGGTTTTCAGAAATGCGTTAGAGATAGGGTTTTTGGTGGGTCAATATTTCCTGTATGGATTCAATGTCCCTGCGGTGTATGAGTGTGATCGATATCCCTGTATCAAAGATGTTGAATGCTATGTTTCAAGACCAACCGAGAAGACCGTGTTTCTGGTCTTCATGTTTGCGGTCAGTGGGGTATGTGTTCTTCTAAACTTGGCTGAACTCAATCACCTTGGCTGGAGGAAGATCAAAACTGCTGTGAGAGGTGTGCAGGCGAGAAGGAAGTCAATATATGAAATCCGCAACAAAGATTTGCCAAGGATGAGCATGCCCAACTTCGGTCGCACTCAGTCGAGTGACTCTGCGTATGTGTAGCCTAACGCCCAGTAGCTGAAGTGAAGGGAGACATATGGGACCCTTGTACAAATAATTCGGTATCTATTTATGAGAAATGTGGTGGACAGTGTATCTCAACGACCTCAGTGGTGAAGTGGGTGGGGTAGCGATTTAATTTGTCTTTAACGGACAACTAAAACAGACCAAACATTTGTTTATCATACTTATGAGAAGGCACTGATGCAACTTTTATTATCATTTATATATTATGAAGTGCTTCTTAAAAGCAGAAGCTAGCCTCTAATCAACGTTTTCTTATAGTCTAAGGTATAAATACTTGCACTAAAAGCCAAAAAGAAGGCCTATCCGGTGTGTGCTGTGAACGGTGTTTTTACGACATTCCATTGGTTTTTAAACACCTCAAACTACCATAGCAATGAAATACATCATCAGGCAATTTGGGAGACAAATTATATCCTAGAGATTAAGTAATGAATTCAGTTAATTAATTCCTATATTATGTCAATCATCTAATCTCTTTGCTGTTAGATTTATTACATAAACAATTGTTGATGTTTGGTTGCCTGCGCTAGCACCACTGTCCTTAACCTAAACGATCACTCTATCTTAGCTTGCTGTGCAGCAGACTACGACTTTGGAAACGTGCTGCAGACGGCTGTGATCTGTCTTTTCTTCTTTTCACCCAAGCGCCCACTGCTTTCGTTTGTTAAATATATTTCTTGATTTTGTGTCATCAAGTGCCATATATGTACATAAATATAAACATGATATATAGATATATATATATAGAATATTATAACCTTCAGAAATGCATATTTCAAATACAAATACCTGTTGCAGATTTTGATGCTGTCATCCTCTTCTATTTGAACAGCAGTGGTTTATATGGAAATGGTATGCTACTAATATTGTCATCTATGATTTTATTTAACACAAACAATCAAACAAACAACCATAGCGTATTCAAGATATATTGGTCACGATTAAATTTACAGTGCAAATTTGATTACAGGCAATAAATGCCAGTGGTGCTACCAGTTTCCAAATGAAACTTCATTTGAACTCCATCATTGTCGAAACACCCTGAATGGTGCAAAAGTCTAAAATAAAAATGGAATTCATGTATATAATAGCCTATATGTGTGAGGCGTGATTTTAATGGTCGTATATTGTGTCCATATTGAACATTTTGATCACATTGCAAGTTTCACCTCAAACCCACACTGAGACCAAGGTTGTGTGTATATGCTGTCCTCTGTATCAGTTCAACAGACACATTAAGAATCAAAGACAAAAACTCCAGTAACACAGTGCAGACTCAGTCCGCTTATCTGTCACTGTTTTCTCTGCAACCCAGGGGGTGGCAGCCATATTTGCATCCGACCCATTCCTCTGCTTCATCCTCTTGTTTGCGGCTGCAGATGCAGCCCAGGTTCACTCAGACAGGAATCCGAGGTCGCCTGCACTTCCTCAAGGTCACTGAGAAAGTGCTGAGTACCGCGCCCTTGAGAGTGCTCCCCAGCTGACCAGCCAGGATGCAAGTGTGTGCGTTTGTGTGTGTATGTGGGTGTGTCAGGGTGCTGGGTGTGTGGGTGTAAGAGGGGATATGGACAGGTATTGCTGCCAAGATGACTCTGCAACTCCAAGAAGAAAAATCGAAGAGCGAAGACCCTGACAGATCAATCTCAAACTCAGCAGGGACCTGAGATTCTCCTCTCCAACAGAAAACATGCTCCGCTCTGCTGGCTGGCAGCTACATCCTCCTTCCTTTCCCTCTCCTCGTCTACCTGTCCTTGCTTGTTTTATTTCAATGTATGCTGTAGTTTTGTCTCCCGTCCTCCTGTGCTGGGCTACCTGCTGGGGTTTCACCACAGAACCTCCATGCAAATGAGGCAGTTCAGAGTAGGAATGCTAATTCAGAGGTGGAGAAGAGGTGACTCATGTTCTGATCTAAGACCCGTGCACACATTCTAAAAGAGAAGCAAGACTTATGTCTGCAGAACCAGAGAGCCATGGTTTAGATCTGCTCAATGGGATTGGGGATTTCCCTTTATAACCTCCATGAGAAGCCATCAGATAAGACATGGCAGGGATGGACTGGTAGCAGTAAGTATAACAAAAAATAGCTACTGTCAACCACATGTATTATATGAAGGTACACACACAGACTTTATTACAGATTGTTTCATGGTTTGAAGCCTATAGCGTATGTCGGCAATTCGTTTTGGGTTGTGTTTCATTGTTAATGTGAGCTTTTGAAAACAGATTGCTTATGTAAAACTAACATTACAATATATGTAAATATCACCGTTAATTCCAATGCATCTCATCCATAATGTATTGTCCCCTTGGCTGCTTTTCAACAGAACAATGCATTTAGCTAGAACGGCAAGGCCACTTTAAGCGGCAAAGCTATAAAAAAATGAAACATTTAAAGCTCTTGTGATTGTACAGAGCCAGTGTTTGTTTCCATTACTGTTGGCCAGTGTGTGTTTTCCTTGGAGAATACACACGCTGCAGTAAGAACCACTCAGAGCTTCCTCCGATACCTAACCTCACACCATAAATATTCATATCAAACTCCCTTACAGCGTACATTTATGATCAATGACCTGTCTCTCAAAGTAGCCTTGGCAGAAAACATATGAATAGGCTCTTCTGAAACAAACAGTTGCCCTCACTCAGTCTCTGTTTGGAAACAAGTATGTTCTCTTTTTTCCTTTGTTACTTGGTCCATAAAATCATTTTCATTCGCATATCCTGAACCATACAAGTTTTCCTTGGGGGTCCATGGCATCATACACATCTCACAGACATGACATGCAGTATTCTCACAGACGCAGTCATCTCATAGACTCTCTTCATTAGACTGCACGGCACACTTCCTTGATCATTCCTTTTGACAGATGTATGAACACACATCAAAGGAAACATGAAGCCTCCTCCTATATCCACAGCGCTCTGTCTTTCACCTCCACCTGCTTTGCTCTATTCTGGAAGAGGAAAAGAGGGCAGATTATGGCTTCAAAGCAGCCAGGCAGCCATGGGAAACAGAGAGCGATGTGATGAGGAGTGCTGGAGGCCTGTTCACGTTCAGTGTGACCCCACTCCTCTGGAATAGGAGCTGGACGACAGGAAAACACTCCACAATAGCAACACAAAGGATCCATATTCATGAGACCCTCTTTTTATTTGTCTGATTGTGTGAGGATATTTCTGTAAAAAAGGAAAGGCGACAGATTTGGGGCGAGAGGGAGCGTATCTTACGAGTTCCACGAGGTGAGGGCTTGAATTGTCGTTCCGCATTGATTCACACGCTCTGTGTGAGTTCACACTCTGTTTGAAAGTGAGCCGGGCCATCTCCGTGCATCAGCATCACCTCTGAGAGCTTCAAAGAGCCAGTGATGGGCAGTGAGAGGAGATGTGCAAAGAAAAAAAGAGAGAGAGAGAGTGAAAGAGAGGTGGTGCAGGTCTACCAGGGCTTTTCCCTATGTGGGCACGGAGCCCACTGGACTCCTTTTCCAGGATGTGGGCCCCATGCCTGCAACATTAAGGCTTTATGAGGTCAGGGGGCCCGACAGAGCAGCAGAACACCAGGAGGAGAGGCAGAGATGTTAATGACTCATGCCATCTCAGGAAAATCAAAACCTGTCATCTCCTGCCCACCCATGGTGTCAGCCCAGCTGCCAGCAGAGCACGCCACCAGCCCCTCCTGTCTGATCGGGCGGCCACGTGTGGCCGCTTACTTTGAGCAAGACGTGGCCGCTCCTGCAATAAGCAGCAAGCTCATCAGAATCCGACTTAAACTTCCCTTAGGTTCGGGTAGGAAGTGCTGTGAAAGCAGCGACAGTGTTTTGGTACTGTCAACACTTTCGTTTCAGGCTCTGAATCCAGCGTTGCGGAATTACTGTCACTCAAACGCAGACATGATAGCCAGCCCAGAGCTTTTTAAATACTGAGGAGCATCACAGCGGCTGGACTGCAGCGTATGTGATAAAGTCATTAAAGAATTAGTCAAACTCTTGCTGCCAAGTTCTTTATAAACAAACTCTTGTAATTGCAGATCTAGTCTGACAAAAAAAGAACGGACGGATTTCTTTCTAAGTTCAAAGAGAGAAGGAAGCCAGTCGCCGCGGGTGGGATCACTTGGATCAATGGCAAGAACATGTGATAGAGGAAAACCTCATTAGATTCCCACAGTCTCATCTGGGCTTAAACTTGACTTCCCCCAAAACAAAGGACTTGCTGCCAGCCAAAGAGCAACCTACTGTGTCTGGCCTCCCAAGAGCTTCATCCTCACCTACGGCCTGTCTGTTTGCCTGACTGCTGAGGCCATCTTTGG
Organism: Hypomesus nipponensis; assembly: GCF_054491055.1. NCBI lineage: Eukaryota > Metazoa > Chordata > Actinopteri > Osmeriformes > Osmeridae > Hypomesus > Hypomesus nipponensis. The sequence goes on along the minus strand of NC_140366.1, from coordinate 13,733,312 downwards.
GTTGTGTAGGGGGATAGTATATGAGGGGTATTTGGGTCGTGTTGTGACCCCAACGTGTCCCATCCAGTCTGTCCCTATGAGGGACAGGGAGGGTTTTTTTGATGGCATTGACATGACCTATCCCCTTTGATTTTAATTCAGTCAGTTAATTCAGTTGTCTCTGTCTCTGTCTCTGTCTCTGTCTCTGTCTCTGTCTCTGTCTCTGTCTCTGTCTCTGTCTCTGTCTCTGTCTCTGTCTCTGTCTCTGTCTCTGTCTCTGTCTCTGTCTCTGTCTCTCTGTCTCTATCCTTCGCTCTCACTTTCTCTCTCATCCTCTATCTCGCTCTTACTGTAGTTCATCATGGCATGGGCGTGTTTGGCTGCAAGTCCTATCAGTGATCATGTGTGGTGTTAGGCCATCTAAAAAAACATTTCAGAATTCTTCACATCCTCCAGGTGGGAGGAAGGAACCATTTCAAAACCATTCCCTGAATCTGCTGATCTAAAGAAGGTATGTATAATGTAGCTTACACCTCAAGCCCAAGCAACCCTGTCTGGTATGGATTGTCCCCAAGGTTCACAAGGCTTAGGTAAGGAGCGAGAGGGTGATAATGAGATGAGAGGGAGATCGAGGGAGATGAGGGGGAGGGGCACCAGACATGAGAAGAGAGGGGGTGAGAGAGTGCAAAAGGCGGGCAGACGGACCCATCCATGAATATTGACAAGTTTGCGGAGATCATTAGGTCTGGCTAATTAGCTTAACAGCCTAATTAGTAAAAATAATTATGTAGAAGAAAAAAAAGAGTAACCAAAAAATATCAGAATCCCGGTCCTTAATCAAATACAAAATGATGCATTACAGTAAGATTAACCACACAAAAAAAATGTTTTAGTTTATTTTACCCTTGCACTGTAGTGTTGGGATTTCCCTTGCTGGAGTAACTATGGTTGCAGCATTTCTGAGCTGTCTAGTCAGGCGCTATGAAGTTCTCAAAGTTGCCACCGCAGGTGAGAAAAGAACAGGTGTTATCTTAGCAGGGAGAGAGCTGCTAATAAACAGAGGACTCTATCTGTCAAGCAGGATATTTCACAGAGCAGAGAACAGTGCTACCTCTCTGTACTCTCCAAACATCACTCGCCGAGAATCTGCACAGCAACTTTAAGTGTCGTATGTCTGAGTCCTCCTCACACATGAAAAACAAGTCATGGGAAACCATCGTGTTCAGACACTATTGCCCTAATATCAGACAGTCATTACATCTCTCAAATATCTGTCTGAGAGGGAGTATACTTGGTTTGGGATTTGTGTGAACACCTCCCCCCCCCGATATTATCTGCCCAGGCCTGTCCTTGTGTTCACCCTCAATTCTAACCATAATCCCACAACATCCGTCAGCATGCATGAACACAGTCACACGGCCACCATCCACAATGCGCACACACTTCAGTATGCAAATATACATGTACATAGACATACACACACATAACACACATCCTTTGATACAAGTAGTTCTCACACAGCCCAGATTGATTTATGTCAAAATAGGTGCTGTGTCTATGCATGAGTCATAGTCATTTCACAATTGGGATATCTTGAGAGCAAGCGTGCTACAGAGCCCAGCGGTCAGAGAGCGGTCAGCCCCTCATTTAGACGCTCATCCTTTCAACACTCTGCTCTAAACCTTCCCTCACCTAAAAATCCTTTTGTCATGTCTACATCCCAAATCCATTTTTGTGTTCCCAGATTAAATTGACTTGGATTGAAAATTTTGCTGAGTGTCTTCCGATCAGTAATAAAGTCATATCCTCAAAATCGCTGATTACTTTGAACCAGCAGGGTGTAATAGAGGGAGGGTTGCTCTCCCGCCCCTCCCCCCTCTCTGTGCCCTCGCTGCTCTGTGGCAGGGTGGGGATACGGTTTCCACGGTGTCACTAGGAAGACACACTGGTGTCCAGTTACGGATGCTCTGCCTGTCTCTGCGACCTCCGAGTCTCTGGCTGTGCAGGCTCGGTGACCTCTACTGCATCCAGCACCAACCACAGGAGGGAGAGGGTGGGAAGCGGCTTTTTCAGTCCAAGGCTATTTAAAGATCCACTCACAAACAAACACTAATCCTGTGCACACACCCCTGGACACACACACGCATATATATCATAAATGCTTGCGCACGCATTCTATATAGACACACACATTCACACACACTGCACACGCATTGAGCTTGATAGAGACAGGTATTTCCAAGAAGCCAAAGAGGGGCTTAGATAGCCGTAATCCCAATTTACTCTACGTCCTAAATGGATTAGTGATCAGAGGATCCCTCCATATAGAAGCCATCTACTCAGTTACTAAGCCACATATAGGCACCCCCATACAACATCATGTATTCACATGCCATACAAATCCAATTGCAACGGCTAAAACACTGTTAACTCCACATTCTGTGCATGTTTTATGAGAAGGAAAAGCCAAGGAGTGTAGTTTGCACTGTATCAAGTTGCTCAAAGGTTAGGTGTGAATTTGAGGGGCATCAAGACGAAGGTATGACAAGTGTGCTGAGGGTGGTGACAGTGGTGGTGACAGTGACAGAGTGTGACAGAGAGGGGATCGGCCCTCCTGTACTCCTCCTGCACACGCACAGCTCTCTGTCAGCCAGGCAGGCCGTCACTCTGGTGTCAGCTGGCCCTCAGCTCTTCTGCCTGTCTAAGCCCAGTGTGCATCTGAGTTCATGTGTGTGTGTGTGTATGCGTGTCACATACTAAAGGGAGGAGGGAGGAAGAAGGGAACATTGAGCATTGCTGAAACTATTAAGTTACAACCTCTGATCATTAAAAAGTGCAATTCTTTTCTGAACTGTGCAATGAGTGCAGTGTGTGTGCAGTGTGTGTGTGTGCAGTGTGTGTGTGTATGTGTGTGTGGACATAATCCCCATTGCGTATGACCCCCTGCAAGGTTCTGTCCTTTCCCCCCTTTCCTGTGAATCGACATGACCCTAACACCCCGTGACGGATGAAGGAGTCGCTTTCCCTCTAGAACAGTGAAACACAATCACAGCGGCGTGTGGTACAGTTAGTTCAGCCAACCCCAATGATCTGGCTATTTCTATACGCAGCCAGAGGGAGATACACTCCTCAGAGTGGAGATTTGTGTATACCCCCCCCTCCCGCACCCCGTCCCGCACCCCCGCCCCACCCACGTGGCTCCATGCCAAGGCCCCAGTCTGGGAGGTGGCTGGCGGGGGTCCGAGACCTAGACTTTGACATATTACCCGAGGGCCACTTGTGCCAAGATTTATGGGTGATTTCCAGGCCCCCCTGCATATGAGGGCCTGATGAGAATGTGCAATCAATAAGATAATAGCAACCGAAACAGCGGCTAGAGTTGAATTTATCGATGCACTGTAACTCCTGTGAAGTGGGTGTGTGACATCCGACTGCTCCCTGGCTCCTGTGGTGTTTACCTCGACAGAACCTCCCGATGCATTCACACTCACACAGCGGGTCCAGCAGCAGGACATTAGACAGCCTAGTGTCACATGTTTTTGTCATCCCAGGCTAAGAAAAGCTGAACCAAACTATTATGTTTGAGGAAAGCGAAACACAATCAATATCAATCGGATGATGGCGACATTAAAAGAATTTGAAATAACGTTGTGCCATTGTATTTTCAGCTTTCCCAGTTGAAGTTCCAGCGACATAGAAGGAGCTGATGAAATCCCTCCCCCTTTGGCTTTTCAGCAAAGCACCGCCACACATGACAAACAGCCCGGCTGTCACAGCAGCTCATCCAGACCCATATATAATGCAGCCCTGTTGATTATGGTGTGGTGGGACTCTGGTCCTCCTCCTGTGCAGGCTGGTGGGGGGTGGCCTGACAATACTGTCCCAGTCTTGGGGGTGCGTGAGGCAGGCTGGTGGTGCGGCGGACACTGGCTGGGCGGAGGAGTGCTAGATCAGCTGGCTGAAGGAAGATTAATGCCCAGGCCAGCCGGTGATCCATCACATGAGATGGCTCTGTAGAAGCTAGAGGCAGGGGCGTGGCCCACTCAGCCCTGTTCCTGTCCCTGTCGTCGTCGTCCCCCCACACAGACACACACACACCCTGCCCCCACCCACCCCTGTTCTGATGGATGTTTCCTTGGATGTCAGAGATCCTCCCGCCTGATGGTCAGTTGGAGGGCTTCAGGAGTCCCAGCCTGCTTGATAACTGGAGGGTAGGTTTGGCTGAATTTCTCTCTTTTTCTGTCTATCTTGATCTCTCTCTCTTTCTCTGTCTCTCTATGTTTCTTTCTTTCTTTCTAGCTATGTCTCTTTCAAGCTACATCTCTCTCTCTGTGACCTCTTGGGAGAAAATGGCTGAGATGTCTTCATTCTCATAAGTGGTTTGATACAGCTTGAGTCGCATTTATAATTCACCGTGACTGACCCAATCTGACAGGCTCAGGCTCAAAATCAGGTAGCGGTTTTCACACAGCAGTAACATCCCAACACAAAGGGGTGTAGAGAGCACACTGGGATTTTCATGACACTTTTCACATCATCAAATTTGCCATCATTTCACCAGTCATGACCAAGTCTCATTTGATGAGGTGTCACAGGGTTTCACACAAAGCCTGACACAATGAAAACAGAACAGATGAACAACTCGTGAGAGAGCCATTGTTTATATTTGTGTTTTTTACTCTGCAAAAACGTTGTTGGGCCAGCATTGTCCTTTCCTCAGCTCTGTGCTGGTCACACACTGTGACACGTCCCAAGTATACCTGCTGACGCATGACTTTAGAGGTCGTTCCATGACGAGATGAGCCGTCACACCGTGAAATATCTGCTGTGACATCCCGCGCTGCGTTCTGCTGACACCTGGAAGTGCACTCTGCCATTACCCAGGATGCACCAGGGGAGGAGAGGGGAAGTGAGGGACTGTCATGCTGGAGACACTGAGTGGACGAGTCCAGGATGGTTAGGTGGGTCCTAATTTCTAAGAGAGCAAAGTGCACCGGGGTGAATGTTCATTAACTCACCCTATGTTTCATACTTTGTAGAGCAGCGTCACGTTTTCTGCAATTTTCCCTTCTGAAAGCTATGGTGGGATAGTTGTCAGAACAGATAGTAAAGAACTTCCACAAGCACGTCTGTAATTTCTTTTGCCAAGCGGCCTTGATGGTCTGTCCACCAAAAGCCTCCCTTTCCCTCTCTGATTCAGTTTTCCCTTTTCCGTTTCCCCTGCATACGGTCGGCTACTAGAAGCTGTGAGATTGCAGGGCAGCATGATACCATGGCAGCACAACAGAGGCAGAGGCTGGAGCCAGCAGGATCACACATCTCCAGCACACCACACATGCCAGCGACAACCACACTGCCGCACCGCACTTGAATAGAGACTGAATTGAGACGGGCACTCAATAAAAGGGTTTCAACCACCCACTCAAATGGCTCATTCAGTGATGTCAAGTGGAATGTCTTTGCCATCAGCGCACAAATACATACTGGGGTACATACCCTCACCAAAGCACCAACCCATTCCTTCGTTATGTTAGCTGTCTCTAAGGATGGGAGGTCATAAACATGTTGTATGACATGGTGTCAAGGTTATTTTCTGGATGTACAGAACACACACACACAATCTTCCTAGTCTCCTCTTAGACTGCATAGTCAATAATTGTTGTCTTTCCTGAAAGACCATAAGGCGTTTTCAGGTTTGATGTTATTCTAAGTGCATTATTGTTACTGGTCTCTTTTAATCATCCCAGGGCAGGGGCAGCATGTGTGGATTATGGGATTTGCAGCTGTCAGCTCTCTCCTCCTATTGTTTTGCAGTGGAAGTAGGCCAGTGGTTTGGGACCCCAGGACTGAAGCAGTGGGTCCGTGTCTACAGACCTCCCTGGTCATGGCAGTCAGCACAGGTCAATACCTCAAGGAGAGAGGACAGCTATGCTGAGCGCTGTCATTAATAATGAGACTCTGCTACTTGTGCTGTTCTTTTTACCCATCTTTTCTACCTCTCCCTGTCCTCTCCCACTTTCTCTCTCTTTCCCTCTCTCTCTCTCTCCGTCTCTCTATCTCTCACTGTATCTCTCTCCCTTTCCTCTCCCTCTCTCTTTCCCTCTCTCTCTCTCTTTCCCTCTCTCTCTCTCCGTCTCTCTATCTCTCTCTCTCTCTCTCTCTCTCTCTCTCTCACTGTATCTCTCTCCCTGTCTCTCTCTCTCTGTCTTTTTATCTCTCTTATTTTGATGAATGTGTCCAGTCTGGTCCCAAGGCTGGGGGTCAGGTTACAGGGCTATCACACCTGTCTAAGGAGACTTACATTTTATGTTTTTTTACCCTGAAGAGGGTTTGTTTTATGGCCGGTGGATGTCCCTCAGCTAGCCCAAAACCACACAGCCAACCATTGCACCAAATTGTTCATCGTAAGGACTGAGGAAGTTTGAGTGCCTTCGTCTTTGCATGCATCCATAAACTCTGGGTCTCAGCATCTCTGCGTGCGGTAGTTCTATTTAAGGCACCTGCAGTAGCGCAGCCAAATCAGTGCTGTGAGAACAAAGACAGGCCTCTGCATTATTTGGTGCTCCTGAACCAGAGCCAGACGACTGTTTAACCTTAGCTACTGAACGATGACCTGGGCCACCTCCTCTCAGCCCTTTCAGTGCTCACACCAGGTAGAGTCAGTAGAGAAGCCTTTATCCCTCACCCCCTCATCTCTCTCCCGCTCCCTTCCTCCCCTTGTCTTCGCATCCCACAGTTCACTTACAAGACAGCATCAGTGTGGATCGTGTTATCAGCCGGGCGCAGTATTGCATGGACAAGTGAACTGCGTGCAGTGCCCCATGAAAAGAGCCGGGGCAGGGAAATGTAAGCCAGGCCGGAGGCTGCCGGACAGGGGCTCATCCTCCTCAGTCTTCCGGACGCCCACAGGCCTGGAGGAGGGCTAAAATAGGATATAACCCCCACAAACACACACACACACTCACACACACCACCCGTCACCAACACACCAGGAGAAGCTTTGTATGATGTGCTCTGACCAGCAGCTCCACAGATGTGCCAGTCTAAATCCTCCATACTGTGGCTCGGCCAATGGGATTACATAACGAGGGTAGCCGGAGACGGGTTGGTTTAAGACTGACCTCACATAAGGTCATATTGTATTCTACTCTGCACACTACCATTGCTGGATTATAAGATTTCTCCTCCTGGCTGGTCTGTCTAAACACATGAAGAAGCTAGCTTGGTCCACAGACAAATAACCATTGAACAAACTGCTATTGTCGATCCCTACATTTCAGATAGTGTGGAAGGGGATTTATAGTAAGGACTACTGGATTAGACCCTAGTTATAAATAGACAGGGAGAAAGCACGATGCAGTTTGACATATGGTGTGTATGTGTGTGTGTTAGAGAGAGAGATATTAAGTTGATGAGCCTGAGTGCATTTTTCTGTCATTTACTTGGGATTTCCAATCTCCTCTCCAAAAGAGTTACAAATGTACCATAGCCCTATTCAGATAGAAAGACGGAAAGACAGGCAAATGAATATGGTGAACATTTTTATACTTTAATGGACTGTAACAATGAACTGGGCAAGAGGAGAGCCTTAATGCAAGTTTTTCAACCCCTCACCAATTTCACACCCATATATCTTTCATTATTGCTTTCATCCCTCTGTCTCTTTCTCCTCCCCCATTCCCCTATCCCTGTTACCCCCCCCCCCCTTCTCTCTCTCTCTCTCTCTGAAATGAAACACTTTTCTGAGCCAGTGGTGAGGCTAGGGCATTTTCAGAGAGCAGGAAAAGTCCAGCAGAAACAGCAGCTTAATTCTGTGATGTTACCAAACATCTGTTCAGAGGCAGACGCCAGGCCTGACCCAAAGCCCAGTGTTTGGGATATGAGGGTGCCAGGGACAGATAGACATTGAGCTTGGTTGTTATTCTCTCTTCACAGTCCCTGCTAGGCTTGTCTCTGACCGTACCAGGTGACCTGGAGTTAAAGTGGAGGTTCTTGCATCCAATCTCCTCATGATCAATCCAAAGTTTTTAATGATCACAGATGTATATGTTTACATACACACAGGGATTATGTCCAGACGGCACATTTCTTCCTCAGACCAAAGTAGCTTTAGCCTCGGCTGCGTCTCATTCTTTGAGCCATGGAAAATGAAGAGAGGCAAAGAGTTCTGAAGAATAAGAAACCAATTAATCAGCTCAAATGCAGTGGATGCTCAGCTGTCACACATGTAAACGTAAACACTTCCATCAATCAGTAGGCTGTGCTGCCTCGTCAGGGAGCTGTGTGGAGGTATTCATCTGGCACACACATCTCACTCTAATCAATGAGTGGGATCGCAAATGTAACCCGCCCTCCCCCCCCTTCCCCACCCACACCCACACCTGTCCCTGACGGCTACTATAAAATAACTGTTTACAATGTCATGATAACGACAGCTAACTGTGGCTCTAAGTCGCCAACATTCTATGCCTGTCAGGAAGAATCAGTGTGTTGCTTTCCGTCGTACAGGTTCAGCACCAATCACCATGCTGGAAATTGTATAATTCAAAACAAAATTATTGATTAAAAACACTCTCAATATTAGTTAAGAGAATGTGTTGCTGGACCAACACATGGTTATTTTGGTTTCCTTGGTAATCTGTGGAGTGGTTGGCATCAAGCCCAAGGCCTTGTCTGAGTTGTCAATTACTCAATATCTACTCTACATTCTGTCATGACCCCCTCCTTAACACACACACACACGTTCACAAATCAAAGACTGTTTGATTGGGGATGTTCTCTTTAAAACAGCTTAACGCTTATTGTCATACACCTGAGCTGAGAGAATGAGGGAGAAAGAGAGAGGAAGAGAGGCAGAGACATAATCTTTTGTGAACAGGTGACAGGATGAGTGATGGGAGGATGAGATCAAAATTAAAAGAAGAGAGAGATCAAAAGAGGCAAAGGTAAGCGAGGGACAAATAGAGAACCTACGGTATACACGGCAGAGCTTCGGAAGGGGGCCAGGAAAGAGGGGGTGGGGTTGAAGGTGACCAGAGGTGTGTCTGGGAGAGGACCATATGGCCCTGCTGTGAGAGGCGTGGCCTATCCTGGGCTGCTGGAGGAGGCAACTGACTAGCTCGAGCTCAGCTGAATTCATCCAGTGCTAGAGGGCTAGCCAGCCGCACATGCTGGGGGTATGGTGCAGACCTAGCCCTGTTAGCTTAGCGTCCTCTGGAAGACACCCTGGTTGTCGTTCTCTGAGACAGAATGGCAAGATGTCACGTGTACATAGATCACTCTGATAGTGTTATCAATGTGATTACAATCTGGCACTGACAGAGAATGGAAAAAGCTTATTGCGCCAGTGGATTAATTCATTTAAGCCTTTGTGAACTGATACATCTCCAAGTTAGGCCTTAATGGACTAGTCTATCTACAAGCTAGCTTATATATGTCCATACCTTTGTAATGTGTCTTTGAACATATCTCAAATATGGGTACAACCGCCTCTTTGCTTTCAGTAGAGTCGGATAATACTTCCACGACAACAAAATACCACCCAATAGAGACTATACGTCTACTGTCAGTATGAGATACAGTACCTCAGTGACATCACTATGCATGTCATCAGTGTAATGGAAGTGAGTTGATAAGTCCACCTCCTGGTTGAGTCCTGCCCTAGATAGACTGTTAAAGACAGGCAGGGGGCAGCCAGGTGATAGGGGGCTCCACACTGCTGAGTGGGCGAGAAAACTCACATACACACAAACTCTGTTCACACTGGCATTCACACACATGCGTACATTTACACACACACACACACACACACACACACACACACACACACACACACACACACACACACACACACACACACACACACACAGAGACGTATATACTCACACACACTCCTGTCCCACTTTCTTGTGTTCCCTGGTGTGTGTCCCAGCATCTGTCTCTAATCCCATCCCAGCGAATGGACCTCTTAACCAGAGGTTGCCATCCTGTGTTTTCTGTCTGTTACAAATAAATTGGATTTTTTTTTCTTCTGTCTTCACACAATGTTTGTCTGGGGCACGGAAGGCAAACCTCTAAGGATTGCAAGGAAGGCCTTCTGTGTCGCTAATCACTGTTTCTAGGTTAGGTTTCTCTGTGTTTTGATGTAGCAGGGAAGTGGGGAAAACACAACAAAATGAAAGTAACTAAATGGATTCGACACTTAGGGTCTGACGGGTGGACTGTGATTTTCTGTTTTTTGTTTGTGTAGGTGTAGTGGCTGGTATATTAACAGGTAAGAGAGAGAGAGATGGGGAGGGAGAATCAGAAAACAGACACATGGATGATTTGACCTGTTTCAACAGAAACGTCAGAGAGTGTGGTGGTCTTTCAATTCCTGTCTTCAGCCAGATGGTATTCATAGAAAGCAGGTTGACAACCTTGGCTTGGAAGGAACATCAGGCAGACTCACCTCCCTCTTCCCTGAACAGGTGCAGCATTCCAACCCTCTTCCCTGCTCAGCAGTGACACACTGTGGCAAATAAACAAAGTGATCATCAACAATGCAGATCAGATGTTTTACTAAGGAGGTTAAAACGATGGGTATGCCTACATTCACCCAAGTCCCGTTTCAAGCGGCACTGCTCATCTATGTGATCCAGCCATGTGACCCAGCTATGTGACCCAGCCATGAGCGATGTCACAGGTCTGATTTAGAGCATAAAAGGCTGTGACTGGGTCAGCATGCAACACCGGGTCAGTGCCATGTTACCCCCACAGAGGAACAGACAGGTGGGATCAATGTGCAATTGATGCAAAAGTCATTGCAGGCCCATGGCCACAATGTCATGGCCAGTCCTTTTTGCTGATGCATGTACTTTAACTACCAAGAAATATATCCCCCTTGTCGATACGACACGCTGGTGGCACATGCTGGTGTGACCGTGAATGTTAAACGTATTGATCGGTCACAATGATGCTGATAAGTATATCATAATACACACTTACATACTTACTTCAGAAGGGCGTAATTGAGCTATACTTATATTCATACTAAGCCCATTGATAAGCTATAAACACAGATCATTGCTTGCTCTTCATCTACAGCAGAACATGTCTGCATCTCTGGGCTGCCAGGTTTGTTTGACTCATGTCTGAAGATGCCTTCATCCATACGGCAGGCGCACTTAAGACCACAGCCAGATCCTTATGCATTATAGATGTCATCATTAGTTTTTCTCCAGATTGTTGGTCCAGGACTCATAAAGAATTAATTCTGTTCTTCTTACTCATCAAGCCTCCCTGGTAAACTTAAAGACAAAAGGAGATACAGCCAGGTTTTTCTTTTGAAGACATAAGTTGCTGATGGGCTGTGGTTTGACCTTGAGGTGTAATTGAGTGGTTAGCTTGCCTTGCAACTAGGCAGAACAAATAATTGATCACAATGTTTTCTAACAAATATGTGTTGTCCTCTAATACATTAACCTTACTCTGTTTAGTAGTGTGAAAGCATCAGTCAAGAGGCCATCTGCTGCCCAAACACACCACCACAGTAAAGGTCCCAGTTCATTTATTGGATCAGAGAATTAGCAAAATTGAACTTTCTAATTAAAAGGCTGGGCAAGATATATCTTATCATTAACATATCAAATAGTTGCCACATGTGCCACAGACACATGCTAGTGCCAGAGCCAGTAAGAGAACATTTTAAAGAATTAGAAAAGCAGGTATTTGCTTTTGCAGATTCCAGATTGAACACTACACAGTAATAATTAAGCTTCACCACCAGAATGAGTAACAAAGAAACCATGATCAGGACAAGTGTTTCATTAGTTTCCACAATTTACAGTCAACAACATAGGAGCCTTCTAAACAAGCCTTGAATTATCTGTAATCATTGACCATTGTTTTGATCAACTGTATCCATTACAAACAGCTCAGTAAAAGCCCAATTAAAGGGTCACCCTTCCTAGAGGATTGGGGGGGGGGGGGGGGCTGTAAAACAGCATTTGTAAAGCAGATTAAGCATTCCCCGGTAATTTGGAAATTAATCATCAAAAGTCCAGTTCAACTATAGCTAGAAAACACTTCCACTAGCACCTGCCTACAGGCCCTCAGCACAAACCTCTTCAGGGGTTCCACTCCTCCAATCACCCTGGCCCTTGCTGCTCCTTCCATACCATTATAGTTGGTCTAACCCAGTTCCACATACCCAACCCTAGCATTTCACTTGCACTCAACCCTCATTCAAGGACCCAATTTCATGAAAAGTAAAACATTTGTAACAATTCAACGACTCACATTTAAGAGACAAGACAAATGGTAAAGACAAGAACAGCAACCTTAGACATACAGACATAAAATCAGAGTAGACAAGACATGACAAAAACACTTTGAATTCAGGTTACTCACAAGGTTCATTTTGTTTTACAAAACAGGGAAAGGGCATTGGACTTAGTCCATTTTCAAAACAATAGTGAGAGACTTAAGGTGCTTCAGGCAATACAATTGAGGTGAAAACCACAGTGCATTATCAACCATGCAATTCCACTTTCCTCCACTACCAGCTTTCCAGTAGTACCGGTTCTCTTCCACTGCTGTGCCAATCCTGACAATAAACCAAATTGGATAATTCACATGGTTCAAGTTAGTTCTTTCCAAAAAATTAAGCGTTCATTATAAAAACAATTAAAATGCTTCAATCTGAAATGCTGTAATCCTTTTCTCTTGCTCTGCCTTTGAAAAGAACAAGCAGCATTGCCGCATGTACTGTCACCATGACAGCTTCATATCAAAACCATGACTTGCATATTTTTTTTTTAAGACAACACAGAAGAGTCAGAAATAAACTACTGTAGCTGGTTTGGAATTATCCACTCTAGAGACCACAAACTGGACCCATATCAATCATCAAAACTCGGAAGGCAACCTGTAACAGCATTCCTTACAACTTCGACAACACCTTCCATCAAACCGGAGGTTAACATGGCAACATACTGCAAAGGGACTAGCATGCAGTTGGTGCATTGTAACACATCGGCGCCACCTAGTGTGTCAACTATGTCTAGCCACCCCATGGTTGAACAGCTGCAAGTTTAAAAAGGATCCCAAAGATTTCTCCGAGAGGTGAAAGGTCAGTAGCTGGAATATCAAGCTGGGGTCTTCAGACTCGTCTTGTTGACTGCTTATATAAAAGTCCTGTGATTTTCCACTGGACGGAGACAGTTGTTGATGCAGTTTAAGACGAGGAAACTTCTAGCATGTCCATGAGGCTCAGGCTGGTCCTCATCCAACGTTAGTAGAATAAGTGATTAGGTATAGTAAAATACATGACAATGACTTCACTCTGGATCCAACAGGAGGAAACCTCTAGTTCTTCTTCAGGGACAGCTAAAGGAGAAACATTTAAATCAATACAGAAAACACCAGTTCATGACAAATATGAAAGCATGCCTTTTAAATACAGGTTGTCAAACTATCAAGTAACTGTCAATGGAGGAAAACTATTTAAAGTAGGCCAAATAGGACTAGACTGCTTGACAAAGTCTTGTTAACGGTCGTGCATCTTACCTTGTGGGCTGTGTCTGCAAACTGTTGGGCTCTGTACATCAGGTCCACAGTCTTGTCCTCAGCACGGCTCAGTCTCCTGCTGCGCTCCGTCAGAGTCAGGCTGGCCTTCTGAACTACACTACCCATGCCGCTCCTCGGGAGCCTCTGGTCAACAGGGTGCTGGAAACCTGCACAGCACAGGTCAGTTTGAATTACACTAAAAGGAACCTGTCCAGTATAAGAGAGTTAAATCATTAAAAGAAATAAGAACACAACGTCAAAGTTAAATACTAGGAGTGAGTCCCAACCTAACGGGTCAGTTTTGGGTTTGCTATTGTCTTCCTCTTCCCCCGTCCCAGCCTGGCACCTCTCCCGCCCATCACAATCCCCCTGTCTGTGTCCGCCAAGAGGCACAGCGCCCCCTTCAATCACGCTAACTGGTCAGGGCCCTGAAGGCAGGGCTTTGTGTCGACCCCTCCTAGCCAAAACAAAGTCCCCTCTTATTTGGCCGCTATACAATAGAAGGGGCGTTCTCTCACTGCAACACAGAGGTGTAGCAGAGCACAATGCACAAAACCCCTGGCGCTTGAGGGAGAGGAACCCAAGAACATAAATGGCGCATTCATGGCTCAAAAGGTCATGGAAGTAGAGGTAAGGTCAAGGATGGAGGAAGGACAGGGCCAGTGGGCTTTTCAATAAGGGCCATTTGATTTCCTCACCTCTGCTCAGAGGGCGCCCTTGGTTGGAGACCATGTTCTTCATACGTTTAAAGAAGACCCTGCAGCGATAGATGACCAGGTTCATGGTGCAGGCGTCTGGGACAAACACAGGCAAACACCCAGATGTTCAATGGTTTAATTCCCATCCCCAATAATGATTAAAACAATAAAACATAAGCTCCTGTACCTCCGGTCAGTTTAGACTGACAGTTGACAAACTCTGTTTTTCTGAGCCCAGTTTTGCTTTTCTTCTGGCCAGGAGTCTTTTGACCTTTTGGATGCAGTAGAGTGCTTTGGCCCTCTACATCCTCCTGCACCACACCTTCCCTGACCACAGTGCCCCCCTGGGCACCTTGACCCTCCCTGCTCGCCTTGCTTTCTTGGGCCACTCTGCCCTCCTTGCCTTGCCAGTAGGTCTGACAGGCATGGTACATAATCTGGATGAAGATGCACTTCTCAGCTGCTGAGCTGGCCATCCACTGGTCGAAGGCATTGTCAAACACGAGATCAAACTCTGGACAGTCCTGGAAGAAAGGTACATGGAAGGTTCAGACTCTACTTGTAGGAGGGTTGAATAGACTGTGATAACAGGGAAGGACAGTCAGAGCTGACCTTTTTGGGGTTGATACCATTGACCTGGCGAAGCTGCTCAATGATCCACTGAGAGCGCCTGGTAAAGGAGGAAGAGCCACTAAACTTCTTGACCTTGGTCACGAGGAGCTGAGCTGGCCTCTTATTGGTCACTGAGGTGTGGGGGGAGGGGGTCAAGTGACAAACAAACACACAGACAAATAAGCACAAATCCGGTTACCTAGAATACATAAAATACAATGCTCCTGGATTGACTGACCTTAAACAACCTAAATATTTACATTAACAACCATTCATCATACTGAGTTAACATGACTAGTGTTGTGTAATGGGCAAGAGGATGGGTGCAAGTTGGGCTGGTGCAGATAGGGGGTTAGGGGTAGGGTGAGGGGGTGAGGCTGGCTGTACCAGCTGAGGACACCCACCACAGTCTGTTGTAATTGAGAAGAGGAAGTTTGTATTCAGACACAGGGTAGGGAGCTTAAACAACCGGGATGGATGACTTTCCCATGCACGGCTAACACAAACTACCCCACCACCCTCTGACATCCAATTTTGACCAGTTAGCTACAATATTAATGTCACGTTAATGATCTTTTTAGAGCTACAACTTAACCCAATAAACACTGGCACCCCTTTATCACCCAGGACAATGGCTGATTGATACTGCTAAACAATGCTTCTGTTTAAGCAGTAAAGTAAGCAAAATGATGCAACAGGAAAGTAAATGAAAGATGTGGTATAGAAGTCTACCTGACAGACAGATGTATGTAGCATAATCCCCCTTTCCTCCTGTGGGTAGGAAGGGTACCCTTTTCCTCTTTCTCCTTTTCACCTCCACAGCAACCAGCATCCGTTCATCACGAGGGACAAAAACCTCTTTGTTGATGGCTGACTGGATCGTCATGTTTGAAGTTCTGATACATGCAGGTAATGTGAGAAAAAGGATTAAATTAAAAATTGTAGCTAGTGTTCTTGCTCAAATCAATATACAGCTTATCAAATTACATCACAGGTGACAGGTCACCTACATCTGGTGTACAGAGTAGCCTGCCTAACATAAAATAGAGATTAAACCCTAAATTGTAAACCTTTATTAATCAATTGATTTCAATTAAATTGAACCTAAACCTTATTTCACATTCCACAATAACTTAAAAAGACAAAACAGTTTTAGCTTACCTGTTGTGGTTAAAAAGACGTCAAGAGTTTATCAAACAATCACAATTTAAGAAGCCGAAGTTTATCTCGGTTAAACGTTAAACGACCTTTCCTAAAACTATGCGGTTACAGCTAAAACTCGCACCGCACACCACAATGGCGTGCCTTGAGCACAAGGCGACACAACGGTGGGTCCTATCCCGTTTGAACAACTTAAATATCACGTGGGGGGTGGGGTGGGGGTGGCATGTGCTTTAAAAATGAATGGCCAGGTTGCTGCATGAATCGCCGCCGTCTGTCCGAAACTAAACATGATCACGGTCGGCTTTTTTTTCTGGGGCTGTGCTGATTAAGACTTGATCTGAAACACCTGTTCATATTAATGTCATTAACGCTATAAAATACAATAAATTATGTAAAATTGTTTAACATAAATAAAAAGGCCACAGTCATGGAGGTGCAGAGATTTATTTTAATGAAAAACAAAAAGATTACCAAGGTAATTAAAGCACCACGTCATTCATTTGAAGAGGGAACAGAATACCAAGGTTAGAAAGGGTGGGCATGACAAAAATAGTGTCATCTTGTGCAAGGCAATGGGAGATACAACTGATGG
Organism: Hypomesus nipponensis; assembly: GCF_054491055.1. Lineage (NCBI taxonomy): Eukaryota > Metazoa > Chordata > Actinopteri > Osmeriformes > Osmeridae > Hypomesus > Hypomesus nipponensis. Next base: position 13,716,719 of record NC_140366.1, on the reverse strand, counting down.
GTTAACTACCCAAATCACAAAACAGTTCAGTTTCCTAAAGGGCACAGTACTTTCAGTTTGTCTAGCATGGAGTCTCTATGTAAACGTATGAGAATACATCTGTCACTTACAAGATATGGCACAGGAATTGGTAGGCTATATTGTATCCTAAAGAGCAGGAGGAATAAGCGTACTAGTTTTCTGTTAAACAGTGTGATATGTCAACACGTATAAGCAGAACTAAGGAGACAAGTATTGATAATTCTGTTTCTGTTAAGACCAAAGGCCATATTAGATACGCTACTGAGGTAAAGGGGTAAAACTTCACAATGGAGAAACACAGACACATAGCATGAAAAACTTACAACATATCTGCAAAATAAAGTATAAACTTAAATAAATAAAAACTAACTGATGGTAACATAAAATATGGCAAATGTTAACCGTTTCTGACTGGTGACCACAATGAAATTACATCAATCAATGTAAGGGCAATTCATTTGATTAAAAACCTTATCCAATATCTGAATCAACTTATAAATCTGAAAAATAACCTGTCCAATTGGCTTTAAATTACTCTCTGCATGCTTTAGTCCCTCACTTAAATCATAGCAAGACAATCTTCAACAAAGCCCATATAAATGGCCTGTACATACTGCATATCATGCTTCATTATGACCAAAAACACGATTGATTTAACTTTCAATTCTTCTTGAATTATCAATTGTCATTACAATAAAACTGAAATGTGACCAAATATTGTAGCTGTTGTGTTATCCAAGTCCCTGTACTACAACAAAGATTAAAACACAAACCCGTGGTTGAAAATGTGACATTCTGCATGAGTCCTTCATGTGTGAACACTTGTTTGTTGCCTGACTAAAAAGTGCAGTTAAATTGAAATTCATGTGCAACATGTCAGTGTCGGTAAGATAGTGTTTTTTGTTGTATCAAGACCAACTATTTGGACAAAGTGTTTATCTCTCACATATAATCGAAGAGAAAAACAGTCACCAGGCAATTTTATGATGATCAACAAATATTTGGCCACTAGTTTGAGTTTCTCAAAAAAGCAACAAAATCATTTTCCACATGATACACTGTTGTGCACTTGCAGTAAACATGACTCGGTTCACAATTACTCAAATGGTCCTAGTAGTTTAAGCTGAACAAGCAGGCCTATTATTCAATTAGATAGGCATACTTTCTTAATGGTTCCAGTGTAAAGGCTAACATACAATTCCAAGTTGGCTTTCTCACAAGTCTGAATCAAATAGATTGAAATGAAATGTTCTTCTCTGAGGCAATACAATATGTAGAGATGGGTACAAATGTGACTCCCTCAACAGGCCAGACACTGAATGAGAGTTGAAGCTGCATGCTGAGAGAGGTGAGGCTTTAGCTATGGCTACAGTAGCAGAGGGTCTAGTCACAGTCACTGCTGGGTCCTGACTGATGGACAGGTGCTCATGGAAACACGTTATCATTCAGGGACACAGGGGAAAGGAACAGTCATCATTGGATTTAGCAGTCGGAGAGACTGTCACTAACACAGTCACAGGGTAGAAGAATAGTGTGAGAGGTTAAACAGTCAGGTTCAGGTTCTGGGGGGAGCAAGAGGAAACGTCTTTGATCAAATGGACACAACATGTCTGTGAAGTGATTTCTAAAGCACAGTTACATCTGCTCTGTGTGGGTACCAGGGTCAGGTCAAAGGTTAATGCACTGAGTAAACTGTGGGTCAATGAAATGTGTTGAGTGAAATTCTAAGAAAAGCATGTGTGTGTTATGATAATTCTGGACTGTCATCAGTGGTTTCCGCTGGATCTTGCTGTCTATACATGAAGGTCAGGAGAAACAGAGCCACATCGTGAGAGCACCAATAGGCTGTGTGGGAGGTTACGGCCGACCAATAGCGGCTCTCCACAAGGCCCTCTCGCAGCTCAAAGTCAATGCGCCTCTCCAACTCCACTGTAAAACAGGAAACACACAGCCACATATTCATAAAAATAAAGCAGAAGACCTCTTATTAGAAGTATATTGTTTGCATGGGGTGACGATACTTACATGAGGTGTTATCCAGGATAGCTGAGGTGGACTGAGACATGGTGGGCTCCACCTCCTTCCTCTCCTCTACCTCTGTAGCCCCACCCTCTTCCCCTATCACATTCTCTACCTCAGAGGCCCCGCCCTCAGAATCAGAGGGCTCCTCCTCCAATCCGCCTACCTGACCACTGGAGCGAGAGAAGCGAGAGAAGAGGATTCCACCAATGCCCTTCCCAATACTAGCCGCACCTAGGCAGGCAAAAAAGGAGGAACACTCAAGTAGGAATACACTGAAGCACGCAACTACATACAGCACACAGGGGGGTTATAGGCTTCTTAGCTACTCTACATTATTGTTGTTGTCTAAGAGTGCACTTTACTCCCAATGCTGAGTATTTAATGGATACAGGAAGCAGTAAGATCATGGGTCCTGTGCTGTCAGTCCAAAAGATGTCCTAATTGCTCTATATTGATCTGTGTAGGCTGTGCGTGCTGGCCTTGCTCCCAAATCAGCTATGCAAGCTGATTCTGTTTCCCAAAAGCAAACAGTGGCTAAGTCCATGCTGATATCACAAAACCATTCGAAAATACTAACACATGAAATTCAAATGTTGTCCAAAACACAACAAGGCCCTGAGGATGGCCAAAACATCCAAGTACCATAGCACATAGCCCTCCCACCGCCTCCCTCATCATCCCATTCACACAGGTACTCAATCCCTACTTCCATCTCCATCCCCTCCTCACCCATGAAGCTAGCCTTGCCCAGATTGGTGATGGATTCCCCGTAGTGCCTGCGGGCCTGTGGAGGAGAGGTGCAGGGGCTGGGGATGCTCTCCGTGTCCGACACAGAAGCACTCTCCTTCAGGGGGTTCAGCAGAGTGGGACGGATCTGGTCGTAGGGTGTGGGACTGGTGGTGTTATACCTGCAAACACGTAACAGACGATATGTACATGTTCAGTTATATTTAATGCAGGGAAAAGGTCCTCTGGCTCCTTACACTGGTGCCTCGCCAAAGATATCTGTGTACAAGTCACAACTCACCAGTGTATCTGGACAGGTGAAATGTTGCTGTAGTGTTTTAAGACAAGGGGCTCCAGTCTGTATGCCTGCAGATACAACCCCGTACAGTACATTACAAAAAAATATAACAGGAAGCCATTTCAGGCTTATTGACGGCTGTGTTATTGTATTTAAATCCCGGCTCACCACTGGGTCAGTGGGGTGAAAGATGTTAAAGAGACGTTGACAGATGGATTTGGGTAAAATGTGGTCCTGAGTTCGGTTATTTCCTGGTCGGATCCCTCGCAATGCCAAGAACACAGCAAGGGGTGAACCCATGCAGAAGAAATTCTCCACCTAGAACACACGTATGGTAGAGAGGTGTCGAGTGGGAGAACCTAGATAGAATTACGGGACATAAGATCATACACAAATACATTCTATGATCTGTCAAAAATACCTTGAATTTCAAGGCAGGGGCGGCTTCTGATGAGGTCTGCAAACCCTGGAACTTGTCTTCCAAATCCCTCAACCTGCCCGTGTCAGAGCCAAACAAGCATGGCATAGCAAGTGTTGGGATCTCATCCTGTATGTATATCACACACACACTCACGCATCACAGAGCTGGCGAGGGAGAGCTGACTACCTGAGTCGAGTGAGTCTGAGCTGCTCTTGGAGCTGGCGCTCCTCGTAACTTGGCCAGCGTGCTTTGATCTCCTCAGGATCTGGGACCTCCTGATGATGGAAGCGTACGGGGTCCCAGCCCGTCATGATGTCAAAAGTGATGACACAGCCCAGGGAATGGGACACAATGGACACCTTCCCATTCTCCTCAAACTCTGGGTTCCGCGAACAGAACAGCGTGTAGAGACGGTTCAGCTCCAGAGTCAGACCTCGAGTGATCTGTAGGAAATGCAGACACAGGTAACATATCCATTGCAGTATGTCATTTACATATCGATCGTCTTTGTGGAAAGTGACTGTATATTAACATGTCTAAAAGTGAGAGAGAGACAAAGAGAGGCGTCCCCTCTCACCTCATCTCTGTAAAGAGGGCTGGTGTAGTACATGATGTCCATGGCACTGCTGTTGAGCATGTCTCTGAGTCCTCGCACTTTGTCTGGAGTGATAGAGTCCACTGTGTCTGTATCAGTGCATACACACAAAGACAGAGAGAGAGACATCAAGGTTATAATACAGTACATTCAGTTCCATCAGTCAAGGGTAACAGGCCATCCTCCTACCTCCATCCAGAGCTAATTTAGACCTCCATTCCACAGGAAGGAACTCAACGTGCTCTGTGGTACGATCAGAAAAATGCTTCTCCTCCATCTTTCGGGCGGCATCTCGCATCCTACAAACCAAAATCGTTCTGTTTCAACTGGGTCACTGAACCTTCTAGGCCTTTTATTTTTTTAGTCCACTCTGTCACAACAATATGGTTGCAGTGCCTGCATCCTGCTGGATGACTCACATGCTGGTGTTCCTGATGATGCGACCTTGGTCCATTTTCTGGCCGATCCCATGCACCACAAAGACAATGTGCGTGGTTTCAGGTGAGGTGTCCTCAGGGGCTGCCTCCTCCACGTAGCCTCGATGGAGACGGGTCCCACTGCTGGAGGCTAAGGGGTGCAGAACACATTGTTACACCTCAATACAGGAACACTGTCGAAAAGGGACTTGGGTTCATATCTCACGCAATGTAGTTCTGTGTCAGTGGGGATGCAAACCCTTGGAGAATCCCAGTTTCTGAGTGACAGTTCGTGCTATCTTGGAGGTAGTGGCATCACTGTAGATATACACCTCATCCACGCTGTGCCAATCCACATGGTTCCGGCTCAGCTTCAGACTGTGGACAGCTGAGGGAGTCAGACAAATTAATTAACGCCAACCTACTTTCCTCAGTTTAATGTGAATGAATTTCTCTTGGGACTTAGCGCTTGGAAATTCAAACAGGGAGACTGGATTTTGTGAATGACACTGTGTGTGTGTGTGTTTACATAACATAGTATTGTCTTTCCTTGAGTGAAAGATGTGGTGTGTGTGCATGTGTGTGTGTGTGTGTGCATGTGTGTGTCTAAAAACTATGAGCATGTTCGTGGCTTCCACTCACACAGATGAGCTTCTGAATGTCCTACAGTTCCGCTGAAATCAGCTAAAATAAGGTCACCTGACCTGCCTTGTGACCTTCCTGAATAGCAGCGATTCCTATACCATGTTTTGAAACAGTCATGTCCGGCTAGCACACAAATTTACCCAGGAGTCCATCGACTTTACCATCCTTGCCGTCCACGGTGGTCGGCACCACTTCTGCCTCATAGGTGTCCCTCATCTGCTGCCCCCGGAAACAGGCTAAATGCTCCAGTTCAATGAGGTCGCTCTCGTCCTCCTCCAAGGGAAGCCAAGTGCCATCGATGAACCACTGCCCCCTCATCACAGGGATACGGTCCTGCTCTGTGAACGGATAACTCTGTGGTCATGCTTGTTCAACACGTTGTTCAGCATACCATATCTATGGCACTCACCCTTCCAATGATGTCAACAACACACTTCAAAAACTCTGAAGTAGGCTAAAGTCTAAATTAACTATACTCACGGTTCCAATACACAGGATAACATTCTTTTTCTTTGACATCCACTTCATAAAGACCCCCTCTAACGCATACTGCCTCTACGTTGATGTTAATAGAATCCAACTCCCTGTCATCTGTCACAGATACGCCATCCCTACTACTCTTCTCCTCGGCTGTCACTGGCTCAGTATTAACAGCTCCCCCCTCTGTGACGTCCTCCGCTTGCACCTCGGAGCCAGTCGTTGTGTCCTCTGTTTCGATGGGACCCTGGCGTTTGACTGTTCCTGGGTTTAATTCACAGAATTTGCGATGAATTACTTCAATTTTCAAAGAATCGTGGCCAACAAATGGCTTCCATGTTCTCTTGTCCTCTTTGTAAAACCACCGCACTTCTTCAGGTCCGAGCTCTGTTACTACCTCGCCACGGTGCCTAGAACTGTTAGAGCGGTTCCGTTTTTTTGTAGTGATATTCCCATCACTTTCAGTGTAGTTTGGGTCGTTTGTGATTTCCAGATAGGTTGTTCCTGTATCAGAATGAGAATGGTAGCCAGAATAGGCTTCCTCCACTAGGCCCAATATCATGCCGTCCTGCGATAACCGGTGTTCGCCTCGCAGCAGTGGCAGGTGTCTGTCCAAACCGGACTGGACTGAGTCCATCTCGCCGTGAATACTCTCGCCCATGGGATCCTCGTAACAGGACACAAACACATCATTTGCCATATCCCAGTCATTACTGCTGACAGAGTTATTCTCCGAGCTCTGTTGGCGGACGGTTGACTTGTCCATATTTAAATTGCTCCTTTATATGTCAAAAATTATAATATTTCCAAAACGGAGGAGGGTCTTGAAATGTTTTCAGCAATACAATTTCGTAGACAGCCTCGCGTTTACCTTATTTGTCGGAAGTGTTTGGGATCCAGGCATAACGGTTTGAAAACCTTCCCCCTGTTCAACGCAACTGACATCATCTGTGGCCGACACAGTCGCTTTATCTTGGTAGACCAAGCAAGAGGCTTCTAGATGTTCATTAAATTAAAAAATCAGGGATCCATGTTGGCTGTTACATGTTCTTGGGAAATCTACCTGTTCACATTTCCTATTCGCATGCCAATCTGCCGTTTGCTTACTACAGCTTACAATGGTAGCGACGTGCTCCTCCCAAATGCGTGAGAAAAATGCGCAAGGGGGGGAATGATTCACACAGGACACCGTAGTTGAGGCGGAAATTCTAGCCATGGAAGACGTGAGGATTGTTTATCATCCTATCTGTACAATACATTTGTTTATTTAGACTCAGACACTCAAAAAAAATGGCAGCCGTGTTTTTAGTCATGTTGTACGAGTATTCTCCTCTTTTTTATATAAGTGTCATATCCTTATGCTTCGTTGTTACAGCTGCTATGGTTCTTGGATGGTAGGTTACAGTGGTCCTTGCAATTTAGCACCATGATTAGCAAACCATGTTATGACATCAGAAACTCTTCTGACAGATAGTGTCGTAGTTAACACATTATTTAATTATTTGTCCGTGTTTTAAGTTGGCAGCTTATTCAAATGAATAATATTTTTTAATGTTCAGCAGCTGTCTTGGTAGTATCAGTCGAGTTGTATTAGGCTTCAACTAGTCTTTATAAATGCATGCAAATTCTGAATCGAATCTTATTTTTCTTCGCTGTAGGTTTGGTTTTGATGTTCCCGTGATTCTGCGTAGCTCAGATGAAACCGAGTCTGTCTTACCTGTTCCAGAGAAGAGAATGGTGCAGGTGACCAATCCTTTCGCCCTGGAAATAGGTTCAGGCGTTGCCTCTGTAACTGGTAGGATTTGGTTTTGCACGTTCTTGCCCATATTCTTAGCAGCATTGCATAATATTTCCGTAATTGATGGAATGGTCATGAATGAATGATTTGTTCTTTAAAAACAGCTCTGCATTCATGTCGATTGGCATGTGATGATGCATGTGATGGAGTAATGGTGTTCTATCATGGCTTTTCATTATAACTTACAAGTACACTTTTCCTTCAGATGGTGTTCTTCTGCGTCCCTGCTGCCTGGAGCCCTGTGTTCTTAGCTGTTTCTGGGGTTGTGGGGTTCACGCCTTGCAGGGAGCGCTCCAGAACCACCAGCATGGACCCAGGCTCAGCACCCCTCAGCAGTTTCAAGAGGCCTTACATTTCCAGTACCACCACTGCCAGAGCTTCCAGTACCTTTTTCACAGATAGCAGCCCAGCTACCCAATTTTAGTTATCTGGTAGGGTTTGGTTTGAGTGCATGTAGTCTATGTTGAATTGAACCATTTTTTATAATATTATTAGACTGACATTTCAGTGTAATTCTACACAGGTCATCATTCTAATTCAAACCTTCCTCAAATGTGATGCTATGGCTTATTGTATATGCCTCTCAAAGCACTTTAATGTTGTCAGATCCTTCCTTTAACCATGCCCTTAGTATTGGCAGCGATGACATGGAGGAGCGACATGCTGACATGCCAGCTGATCTAGGCATCACAGATTTCGGAGTGTTGCCAAGGGAACGGTATCCCCTGGTGGCACTCCTAACATTGGCCGAGTCCGAAGCCAGAGATGTGTACAACATAGTGAGTCCTTGTAACCGGAATTGTACAGCTAAACATACTCATTTTTATTAAATGAAAACATATAAATAATATGTGATGAGCACGTAAGTGGGTTTAACCCTTTAGTGGAGTCCACATCCTAACCAGGATGTCTTTCTGTAGTGGCTTGCCCCGTATGGTGCTGTAATCATTGTCTTCTATTGCTGTTCAGGTGGCCAGCGTCTCAGTGGTTCATGTACCAGATGAGAAGTATAGCCTTTCAGGACGGATCCTGTTTCAATACCTGCTCACGGCACAAGGGAACATGTATGAGCTAAAGGTGTGATAGCACTACAGTTTTACAAGTTGTATCTGATATTCTGGTGTAAAGTGTTGACATTTGTTCTGTAACTTGTTTGTTTTCCCCAGCCACTCTTCATGTCTGCGGATATTGGTGGGTCATCTGGGGTCACTGACCCCGACCCCAACACAGAGGTACCTGAGCCACTGCACATGATACCCAACCAGCAGGATGACGACACAGAGGCAGCACTGAAGGAAGGGGAAGAGGAGGAGTGGTCAGAAGGAAAGGGGAAAGATTGTGTGGTGTGTCAGAACGCACCTGTGAACCGGGTCCTTCTGCCCTGCAGGCACGCCTGTGTGTGTGACGGCTGTGTCTCACGGTTTCAACACTGCCCCATCTGTAGAGCGTTCGTGTTGGAGTCCTTTGCTCTATCCCAGCAGGCACCTGTGCAGCAGCAGGAGGAAGATGAGGAAGAATATTTGGAGGATGATAATGAGTAGGATTCTAAAGGTCATTGGTAGTATATATGGACATAAAATGTTTCAGTATTATTTGAAGGGAATTATGCTATCATAGACATGATATGATACTTGGTAGTCCTTGATACTTGTCTTTAAACCACATGCTTTATTTTATCATGTTGATGAGTGTATGTGGAAAGAGAAATAATTGTTTTGTAAAACAAATTCTAATATGTAATGCACAGAATATTTATTGGTTCATGCCTAACACCAGTTTGTAAATGTGTTGCAGGCTAAATATAACATATGATCAAGCTATGTATTTCAGTCTTCAAGCCAATAGGTTTCAGAAAAAAAGTAGCAAAAAAGTCAAAAGTGCTATGTATTTATGGAAATTCACAACAATATCAAGGGGATGTTTATAAATGTGCTATGCATTACTTACAATACATAGAATTTAGCTTCTAGGTTGAATTTCTTCAGTCCATCCCATCAATAAATGTTTTGACCAGTAGGTGGCAGGATCATTAAATTCTCACAAAATAGAAAGCTATCTGTATCTTACATCAAAGACTTTAATGTGACAAATCTCCAGTTATATGCTTGTACATATATTGCTCCTTTATAGGCAAGAGTATTTCTGTTCAAATTCAACCAACTGAACATTTACCGTGAGTAAAACATCAGAATGCATTCCCGTTTTCAATTGCTGAGGTCACTTATGGGCAACACTGTATAGAAATAGTTTATAAAATAACAGATGTAGGATCTGTTTCTCCCAAAACAAAGCTTTCGGAATCATACAAAAAAAAATACAACGTTTTTACTGGTGGTGGTCTCTTTATATAATCACAGAATACAACCGAGCAACAGCAAATCCTCCCTCAACTCTCCAACTACATTTACACGCAAGCACATTTATAGGTGTTATAAGGGCTTATAGTCAAGCTTGGATTCCAGCTTCTTTGAATCTGCCACCTTGCGCACTGCTTTCATGAAGTCCTCTTGAGTGACAAATTCATTATCAGCACGGATGGCAAACATCCCTGGTGAAAGAAAACAAGAATAAGAACCAGCACCATATGTGCCATATTCATGTTTAGCATCAACAGGATTCAAACGTATCAATAAAACAGATGCTCAGTTTACCTGCTTCAGTACAAACGTTCCTCAAATCAGCACCATTGAAGCCATCAGAGAGCTTTACAATTGCTTCATAATCTGAAATACCAGAGCAGGTAACAGTGTTTACAAGAAGAAGCAGCCATTTGAGCCTTTAAACTATGTGACCGCCCACACACACCTGTGCAAAATGTGTCATGCTAGTGTCTTTCTGCTGGGCTCACACACCTATTTCTCCATGCTTGGTGATAGGACCTGAGTGAATCTTCATGATGTCCAGACGGGCCTGCTCATTGGGGAGCTCGATGTCTGGGAAAAAAGGAGAATGAGGTCAGGTTTTCTACTTTCCTGTCAAATGTAGATAATACAAGTTGTTATGGTGGCTTCTGAAGAATGATGACAGTAAATGAAAGTAAAAGACAATTTCTTAATTGATCACTCTTTTATCCAAAGCGAAGTACAGGGGGATTTGAACCTGCAATATCTTGATCTGCTGTCAAATTCTATACTAGTGCTATATATGAGCTATACCCATAATGATAATGAACAGGAAGCAGAAGAGGGACTACATACGGATTTTGCGGTCCAATCTTCCGGGACGCAGCAGCGCAGGGTCCAGTGTGTCAGGCCGGTTGGTGGCCATAATCATCTTTACTCTGTGTAGGGTGTCAAAGCCATCCATTTGGTTCAGCAGCTGAGTTTGGGCAGATTTAAGTAGGTGACTGAGCAAGATGTTAGCCAGTAAGCCGTTACATTTCTAGTATGGCTGCTACAAATCACAGAGTTTCAATCATCACAAAGGAACACAGTTTCAAAATAAAGCAAGGTCTTTTTTCAGTGTTTTGCTGTGGACATTAATAGAGTCTTCTCGGATGAGCGTCAGTACCTCCATCAGCGTCCTCTGGATCTCCCTGTCCGCAGACGTCCCCTCAGAGAAGCGACGACCACCTTGTTAAAGAACCGCAGACACACTCTTGATTTATTCAAACAAAATTGTGGACAGATTTTCTTCCTTGGTCCAAAAGGCATTAAGAGCATCACAACACTCACCGATGGCATCAATCTCGTCCATGAAGATGATGCAAGGCTGATGGTCCCTGGCATAGTTGAACATCTCTCTGATCAGCCTGGCACTCTCGCCGATGTACTTGTCCACTATGGAGCTAGACACCACCTGGAGAAATCACACAGTTCAGATGACGGTAAGAGCCTTTCGATTTGTGGTTGCTATGTTGTTGAGAGATTTTGTCAAGTGAAAATGGGGAATGCTGCTCACCTTGAGAAAATTGCAGTCCAGTTGACTGGCCACAGCTCTGGCAAGAAGAGTTTTCCCAGTGCCTATTGATAAGAACAGGAACACATATGTCATTCTTCATGAATCATAATAAACGCTATCCCATCCCTGAGATCAGGCTGCTGCTGACTTACCTGGAGGTCCATAGAGCAGGCAGCCCTTCGGGGGAATGATCCCCACCCTCAGAAATAGTTCTGGATTTGTCAAGGGCAACTCAATCACCTAGAAAAAAAGAAAGTAAGCTTGTCATAAAATTATTTCTATTGCTGTTGAATAACATACAATAATAGCATACTCTTGATCATAACAGTGCTCCTGTTAAACTTACCTCTCTCAGCTCACGAATCTGCTCAGACAAGCCCCCGATTTCAGAGTATGAGACACTGCCAGGGTCTTCATGGGACATGTTGTATACAAGAGGGTCCACCTCTCTGGGCAAATATCTGAGGGAAAGGAGGGAAAACATAAGAACTTCCACTGGAGAATATTTGAACACATTCACCTTGAATCTTGGGACAATTCATGTCAGCTGTGGAGACTGTTCTACACAGTTGATGCCTTTGGTCTACCTCATAATAGTGAGTGTTGTCATGTCCAATGCCACTCTGGTGCCAGGTTTGAGTTGTGATTTATCCAACTGTGTGAAAACAAATCACAGCATGGGTTTCAACTGTGAAGCGACTAAATTACTACTGAGTTGATCAGAAGTATTACATTATCATTCTAACTCAGGTCAGGAAAAATACTTACTTGTCTCCGACAGCCAACAACATAGCGAGGACCATTAGTTGCCTTTACAATGACTGGAATTAGAGTTTTCAACTTCAGTATCAAAAAGCAACAGGTGTCTCACAATGTAATTTAACATGACAAGGGCACATTAACTATGTGTTACTCACATTTCTCTTCTGTCAGCTGTTTAAGTACCTCACCAACAATCTACATGAAAAAAAGAGACACCGTGTCAACAATATTTGGAAATATACAAGATCATTTACTTGTGTTTTGCGTTCACATACAACGCACACCATCTTACCTGACCAACACTTTGGAGGGCCTTCAGGTCATTTTCAGATTTTTCATACTGCTTTGTCTGTTCCCTTAGTTGCTCCCTCACTAGAAGTGAAATAAAGCTAAATTCAGTTTAAAAATACAAACGCAACACAATTCTGATCAAACTCAGGTGCATTATTATTTAAATTTAAGATTCCTATATGTTTATTGTATGCCCCTTCCTGCCAAAGCAAATTCCTTGTCTGTGCAAACTTTCATGACGAATACATCCCTTTCTGATTCTACACGGTCATCCTTGTAGACATGGATTTGTTTAGCTAGACTAGCATAACGAGCACAGCTGGCTAGCGGTAGCTACATATAAATAAAGCTTACTAAACTGTGATTCAAGAGTTCGTGGCAACGCTAGTCATTTTAGCTCCCGGTGATAGCACGACAAACCTCGAGTTCAAGCTAGCTAGCTAGTCTCTCAATAAATTTAGCTAGGACAGATTAGTTAAGGGCTAGCTGCTAAATAGCTAGCTTGCTAATGTTATGTGGTAATGGTTAGCAAGCCTTCTGGGCTAGCTAGCTAGCTGGCTAGACAGCTAGGTTAAAATCCATTCATTGCAATGGTCGTGGTTGCTGCATGACAAAGCGACTTAGCCAACAGCTATTGTTTCGCTAGCATATTTTTGTGACTTTAATAGTCACAATTTTCCACCACTAACAATATCAAAGTATTATTAGCTACACAATAGATCTTACACTCTTTTAAACGGCCATCAATCTCTTTATGTTCAAGTAATTTTTTCCGATAATCCTGCAGCCCCTTGTCTCTAGTATCGGCCATGACTGGATGGTGGAGCTCAATGGATTGTGGGAGGAAAAGCGAGTGAACTATTACGTGTAGGTTCCGTGGTATTTAGGTACAGTGGCAACCCCGTCTACTGCATGGTAGTTTGACTTGACAAATTGTATTGTATACATATTTTGTGCATATATTTTCCAATTTTGGAATAAGCCGCGTGACATTCTCAATATTTACATTTTACAATTCATACATGTCATGAGTGACAGAAAGCCATTATACTGAATTAATATATATTAATATTTTAATATAATTAACATTATTTTTTTTACTACAAAGTCTTCCCAAAACAAAATTGACCATGCACATTTCAGCCATCAGTACAGTGAAATCAGCAGAGACCCCATGTAAAACTTTACTGAAGACTTTTTAGTAATTCAGTAGTCATTTTAGTCTTTTAGTCAAATGCCTGATAATTACCTTTCTATAGGTTGTGTTCTTGTCATGACCCATGCACATAAATATTATATTTGTGCAAATTCTTCACAATAACTCACCATATGTCTACTAAAATAGGTTGTTATATAACTACAAACTAGAGTGAGATGAGCTTTCTAATAATGGAAGATCATTCTTCAACAAGACAACCTCCATCTATAAATCAAAAGCCACAATGTGGACCATCTAGCTAGTTTATTCTCTCGAAGCCGGCAGAAACCTCTGTACATTCCTGACATCACACAGATGAACTTCATGGTTTTTGTTTGAGGAATACTGTCACTGATCAAATCAACATAAGTTACTACAAATGTGTGGGAATGACATACGACTATAGACGGTTTAGACTTCAAGGTTTAAAGCAGGGTACGGATATCATTGCTGCAGTAAGCACTGAAGATCAGTTTATTTATAAATATTTAGGTAACAATGTATGTCAAAATTGTGAACCTTGTTAATGAGATTTAATTCAAGAAGCACAGTGTCATGTCAACGATGAAAATCAACAGTTTGGAAGGCACCATATGACATAGGCTAATAATAATATGCACTGCACTTATTATCGTGGGGAAATTATTTACATTCCTGAGTCCTAAGTAAAGCCGCTCATAGACAGTCCAGTTGGAAGTTGCCGATCGATTGACCGATTTCATCAATTGCCAAGTGCCAAGTAGCCCATCTCTCCCTCAAGCTGCTCCGCTGTGAGTGTTCCCAAGATGGGCTGACAGTCAGGGTTGAAGACAGAGTAGGCACTCAGCTCTCCAGGTTTCCGGGCAGCTGGGCTGCGCAACCCTTCATATAGCCAGTAGAAAAGTGATATGAGGAAAAATGGTAACCCAAAGTCGAGTTCGTTAAAAAGTCCCAAAAGAACTAGCCAGAGCAACACCTTTAACCACGTCAGATTTGTGAAGGCTAGACGTTTGGAACCGAGCCAGCGACCAAAAGAACTGTCCAGCAGCCAATCAGGAACACGCTAAAGGAGAGAGTAAAGAGTAAAGAACATAAGGAACACAACCATTAATTTAACTAATTTACTGTGTCCGTTTAGAGTAGATGATTAAGCATCGACCAGTGACTAGCCTACATACCACCATATCGTGGGGCTTCTGTGAAACAGGCGATGGTTTTGGATATTCTGACAGATCCTTTTCGGCCTTATCGTCAGCTGTTACAGAATAACATCTGTCGGACTGGAAAGTGTTGTCTGTTTGATTTTGATTTTGCCTTTCAGCATGTTCGCTTTTTTCAACAGCCATTTCAATTTTTCTTCTGGCTCTGAACTCTGCAAGTTTTCGTTCCATATCCCAGAAAGACTGGTCAGAGGATCATAGATTGCGTGGCAAGGTGTGCAGTCAGTAGGAAGCGTCTGCACTGAAAGCATACGTCTTATTAAATTGTACTAAATGCGATTACTTGATATTTAACACCTATCAAAATATGTAGCTACTTTCACTGAAACTACACAACACATATACTTCTGTTTTCAATCAGGGATATTCCTACCACGTATCTGTTTACCAGGGATATTCCTACCACGTCTCTGTTTACCTTTAGGCTCGCCATCTGTTAAGGAGCTAGAATGATCTGAAAACAGTCAGGATGTCGTAAACATATGTGTGTCGTAAATGGGTAGATCTGTATAGTATATGGATTGACCTGAGCCCTTAGACTCTCTAACAATTCTGTTCAGGTGTATACTTGTATACTCTGCCAACTATTTGCATTCCAGCCGAGTGTTCAGCAGCTTGCCCCGCAGATTGTTACGTCCTGGTGAGTAAATAACGTTTGGAACTCGTGGTTTTAACCCAGTGTTATAGTATTTAACTAAGATCGGTGCGTTTGCTCTTCAAATAAGTATCATCAGCTAAAATAATTTCAATCCCATATTAATTTGTTTACTGGCAAAACGGGCAGAGAAATACGTAGCTAGGTCAGCTAGCTGTTTGACTTGTGATTCCGTTTGAAATGACAAGCTATAGGCTATGTTCCTTCATATTTGAGTTTGTCCCACGTCAAACATATTTATTTTCAGACACAGAATGGCCTCAGCCCCAGCACAACAGCCCACCCTTACTGTTGAGCAGGCCAGAGGTGAGTGCTGTCAGATCATACCGTAAGTTGATGTCCGGTCAGCTGTGGTAGGCACACACTCATGCTGCCCCCTCTTTTGTTACAGTGGTACTCAGTGAAGTGATCCAAGCATTCTCGGTGCCTGAGAATGCAGCCCGCATGGAAGAGGCACGCGAGAGTGCCTGCAACGACATGGGCAAGATGTTGCAGCTTGTGCTCCCGGTCTCGACACAGATCCAACAGGAGGTTATCAAAGCTTATGGCTTCAACAACGAGGGAGAAGGTGAGATAAATGCACACATAATCTACAACTATACTAGATATGTAGATTATTATGATTGCTCATACCTTCATCTTTGTTTTAGGCGTCCTTAAATTTGCCAGACTGGTGAAGATGTATGAAACCCAGGACCCTGAAATTGCAGCCATGTCAGCTAAATTGAAGTCTCTACTCTTGCCACCTCTGTCAACTCCTCCTATAGGTGGGGGCATTCCAGCCTCATAAATTACAATGTGGATGCGAGTTGTCATAATTTTGCGGCTCATCTCATGATGTTTATTCACCTAGTGTATTCTAGTGAAACATTTGTTACTTAACTAGTTGTCTCCCATAGACACTAAATACAGACCTAGTACAGTACAATTCAGTACTCACTGCGTTGCGGGTTTAAAATGAAATGCATGTATAAGTGCTACTTTGAACTGTAAATTGCTTCTTGATGTATTTATTTTGTTGTTTTTTTTTACATTGAGGCCATTTTCACCATGTACTATTATGTTGTCTAAGAGCAGACTAAAGTCATCCTCCTCAAATCTTCTGTTCAATTATTTTATACCTTATTTGTCTACTGCCAATATGTCATCTGTTACTGCTTAAGGATGTACCTGCATTAAATAAAAGCTACTTTGGTAACATTCTAATAATTATTCTCTACAGTACAAAAAGTGAACGACTAACACTTTAGCATAAATTTTATTATTGCAATAAGGCTTTGGCAACATTATTATCATTAATATTAGGCATGTCACAGTAAAACTTTTCAGTGTATTTCAACTTGCATAAATAAATAGACACACATTGTAGAGATTAGAGACAAGAGCAAGACTACAAAAACCCCAGATTCTATCATGTAGGATAGGACCTATACTATAGAAGGCTCAGTCCTCACATCATCATAAGGTGCAACTCAGAACACAAATATCTGCACTCTATAGCTGGTAAGTCCACCTGACACACCCCATGGCACTTTAATTTGCATACAATTAAAACAGTTAACGTATATAAATATGTGAATAAAAAATATGACATCTTACATAGCTTCCTTGTATGCAGTCTTTTTGTTTTTGAAGAAATCCTGTTGTTTATGTACAATCACCACTAAATAACCTCAGGGCTCATTATTATGCACATGTTGATAGACATTTCAGATGTCCACTCCTCTGTTGTGCTTTGAGTTTGGATGCATACCAATATGGGAACTTAACAAATTGCTACAGGAGCGTCAGACTGCTAACATAGGCTATAGATGTCAGAGGTTGGGATTGAAGTGTCTCATTGCATTAAAATAATTAATTTAAAATTTAAGTTCACATTGTGGATAAAGTGCTCATACAAAAGGCAACAATATGTGCAAAACATAGTGATCAATCCCCAAAAGTGACCAAAGTAAATTAATTGTAGAGTTGATCAAGTGCAGATTATCTATCCCTTGTACTCTGGCCCTTGTGGATCAGCATCCACGGTCAATTTGATCAATATTTGGTACAAATTGTCCAATGGGTTTTCAGTGTCCAGGGAAAACCGTGTATTTAACTTCAAAACAGCGCTAAGCTGCAGCACCCTCTGATACCAGGTTAGTGTATTTCCCCATGTGTGAATTAAGTGTATAGATATCCTGCAGTTACACTACAGTTTCAGCAGGGGGCTCTGGTAATAAAAGCAGTTTGAAGCACAGTTCATTTTGAGCCACAATTAAAGCACTCCCTCTTGTGGTTCAAATTCAGTCCCTCGTCTGTAACCAAAAATGTACCTGGTCGAGGGCAAACAGCTTGAGGGGATGAATGTGTAGAAAAATAATCTTCACATCTCAAAGTGGCGATACATACTTTCAACATAGCCTAGTACTCTCTGCCAGTCAGGGCCACCCGCTCTTAGCATCTCTTCCACTTTCTGACAAACACAGATACACAAATGTGGTTAAAGACGGGCTCACTCCTGTGCCTTTTTAAGCAGGGGTGATTAAATAAAGATCAGAATATCAGTCCGTAATTCTGTAACAGACATTCATAGCCCCTGAACTACAGTTCCCCATGCCAGCTGTTGTAGTTTACTGTGGTTATAAAAAGTCTCACCAGTGTTGCTGTAATTCCTATACTCTCTCCTGTCTGGAAAGCCAGGCACAAGTTTTCCTTCTGCACAAAGAATAAAATAAAAAAAACTAATATCAATCAAAGGGACGTGTTTGTCCTTTGTCTTAAGCTGTGATGCTGTTATGTTTCTTACCTTTTCTTCAGGGTTGAGACTGCTGTAGGGAATGTGTGTGGGCATGTAGGTGTGATACACAGCGCAGAAGGCTAGCCCATCCTCCCAGCTACTGCTGAAGTTGGTGATCTCAATATTCTGTCCAAGGACACATTGGGTTGTAAAGGGGAAAAGCCGTCCATTAGTTCCAGCCCTAAGTCAGTTATACAGGTTGTATTCACTCTCCTCACCTCGTAACCCTGCGTTCGGCTCTGACACCAACGCAGGAGAGAGTTCCTCCTGGATCCTCCGTGTCGGCGCAGCAACATACTGAAACCATCCTGAGGTCTGGAGATGAGTGGTGAACAATAAATGATTGTGATAAGTGCGTGTGTGTGAGAGAGCAGTCTCATATGGAAGTTAGAAAGAACAACTCACCTGACAAAATCTGTGTTTTGATCATCCTCCTGTTTTTCTGATACAGAAGTTAAAATTACACTTCTGTACTCAACCAGTATCCAGTATCAAAAAGAACATAAAGACAACACTTAACTTATAAAATGAACACACTTGTATAGAAACTTGACCAGCTATCCTGTCTTTTCAGAATGCGGTCCATCCTCTTTTCCTTGGTTGCGTCTTCTTTCTGTATAGAAATAATTGGATAGAATGATTGAGACCAGAAGACCAAAGTAATAATATTAGTGCTGCAATATAAAATCGACCATATCAGTTTTACCTTGCATAAAGGTAATGTCGTGCTGGTGGGGTTCTGGGGGGTACCATTTTGTGTGGAGGGGGGATCAATTGGAAGAGGAAGACGAGATAGACTCCTGTGAAATAGCATGGTTAGCCAGGTTAGCTTCCTCTAAGATAATGGCCTCAATATCACGTGCAGCATGTGTGAGGATCTCACCAAGAACGTTCTGACATCATCACAATCTTCCGCGGGTCTCTCAGGCCACACCCATCCTCCTTCTTCTTCTCCACGGCTGCCAGTTTCTGCAAGTAGGCTTCCGCCACCCCTTTCCTAGTCACCTGACTCTCTTTTCCTTTAGGGTACTCCTCAGAAACAGACCCCTGTGTCCTACCATCCCCTCCTTGATCTTCTGCTCTGTTCTCTCCTACAGAATCTCTCTGATCATCCAAATCTTCCCTTACTTTGTCTGTCCCAGCCGGTATCGCAACCAGTTGCAGATCTTTCCCTTTCCTCCTGGCGCTCTTCTCCGTCTGGCCTCCCCCCATCTCTCCGTCCCCCTCCGTCCTCTCCCTCTCCCTGAGCGTGCTCCTCAGTGCGTCCAGCTGGGCCTGGTTCTGCTGGTGCTCCTCTGTGAGGGCCATCAGTCTGAGGCAGGCGTCCCTGTGCTCGGCCCGCAAGGTCTCCAAGTCCCGGTCCCTCTCCTGCTCCCTGCTCAGGGCCTGGTCCAGCTGGCCCTCCGTGTCCCTGTGGCGCTCCCGGAGCGAGCCCAGAGCCTCCTCCGCCTCCATCCGCAGCCGGTCTGCCACAGACACCGCCACCTGGAGGTCGCTCTGGAACTGCTGCCATTCTTCCCTCTCTGTCTGGCTCGTGGAAAGAGAGAGAGAGAGAGGGTTGTTCATGGAATCCAGGAACAATAACAGTAAAGACAAAGAGCTGCCCCCACTCCACTACAACATAATTTATGGCGAAAGTGCGCATGTGAAACCAACAGCAACTTTTTATATATCTATAGATTTCCATTCAGGAGAATGATGTGTAATGGCACTGTATTGTTGTGATATATTGTAGGCTGGTATAGCCACATGTCTTCTAAAGCCCACATTTCGTGATCTGAAACAACACTTTTGCTCGGTGGTCAATTTGGTTTACCATTCTAAAAACACTGTCTGAAAACAAAGGCCATCCAAAACAAGTGGTTGACTCACACTCACGCCAAGGTCAATGACAAATATTCTGCAATGTACACCGTATCTCAGAAAATCAATAGAGCTACATCCCACAGCAAACATCCCATAAACAGGGACTTTGTATTGACCTAATGGAAAACGAATCATGACTCTGCTACAGTTCACAGCTTGTGCCAGCTAACTTAAAAGGAACCACACAGGTATGTGAGGAATGCCTGTAATGTGACCTGCTTTACACACTTTATGACAGTTATCTGGAGATCCAGATTACAGACAACCTGCAAGCCATCTAGCTGCTTACTGTAGTTGCACCATGTTGAGGTGGGTATGTTGAAAACACTTCAATGCAGTTATAGCATCCCATTTAAGCTACAGACAAACACACTTTGGTCAGCAAGTATTGATTAGTCGGATTTTCAGCTGCTCAGAATATTGAATGTCACTTAGGCGCAAAATAGTTTGAGACTAAATACAGATATGTGAGCAAGGGAAAGATCTGCTCTGTTTTAGGGATCTCCTGGTCTCCCCGCTGCAGTAAATGAGGGATAGGAGAGGAGAGGAGGGATTCTGCCTCTGACTCACCCTCAGCGTGTCCTTCATGCTGCGCACCTCCTCAGCCAGCTCCTCTCTCTCTACCAGCAAGTGTCTCAGCAGCTCTGACACACACACACACACACGCACACACACGATACTGAAGAAGTACAGATAGCTGCACTGACTCATCATTAATCCATATGTAAACTGTGGTTAAACAGCAAGCTCCTACCGATTGCTCCAGTGGTGGCATCCTTGCCAGGATGGAGCCCTAGTGAGGCCCGGTGGTGTTCTAACAGATTCAGGAGAGCCAGAACCATCTCCTCCCCAGGCCTGTCCAATCCCGCCTGGCAGCCAAACCCACTATCCCGCTCCAGCCAGCTGTGCTCCGAGGGGAAGCTCCCCGATGGAGAGCTCCGGGAGGTAGCCCCCTGCCCTGGTGGAGCCGGGCCAGTGGGACTGCTGGTTCGGCCCACAGCCCTCCCCCTGCTCCCCGCCTCGATCGCCGTCTCCTCTGGAGAACTGCTGCTATCCAGGCCAATAAGAGCCCACTCCGGGGGGACCGATAGTGTATGGCTCCAGTCAGTGATGGTGGTGTTGCTGGATGAGGCCGTTAGATTGGCCGCTCCTGGCGATTGGGTCCCCCGCAGTCCCTGGGATAAGGCCATGGCTGCCAGATCAGAGTCAGAGGGTGAGCTGGGAGGGGTGTGGAATAGATCTAAATGAGAACCTGGGGGGAGAGAGAGAGACAAAGAAAGAGACAGAGTAAGAAACATGAGCTTAGAAATTAGAAGGCACAGAAGAAGAGGGGAGGGGACTGAATAATGCTGCCCTCAGCTAAATCAGTATTTTTTCCCTGTTAAAATGTTCAGAGAGAGAGAGAGAGAGAGAGGACCCATCTTGGGCTGATGTTATGAATGCAGATCTATGCAGTCAATGTCCCTCTCTCAGACAGTGTCCCTACCTGATTGATGCTGCAGAGCCTCTACTGCCAATGTCATTGGCGCACACACACACACACACACACACACCCACCCCGCCCCAAGTGGCCACATCCTGAGAGACAAACTCCCTCATTGAATCTAGACACATCTTTCCACAGAATTACTTTGCTGTCTAAAACCAGCCAATCAATTAATCAACATGCGTAACCTTTGTATCCCCAAGTGAGACAGTCCCAGAATAATCTGTTTAAGATTCTCCCGTTTTCCCCAGTAAAGCAGTAGGTTTTTGCCGAATCATCAGTTAGCTAGCTGCTTCTAATGTACTGCAAGTGGCTAGAGCGGTGCGTGTATGTGCACACGCATAAAATCAGAAGAGCTATTCTCGTCCTTAAACCAGAAGGCTTCCTTAAATAGGGATGTAAGGAGCAGGTGTTTGTGTGTGTGTTAGAATGAGTTCCATCTAAACTTGACAAACCAGTAATTGAGAACAGCAAACATATACAGACACACCAACATACTGTGGAATTTTTTCAAATGCAGAAAAGTGGTCAAAAATTGTAATTTGGAACAGAACGATCTTTCTGGAACAGAAGCAGAAGCAGGCTGCTTTGGAAAGAGTTCCTGTCTGAGAGTTAGTTTAGTAACGATAAGTGATACTGACTGCATTCACAAAGGAGACCAAGAAGTGCATGTGCATGTTGGCTCGTATGTACGAAGGAGAGGAAGAGATACAGTTGTATAGTGTGTCTGCACGCTCAGGTGGGAAACCTGTGTGGCCATGGCCGTCCTTGCCAGCGTGGTTACCCATGATATAGCAGGCGCAGAGAAGCAGCTGGGCAATGTATCCCAGGGTCCTTTACAATTGTTTGTCCTGTTCCGTTTCAGAGCCACTGCAGTGAGGCTGGACAGTACCAACACCTACGAGCAGAGAAAGTTCATTTCATAAATATTTCATTATTATTTGTCTCACAGTGGCCAAACCTCACTCCAGTGGAAAAGACCTTCTGCCTTATCTGCCTATTAAGACTTTGTACAATGACAACACTTTACAAAAAAACTATATTAGGAGAGACTAAATCAAATAAAAATTGTGCTGGGTATCACTACTGACAATTCTGAATGCAAACACCACCATCAATGAGCTGCACCTCATCATTGCCTGTAAGAACCAAAGCAAAGGCCAGGATATTATCTGTGGGACTGATAGCTGGTTCCGAGTATCATTATCTTGACTGGCCTAAGGCCATCTAGGCTACATCTCAGGAAGAGGTATATCAGTGTGTGGAATTGTATTTTAGTGTAGGAATGCTGCATATTAAATAGATGATACCAATAATTATGTAGTGAAGTAAAATGAGTGAGTCATACCACAGCCATATCCGTCCTCAAGATTAAATGTAAGATAGTACATAGGATACTAGATACATACAACATATTGCATTAAATACTTACATACTAACTTACTATTAATGTTTAAGGTGTCTGCGATATGGGTCGTATTTGCCTAATGCTACACCTGCTGAATACACGTGTCAATGACCAGACAGCAAACGGCAAACAAACATTTGAGCTAAATGAAAAAAACACACTCTGAAATAAGACGAAGGCATAAGCTTTTGGCCATTAAAACGAAACATGTATCTTACCGCGTCACCACCTTAAAGCTTCAGGTTTTGAAAAGCCTTCCTTTTAGCTCACCTCCGCCTCCTAGCACCGCGTTCGGTCTTGCTACAGCTTTCCTAACATCCAGGCATATACATCCATGCAGATCGGGGTAGATGATTTAGTAGCTACGTGTTCTGTAGATACTGTGCAGATAAGTGAAAATTATTGAATGGAGAAAGGGGAGAATTTATTCAGTCCCGCGCCGAACTCACTTCTGCGCGGATTGCATCCCAATGCGGCAAACTGACAGCCTCAAGAGAAGAAAAAAAATCACGTTCACGACCAGGTTTTATTATAATTTGAGACGTTAAGGATTAATGCACTCGACTCCAACTCAAATTTGTTTTAGAAGGAGAAATACTAGAGTACATGCAATTTGTATTCAGGTGGGCGATACGGACATTTCCTATAGGCTAACTGAGCAGGTCTACATTTACATATTAAACTCTCTAAGTTTTAGCATAGATACAAAAAGCATATACATGGCAAGAACATTGAGATAACGTTTTTGAAGAACTTGGGTAAAATAAATGACAAATGTAAATGTAAAGATGTTTTTATTGTGGACAGAAAAATAACTGGCAATATTAAACATTATGTAGGCCTAATATTTATTATTGTATTTTGTTTTATATCACTACGGTTGGAAAGAGGCATGGCATGATGAAAGGTGGTAAATGTGTATTAACAACGTTCCTGTAATTAGTATTTGCTTTGTGAAGTTTGAATCTGCACCACGTTTAATCTGCAATTTTCAGCGCAATGCTGGATCACATGCGTATATTCTGGTATCAGTAGGCCTACTTTACGTCACTGTACATTTTTCTGCCAACTTTTTATTTTCCCTCCTTATATCTTGTACATCTGTATTTTGTACTCTTTACATATTCAAGCCAGGCTAGTAACTTTAGTTGTAATCTGTAATCTGTATTGATCTCTCTCACTCGCTCTCACGCGCTCTCTCTCCCGCTCTCTCTCCCTCTCTGTCTCTCTCTCGCTCTCTCTGTTCTACCTTTCATAACTTTTGTTCTTTTTTTTTGTTCAACCTTTAGAAACTTTTTTCTTTTTGATGCTGGGATATACAGAATATAAATCACAAGTGGGGTGCATTTCAAGGCAATCGTTTGGCGAAAAGACTATTTAGAAATCTTTAGAAATCTCATCCCTCTGCCAGGAACCTCGGAGTGACAATGGATGACGAGCTCTCCCATAAAGCCCACATTGCTGCGGTCTCCCGGTCGATAGGTTCACCCTCTAGTCTACAACATCCGGAAGATCAGAAGACCTGTCTGAGCATTCCACCCAGCTGCTAGTCCAAGCACTTGTCCTCTCCAAATTGTAGGCCTACTACTGCAACTCGCTTATAATACCTCATGAATAATGGCGTCTGTCCATATTTCACACCTTGTCTTACGCAAAAAAGGCGTATGGACAGAAAGCCTTTGAGAGGGCGTGCAGAAGACTGCGCTTGGATGTTGGCTACAATACACACATTTATCTAAGACGAGATCGTCTAGAGACATCTCTTGCTTGAACATAAAGCCCGTCAGGTTGTCTATTGCCTCATAAAACCACAACCGTACGCAGCAGCGACTTTCCTGGACAGGCAATAACAGTGAAAGGCGTCATTCCATTCACATGGATGTGACTGGCACATTGACCGTTTCTGTGTTGACACCGCGACACAATTTGATGTCAAGGATGACCTTCTCATTTAGGGCTATGAAGAGAGGATAGAATGTCTTCACTGAAAAAGGTAACCTATTATATCATGCTTGATGGTCATAACTTTAAGATGCTCTTAACACATTGTTAAAGGAGACATGACATGAAAACTTCGTTTTATTAGGTTATTTAACATTAATATGAGTTCCCTTAGCCTGCCTTTGGTCCCCCAGTGGCTAGAATTTTCGATAAGTGTAAGCCAAGCCCTACGTGTTCTTTTCCGCCTTTGACAAAATGAAGGCTCAATTGCTCTGTTTGAAAATCTCCCCCTAGTGACGTAGATAGGGGGAAGGTTACCTCCCCTCTCTCTGCTTTGCCCGCCCAGATCATCTGGCCCGCCCATGAAAAACTGAGCTACCACCGTGCAAGGGCAAGTGCGATATCAGTTTTTCCTGGAGAGACATCATGGCAAGCAAACAAACGATGCATAAAAGTTGCTCAGTGCTTGGATGTACAAATGCAAGCAAATCTTTTTTTAGTTCCTTCATCCGAGCCTCTGCACAACCACTATCTCAATTTTATTTTCTCTGGAAATGCCCCGACACAACTTCCCAAAGTTTTGCATGTCTGCGCCAAACATTTCAGCGACAACTGTTTCCACAACTTGGGACAATACAAAGCTGGCTTTGCTGGCCGTCTGTAATTGAAGACTGGATCAGTACCAACTCTCTTGGGTCCAGCTACAAACCTCGGATAAGTAAGTCAACTAAGGCTACATAATTGTGTTGCTTTACTGTATATGTTTACCTAGCTTGATACCCTTTGAATGTGGCTGTAACATCAGCTCTGCAGCTAGCAGCTAACAGCCCTGTTAACGATTAATTAGCGATTTAAAGTCCAGAAAACATGTGTGTGAATACACACTGTAATACCAGTGTTGTATTAACTGTTATTTGGATAGCCGTTCTGTTGTTGTTGTAATGGCGCATGCTCCTCATTAGCATTTAAAGCTACAGACACCAAAACAGCGCGTTCTGAGGAAAGCAAATTGTGGGACTACTCGTAGTGGCTATAATTCTGCACCATGGCTGAATTTTGGGAAAGAGACTTCAGATACAGTATTAGGGACCACTAAGGCCTATATAAAAGCATTCAAAAACAGCATTGCATGTCTCCTTTAAAGTGAAGTATTATGTTTCAGTATTTGTTTTCATTATAGGCTACACATCGAGCATTGCGTTACTTTGCTAACTGCCTAGATTCGTGTTTACTGAACCCTTGTGCGGTGTTCACATTTTAGTAACTCAGCCAGTGTTCGTGGGTCTGGTGGACCCGCTGCATTTTGGGGGTTTTAATTCCTCACAATCAAATATTTTAAGTTAAAATACTCAACAGATGTTTACTTCATCCCAATTATAAGCAATATAAACAGCATATATTGTTAATAATTGCCCTTTACTTTTGTTAGATTACATGAATGAATTAAAGTGCTATTCGTTTTTTTTTGTAACATGTAAAAAAAGAAAGAAATCAGTTATAATCAAATTCAGAATGGAAAAACAGTCAACAAATCTACAAATGAAGGAGGTTTTTCATAACTATAGATTTGTATTTAGGCAATTTGAATTTCCTTAGAAATGTAACCCATTCAGGTCAGTTTACACAACACAAGCCGAACTCTCATTCCTTGATTTTTTCCTCCATCAGGCTTCCCTGTGTAGACTTGTAAGTTTCAAGCATATGAGGAAGTGGCATCACAGGTAGCAGAGATCTTTATACCATAATTTGCAGGTTTAGATATACTGCCTAAAGGGGCAGCGGCCCCTATATGGCATCAGCTACACATCAATTGTGACATTAGGCCCAGGGTCGTAAAACAGGGGGAGGCAGTGACCCACTTGTCTCACACTGTCTTGATGGCAGCTAGCTTGTCTCTCTGCCATTGAGCTGGTCTGTCGTTTCGGTTATCAAATCGGATAATCCTGGAAATTATGTGGAAGTTTTCCTGAGACGTTGTTGCACGGAAAAGTTATCTGCCAGTTTCTGCATCCCACAGGGATTCAGTGGATTCCCATTTGGACCTGAAAAGTCCAGCAAGGATAAGAACCCCAAAGTACACATGTCAATGGGGTTGGTCCATCTCTTTCTACCTTTCTCCAAAAACATGCCCTCTTTCTAAATGAGTGCAATCCAGAATCATTTTCTGGATGGAATCTAGGATGAAAAGCTCAAAAGAAGACTTGATGTCCTGCACATGAGTAGGCACCATGTGTTGTTACTCATGTGTTAGCCCTGGATGCATCCTTATCACATTGGCAGCCATGCGGTGTGGCTCATTTCATGGGCTAGAAGGCCATTCAATTTCATCATATTTTGACATCCATATTTCTTCACTTGCTATCTAACGGGCTTGTTCTGGTCGTGGGGCTGGCTGCTGATGGGGTGGTCCTTGAGCTGACTAATGACCGGTTGGTCCTGGGGCTCGTCTTCGTTTTGGAACTAGCTTATGCTCAATCTCATCCTCTTCTTCAAAGTCACTGTCCGACTCTGAATTTGCAGAAATTACTCTACATCATCATCAAAAGCTTCTCTCTCTTCCAAAATCAATTGCATGGCCCTCTGAGCAGAGAATCTTTTGGCCATCTTGATCAGTTGTGATAACTAATCACACTGGCAAAGCTATATTTATATTATCCCACCCCCAATTTGCAGATGGGATAGAGTATGAGGAAATAAAGATTGGTTCCCGCAAGACAGTAAAATGTGAGAGCAGACAGGTGTCGGTGCTTGAATCTGTCAACAATTTTGCAACATTGTGCGGGAACGGCAGGGGCAGAACTACAAAACTCTCTCTTTCTCTTTCACACACACACACACACACACACACACACACACACACACACACACACACACACACACACACACACACACACACACACACACACACACACACACTCTAACAACAGGCCCAGAAAGGAGGAGGACAGAGTGAATGTACACAATTTCCACACTCTTATCAGCCCTGGGTCCAGTGGACCCGAACATCCCGTATGTAATATAAATGTGTAGGGGGGGTGTACAGTGTGTGGTCATTGAAAATGTGTTCTGATATATGTTCTTCACAGAAAATGAGCCAAGGCCAATGAGTCTCAGTTTGAAAAAATAATTAATCATATCATTTTTCTTTTGATAAAAACTGAAAACGGGTCCCACAGACCCGAACACCACACAAGGGTTAAAAGACCATTGGTAGAAAGATATCTTGACAGATGACACGAATATTACAGGATGTGGGCTTGACGTTTGTAAAGACATATTTGTTTGCGTCATTGTAGACTTGACGGGAGTTACACTGTGATGGCTTTTGTAGGCTGGAACCATCTAGACCTGTTTAAATATTCACAGGACATGCTTACCTATAGCCTATTATCAACATTCTTGAGACTAGAATTAATTCTTAAATAGCTGCCTGATTTTTCATAAAGTTCAATCAACCCTTGAGTGAACTTGCTCATTATCAAGATTAACATCAACAACTGTAAACAGTTTAATGTCTAAATAAAGTTTATCAGAGGAAAATAAAATGTTTTAGTGCAGTTTGTGGAAAAAATATGTTAACCCTTGTTCTGCAAAACCGTAACTATGTGTTTAATGTAATGGGGTTTGGAGAAGAGCTGTGTTGAAGTCAACGTCTAGGAAATTAATGCACTGAAGGCTATGCGTTCATATGTAGGCCTACTTGTGGCCACTCTGTATAACCTTTGAACTAGTCAAGGTCATGCATGTGTGATTGATGTTAGACTGAGCAGATGTACAAAAGATCAGTATGAGCTCTATCTTTAGACATAATGCTCTTCAAAATGTTGGATATCTAGTTCACCAATTGGGTACTATGCTAATCTATATGGGGTCTACATCTTAAATGTCTAATTTCAGTGCCAGTTTTATGAATTTAGTAAGTATAGAGCTTATGCTGTCATTTCTCCTTGTCTTATACATGTTACATGATACATTAAGCTGTTCTGTGTTTATGTCTAGTGACTCAACTTCATTGTACTATTTCCATCCAAATTGCTGTATCTGTCACAGGTGTTGCCATGGCTACTTCAGACACACTGCTGTATTTTCCTTGACAATAACTCAGGTAAGATGTCGGAGTGCTGACTAAATCAACATGATGAAAGAAAGAATGTCACATCCATCAAACAGAAAGCAGCAATTCCGTAGCAATGATCTGAGAATAGCTGAGCAGTAAGTGGAGGAGCAGATAGTTTCCAACCCTGCTGTAGGCTGCTTGCACTGTCTGCTCAAGTAGGAAACATACCTCAGCTGAAAGCACTACACAGCCAGAGCCGGCTCTGCCAACAAGCAGATCAAGTGCTGCACATGGGCACATGGGGCCCCTGTGCCTCCAGGGGCCTCCTTGACTGTGTCCGATCCACAAAAAAACAACTTCTGGTAAAATAGCCTCAAATCAGCTAGAAAAGTTGTTTGTTGTCTTTGGGTCGCCCCGACCCCTCAAGCACCCCACAGATGTAGAGTAGGATATTTTAGACTTGGGCCAGCCAACTATACAGACCGTTTATTTCTAAATTACTTAAACAACATTCACAGCCCAGTCCTAACTTTTATGGTAAGTTTCTTTAACTTAAACCATCCTTATTTCCTCCTGCCAGAGATGTTGTATGAATGATAGTTATGCAATTTGTTGTACAGTGGCCATGCAATCAAGTGCCCCTTAAAACTCTTATCTGGGCTGTGATTACAGCTGTACACCAACAATGCATGATCAAGATTGTACTGATTGTTCGTTTGTTGTATAGGCTGGGCTCTACGTTTAGTTGCTTCATCAGCATGATGAAGGTACATCGGAGATCTGATCTCTGCATCAGAGAAATGACATGAAGGTTTGATGTTCACCGAAACTCAGCAGAGGGTTTTTTCCAGTGTTCCTCCTCAGACCCTGTGCAAGATCAAGCCTGACTCATCACTTTCCCAAGGTTGTGACTGAGACTGTGCATATTAATTGCTTACAGCAGGCGTCATTTGGAGATGGCAAATCTGCCTACTCGGTTCTTGATTAAAAATAACCTTGAAGAGGAGCTGATATGAAGGGAATGGGATGTTATATAATGTGCTTTTCAATATTTGGTTATTCAGCAAAGACAGATAGAGCAATACCTCTGAAAAAATATTGGAATTATTCATTAGGCATTAAAAGTAAAAATAATGTGTGTATGTATTTTCATTGTATTTGAGCTATTTCTATATCATACTTAGCCTACTACATGCTACTCCGTATATCCTCATTGGCATGCCCTGTCTCATGCACCCCAGCAGGAAAGTCAACCGCTTTCTCAACCTCCACCACAAGGTGACACTCTCTGCTTGGAGAAGGGCCTCCTATGTGGCAAAGTGCCAGTCTGTCTGGTTAAGGTTCCACCCAATGTAATATTGTGTCTTGAATGAGTGTAAAATATGTGGCCCAGGTTGGAGCCTGCTTTTGCA
This sequence comes from Hypomesus nipponensis, assembly GCF_054491055.1. NCBI lineage: Eukaryota > Metazoa > Chordata > Actinopteri > Osmeriformes > Osmeridae > Hypomesus > Hypomesus nipponensis. Next base: position 13,686,346 of record NC_140366.1, on the reverse strand, counting down.
TGTCTTGTACGCAATACGTTTGAGTCTGGCTCATGTGTGTGGGTTTGGGTTTAGATGACCTTCAGGCATCACTGCTGCTCTAGAGTTATCTATCTCCGGTCTCCAGCCTGTCTGGCTCCAGAGAACTAACAGGCTTGAAAACATATTTCTTATTTTCCTGCTCCTCTCAGTCCATCCTGCTCCACATTCCACTCCTCCCTTTGAGCCCCCACCAAAGCACCTGTGCTGGTCTAACTCCCTTAAAATAAATCAAATAAATCACAGATGCATTCTTAATCATGTCAATTGCCGGGTGCTACTTTGTATTTATTGCTGAGGGAAGGTGGAGAGGTGTTGAGTGGCATTTCTCTGGAGGAGAGCAAGTCGTCAAGCCAGGCGTAGTCCTTGAGCTAGCAGCAGGCAAATAACTAGCCGTGGCTTTCTGGTCTGCACTACCATAATTAATGCTCACCTTATTCAAATGAGGGGCAGGAGCACAATAACGCAGGGACCGGGGTTCTCTATTCAATGTCTACAGCAGGGTTATTTATTCTACAGGTTGGTACTGTATATTTGATCACTTGACTTCAGCCCGAAGCAGCAGTTTACTGTAAGTCAAACTGTACATGGATCAGTTTATCCTGTGAAGAGGTGGCCTTTAGCTTGTAGTTATACTGAGGATGAAGATTTTTTATGTGGGGAAAACAGTTTGGTGATTGCTAACTAGTTTCTGTGCTAAGTTTCCCCGTTTTACGTGATGTGTTGTGAAATCAGATGGGATCTCATTGACTTAAGCTGTCTTGTATTGACTTCCTTCCAGCTTTGCAGATTAAATCAGGATGGGTTTACACTTTTGATAGTTTTATAAGATGCTTATCAGGAATTTGCCCTCCTCTCCCCAGCAGTAGCCCCCACCCCACCCTTCCAAAGTTATGACCACTTCAGCCTAATGCCAACTAGCCGCACATTACCTCCTAATCGATAGCATCCTCTCAGAATCCAGTATTTATATTTTTTCTCCAGATTTTCCCTTCACAGTGTTCAGAGAGGGAAGAGATCAGTGAAAGAAAGGGTACGTGAGGTGAATTTGAGGGTTGCCCTGAGAGGAATCTCATTATTAATGATGAGTCTTGCTGTGGAGAGAGGTGCTTTGCATCCAACTTGTGCCAGTCACATCCATGTCGTTTTTTACAGAATAATAAAGTTGATCATATTCATACCATTTATGATTACATAAGGTAGTGAACCATATCGATGAATGTTTTATCTATGACTAGTATGTCTCTATGATGGACAAGGTTACAAGAACCATCAGATTCCCCCTTAACTAATAATATATACTGTAGCCTACACTTTTGGCTCAGTTTGGCTTGCCTGATGATGCTAGCCTGCATGTGGTCATACGAGGTTGAACTATGAGGGTAATGTCAGTGTCCCTCACTGACCTACGAGACGAGGAAACCTCTTTCTGTGGGTCCGGTGAGGAAGTGATGTCATTACAGAATTGTGGCTGGCTGGTGCTTTATTGAGCTTGACATTTTATTGCCAAAAGTATCGGGCCCCACGACTGCCACCCTAGTGTGCTACAGTAACAGACCGGAAAAGAGGTGGAGGAGAATGGCTGCGAATAATAGTCAAATACAATACAACCTGAAGAGGTGAAGAGAGACAGAAGGGGAGAGAGTGGGACAGAGAGAGAGTGAGGTGGAGGCGATAAAGAGCAAGAGATACATTGCAACAGGGAGGGAGAGAGAGAGAGAGGGAGGGAGAGAGAGAGGGAGGGAGAGAGCTTGTGGACTAAAAATCCAGATAGCTGCAGGATCCTGGATCCGTGTGGCTGTTAGTTCCAGGTCCGTGTTTTGCGCTGAGCACTTGGAGCTTGAGAAACATGCAGCGCGCGCCTCTGTCTCTCCCATTGCTGCAGTGGAGGAGCGCACGCAGAGCCCAACACTGTTCCTGGTGTTACATAGCCTCTCCCCCTCCTCCCCAGCACTCCATTCCTCTGAGGGCTTGGATAAAATAGAGAAACAACGCCAAATAATCAAGAGAGAAAAAGTGAGACAACAAGAGAGAGACGTAAGCTGTAGGGACAGACAGAAGACCCGACTGCAGACTGAGATTGGTGTGTGTGCGCTTCTCATGACGGTTCCATGCCCTCCCATCATCGTGTGAAAACGCGGCGTATGCGCTCCAATGTCTCCAGAACCTAGTCGCGCTGGAAGGTAAGAACATTTGGGATTCATGACCTGATGCCACACTCTAAAGACCGCAGACCCAGCCACAGTGCCTCCATCATTTTCACATGGCAGAGGAAAACGCCACTTCTTTCTCATTCTCTCTCTATCGCTTCCTCCTCCTGTCTGCATGTCATTTTGTTTTTGTCAGGTGTGGTGTCTCGCAGATTGAAAGGAACAGGCAGATTGAAAGTTGTCAGTGGAGGTGAAGTACTTTGTATTCAGCAAACCAAGGAGGTGAAATTCACCCTAAGCTGTGTCGAAGCATGGCAAGTGGAAGATATCAGCTACACGCAACACGTTCATATTTATATGGACAGCATGTTGCTTCATTCTTTCCATGGATGGATATGTGTAAGGGTTTGTGTGTATGTGCGTGGGTGGTTGGGTGTGTATGTCTGTACATGTGTGTATTTGTCTGTGTGTGTGGGTATAGGTGTGTATATGCATGTGTGTAAATTTGTGTCGGTGTACATGTGTGTGTTTGTCTGTGTGTGTTTGTCAGCAGAGTAGGAGGGACAACCTCCCAGCCTTCTTCATGGGCAGCAGGGGGGATTTAACCTGGGGAGATGACCAACATCACTAGATGTGACTGCTGGTGTTTGGCTTACTGCAGTGTTTCATCACAAATTCCCCAAATAAATAAAATTCACTGTTGAAGAAATGTTGCCTAGCGATAATCTCATACAGGAGTCCTTCGACCGCAGTTTCCCGATGGAAATGATTTTCCCATTGGTTTCTGTCAGAGTGATGTTTTTTTAATGGTGTCAAACTGAAACGTTTAACTACCGGCAGCAGCATTGACATCACACTGAGGGCTATGTGTGTGCTGTTTATGAAGACAGAGATACCCAACAATATAGAGCAGAGGGAGTAAAATAAATAATGGGAGCAGGAATGGCTGGTGGAATGGAGAGAGAGAGAGAGAGAGAGAGAGAGAGAGAGAGAGAGAGAGAGAGAGAGAGAGAGAGAGAGAGAGAGAGAGAGAGAGAGAGAGAGAGAGAGAGAGAGAGAGAGAGAGAGAGAGAGAGATAGATAGGCTACCACATAGAAAGGAAAAGAGAGAGCTCTCCTCCCTCAGTGGGTACTGTTTGAACCATGTGGTGTTGTACAGCTGAGCCATGGTTTCCCCATCTTCTTTCTGTCCCTCACACACTGGGCTGGTACTACTTTCAAGCCCCATGGAGACCTCATAACCCCCATCCCACACACACACACACACACACACACAAGCACACACACACACACACATCCTCCCTCAACATCCCAGTAGATTAGAAGCAGCTACTCAAGCTCCTACTAAACACACAGTTCTGCAGTTAAGCAGCATCACAGGGCTTTGGCCACGTCTGCTGTGTGTGTGTGTGTATACCATTAGGAGATCATTACCCTGTGCTAGGCTTGTTAGCTTCAGGCAGTACAGTGTGATATACTTGGCCTCAATGAAGACATACTAATCTTCACTGTTATTGATATAATCCCTCAATTCCTGACTGAGGAACAGTACAGTTGGGAAAACATGTATTCATAGTATGTAACCCACACACACACTCAAATATGCAGCAAAGACAAATCTCTAGTCCACATTGCTGTATGAACCATATCGAGCACCATACATTTGAATCAAGGTGTCTGGTGGAGGTGGTCATTTGTCATCCCTGGCAGAGGAATGCAGAGGAGAGTCTCAGAGGGATTGGCCAGCTCGTTACCTCACAGCTAGCTCCAGTATCTGCTCTCAGGTGCCCTCTCCTCCTGGCGTTTCCCCTGTCCAGCTCCACGATCAACCGCCCCAAAGCGTCGCTTCTGCTCCTCCTCCTCTCCCCTCCCAAGGCTCTATTCTGTGTTTGGAGCATGGTCCTTATCAATCATACATCCTCAATTTATGAGCTGGGTAATGTGCTTATCTGGCCTTTAGTTTCTGTCACGGGATTCCTCACGCAATGCTTTATGGGCCATAAAAGCTGTGTGTAGATCGAGCCCTGTGATCATAAGCCAAATGTATGGACTCCCTCCACCCCTCTATCTTTCTCGCTATACCTCTCTCTCTTTCTCTCCACCTCTCTCGCTCTTCATATCTTTGGTCTCATGGTTCCGTGCAGGCAGTTCAGTTGTATATCTTTCCACTGCAGGTTAGTGGGATCTTTCAGTAGGCTTGTGTGTGTGTGTGTGTGTGTGTGTGTGTGTGTGTGTCAGTGTATGAACAGTAGGGCTTTCTAGGGGTGTAGTAGGAAGAGTCACTACATGATGCGTGTTGTAGCCTACACTGCTTTGAATCACTGCTCATGTAGTGGTTGTGCTTCATCATGGGATGGGGTGAGTGTGGGTGTCTGAGTGAGTGGGTGGGTGGGAGAGTGAATGTGAGTTGGACTGGAGAACATTCAGAGCCTTTACATCCATTGTGCCTGTTACATGCACACGCACACATACATGTTCATGTGTACACTGCAATCTGCCATTCAAATGTATTGAGTGTGTCACATACATAGATACACACACACTATGTCTAGGCCTAGTATTGGCTGGGAAAGTTTAGTGGGACGTTTGGTGTTGGGTGTGGCAGCCAGCCCTTTGAGTGAAAGTGTCAAAATAACTGGTCGGTACGATATTAACTTTCCAAAAAAGGACATAGCATGTTAAGAACAAGACTGGCAGTCTTCCTACGGGGAAACCAAGCCATTTCACTCACTCCAGTGCGGCACTGTTGCAGAGTGTGTGGGAGGCAGAGGCAGAGGAAAAGGATGTTCAGCTTGATGCAAATTCAGTTTGGATCTGCGATATTTCTGCTGCTGCTCTTGTTATAAAGGGCTGAGAAGGATCTAGATGTGCTATCAACTGTCCATATGTTTCAATGTAAAGCTACAGTTGGATGTCACAGGTGTCCCTGCTTTGCTCAATTGTGCAGCCTTCCTCCCTCGCCATTTTCCCTCTTGTGTTCTCTGACCTACAAACACCTGGTCTCCCACTCCTATTCTAAACAGCGCATTAGCCAGCTACAGTACACAGACAGTTAAGCTAGCTATTGGACAGCATGAGCGGGTTGTATTGATGACTGTGAGGAGTGAGGTTAACCCATTCCTCTGTGTTACCACTACACTAAACCATAACTCCTACTTAACATCATAAGACATGCTCTTCTGGGAGTGACATTGTGTGAGGTGGGGGTGGAAATAGGGAAGTAGACCTGGGGTCAAATGTTTCTCAGGAGTGTTAGGAAACTTTCTTATCCTGGCACGAGTGTGTGCTCTGTTCTGTGAGAAGCTGGAGCGGTTAATAATGGAAGCACCTTCTGCTGTGGTCCCTGTAGCTCGCCTAATGAGGACTGGCTTCATCCTCTCTCTGACACTACGCAGAGCGGGATGTACTGCTCTCCAGCCTGTTTCCATGGAGATGCTCAGGAGCTGTAGTGTGTGTGTGTGTGTCTGTGTGTGTTTTCTCTGTACATTCCACCAAACAGTGGTGCTTTATAGGATCTGGGCCAGAGCACACAGTCTGTGTGTATGTGTGTGTGTGGGTGGACTTGTTTAGAGAAGGGTTATTTGTGTGTGTGAGTGTGTGTGTGTGTTTCTGTGAGATTGTGTTTTGAACATGCATCTTTGTGCGTGCAATGGTGGGCTCCATTGCGTAGGTGGGTTTTAGTGTATAATGAATAACTGCCAATATGTATACACTCATACAGAACATGCAGTAAGTATGTGAATGCTTGTATGTAAGGTGTGTATTATGGAAAGTTTGTACAGTAACTAAGTGTGTATGCATGTATGGATAGGAGGGGAAGAGATTCTGCTCTTTTCTTGTTGGTATCTCCTCCTCTGATGTGGAACAAGAGCAGACCTCTCTTCACTGCTCTGTCTCTGTTAAAAGCTGGGACGCATGGATCTATTCAGGTCTGGAAATGACAAATGACACAAAGGCTTCCAGACTCTGACTTGTCTGTTTCATGGGAGAGTCTGAAACAATTATTGAATGAATCATAGACCAGCCAAATGTGTTTCGGTGCCCTCTATGTACTTGTTCATGCATTTAGGATATTTCGGACAACGCAGCTCGCCAACGTATGTTTTTTCGATGACTCACAGCTGTACTAGTGACGCTCCGACTGTGACCCATCCAGATGTGTGGCAAGATCCGAGGTAAAGGAAACGACCCTAGCTCGACCCTGTAGGGCTGCAGAACAAGCAGGACAGCTTCCTCTGGAATAATGAGTCTCGGTTTCTATAAACAGCCACCAGGGGATTGAGGTCCTGAGGTGAGCGAGGGAGCTGTGAAATAGGTTTCTTCTTTCAGTTTTTTTTTGCCTGAGTAATGCAATGCAGACCTTGACAGACACAGCGAGGGATGCTAGAATGGGGGAAGCCCTGCAGAAGAATCTTCCTGTTGAGATGGAACAATCCCTCTCCCCCTCACTCCTGTCAAGAATATTTGGATAGTTGTTTTGCCTGAGTTTTCAAAGGATTACCTGCCTATCGTGGTGCTGGGGTTGAGGGGGTACTTTGAAATTAAATGGGATCTTGGTCAGGTATCTGAATGGCCAGATGTCTGATTTTCAACCTAACATAAGCTATGGAAGTCTACAAAAGGATTTCGTAGCTGCTCATCACCCACAATTGGAAATTCATATATTTAAAAGAAGAAACGACAGCATCGACCTGTGTTGCTTTAATCGGGCTCTCGCCAAGCATAAAATGTATGAGTGTTGTTCTTTCTTTCTCCTTTTAGCATCATGTAGATTGAACCGCTCCCCAGGAGATAATAGGATTGCCTTTGTGTGTGCAGGTTTATCCCGTGGAGAACTCGGGGGCTGACAGCCACTACACTGGGGGGAAAGAGGGGGCTTATGGGATCGGGGTGGGAATCGGAAGTGAGCGTGTGTTCATTTGTGTGGGCTGCCATCTCCACCTCTGACTTGGTCTCGAGCTAGTGTCACAGAGCCTGCCGGTCGTTGATGGCAGGGGGTGTCAGACTCACCCAAGATGTCACACGCACACACACACAAACACACACACACACACACATCCTCACTGGTAATGCAGAGCGCTGATGCTATTATGCTAACCTCACAGTGCAGTGAAGAGGGCTCTGGACTAAGCTTTCTTGGTTGGCTTGGCAGGTGAGCACAGCACATGCATGGTAACATGTGCATTCACACACACACACACACACACACACATACACACACACACACAGAGTTGTGCCATTGATTTGGGAAACTAATGCAATTCTGAACCAAGCTTAACTAGAGAACTCATACGGGAATAGGAAAGTCAATGGTGTTTAGAACCTGAATGGCTGGTTCAGTAAATCATCATTTTGTCTTTACACAATAGTGCCTGACAACTTTTTAGCAAGATATGTTTGGTCAGAAAAGCAAACAAGAGCCAGTAGATACAATTAACTAGCAATTTTTTCCAGATAGTGGAATACAACTTGTGCCCTTGACCTTATGCTCCACCGGGGCCCTTTGGCTGGTTATGAGAGTGTGTGTGTCGTGCCCCCTGCTTGGCTCTGTGAGGGGGGAGCCCCCCCACGCCCTGCCCAGCCTTTCATCCAACTCAGTCACACACACAGCTGATTACTGTCCAACCTGTGCCCTCTCAGTAACATGCTGGGAACACTGGGAGAAGAGCAGAAGTCTGTGGTTTGCCACCAAACTGCTGGACCCTCCCAGCAACATTACAGACTGCTGGAACCATCCAGAAATGTTCCCGGAATGTGGGGTTTCCAGCTACGTTGCTATGACGTTCTAGCAATGAACTTGACTGCAATATTCTAGCAATGTAACTGAGATATTAACCCAAGGTTAGTGTAACATCCCAGTGAAGTTAGTGTGACATTTCAGCAATGTTATTTCGTAGTGTTGCTTACTAAAGAGGTGGTCACCTGCAAGTAAGAGACGCAAGATTGAATCTATGAAAGGGCACTTAAGTGAGGAAGTGATACTGATGAAAGACACAAACACCGGTGAAACATACTTCTTGGTTATCTCAGTGTATCTGTGTATTTCTGTACCGGCTGGCTGGACAGTGATCCCAGGTAATCCCACAGTGGAGGTCAGTGAACCATAGCTGGTTTACGCTTGTTCCCTGCAGGCTGTTTGACATTGGTGTCCAGGGACTATGATAGCTTGATTTAGGTGTACACCTCATGTAGACACATGCATGTACGCACACATGCACACACATTCGCTCGCACACACCGGGCTATACTCCGATAACACAGGTTCCCAGCCCAAGATTTCAAGACTAATTGGCTGTGTAGACATCTGCTTAATGTCAAGAGGGCAGAAGCTGGCTGAAGAACACATCTATGCATAAAAGAAGACGCCAGTGTCAGGAACTCGTGATTTGGCAAATTCAATGTTCATTAATATCTGTGTTACAAATGACTAGGATGTTATCCTAATTGCTAAGCTGCAAAGTCATACCAAAGAGATGGCCACAAGCCCCAGGACTGGCAGTTCAGAGGCTGGCCCGGTCAGTCAGGTTTGATGCTCAACTCCTCTCCTCTGTCTGAGGCGTTAGCCCTCTCAACTGTGCTCAAATGTGTGACGACCATTTGTGCTCAGACTCTACCCTGCAAGGTTGCGGCAGGCTGATGTTGCCTAGCTACAGGGGACGGGGAAAGGGGGCATCGTCATGGTGAAAGCACGGGGTCGGGGGTTAACCATCTCTGACGTCATCAGGACCCTCATTAGTACTCCTTTGCCTCAGTAAGTGAGTGTGGAGAAATCAAATAGCCGTAACACCTGGTTCACACTGTTGCATATTTGTGTGGACTGTGTGGCATGTCTATGCAATCCTTATGAGTGCGTTTCACTTTTCATTTTCAAAATGGTGGATTTTACAACAGAAATACGGATGCAGCTAAACTTTTGTGTCCCTACGCATGCAAAGGACCATGGCAAATGAGTGCAAAGGAGTATTTTTTGCTACACCCACCCACTGCAGACGCATCTGTAAAAATAAAATTGTGATGTGTAAAGTCTTTGCAATTAGACACTTACTAATTATGTACCTAGAAATGGCCTCTGCAAGGCAAATCCTCTGCACACATTGCTTTCAAACACTTCAATGTAATTGATCTCTGTGACTGTGTGTGTGTGTGTGTGTGTGTGTGTGTGTGTGTGTGTGTGTAAGGGCAACAACAGCTGGTCTGGGAGGTCTAATGTGGAAACCAAAACACCCTCCACCACCCTACTGTGATTTCTGAGCCACTTTTCTGGAACATTAGACTAAGTCTGGAACCTCTAAGGCTGATTTCTCTCCGCTCTCTCTTTCCCTCTCTTCCCCTTCATCTCTCTTTCCTTATCTCTCTCCCTCTCTCCCTCTCTCTTTCTGCTAGCAGTAGCGCAGTAGAAACAAACATATTGCTGAGAACATTATGTTCGTTACTGTCTCCGTCCTCTCCTACCGACTCTGTTCACCACACATACACACACACACACACACACACACACACATCTCCCCACCACAACACTGGTCATGAGGGATGACAGCCTATCATGTATCCACCATCTGCTGCTCTGGGAACCACTGTTTTGTGGGTAGAGAGTTACTCTGACCTGAGGGCAGAGGGCCAGGGGCCACAGCTGAGCAGCAAGAGTGAGGGGAGCTCCACCATGCCTGGCTTCCTGGCTGGCTGTCCTGGATGAGCTGGCCCTCTGGTGCTGGATCCTCGCGTTGCTTCATCATTTCATTTGGCCAAATCCAAAGGGTTACAGGAGATGCACTACTGTCATACTTCAAGCTCAGGGTTTCAAAAGAGCTCTCAGTCACATTATATTTACTGTACAAGTCAGTGATTGTGGAATTCTCTATGATTTCCTGTTCCCCAAAATAGAGCAGTGCTCGGGGTGGCCCTGAGAGATGCCTACATGTACGGTGCAGTACACAGGAAAGGAACATGTCGTCGGGGCGCAAATAGAACTGTTGTTTTTTTTTCTTCCCCAGTTTGGATTTTAGCCCGAAAGGTGGGTTCTTCCTTTGATCTCAGATTTGGGTCACAAGCATTGGAAGCTCGTAGAAGATTGTGTCGTGTGTGTGTGTGTGTTAGTATAGGAGAGCAGAGAGCCGTACAGAGAACAGAACACTACAGTACATGGGGTGTTAGTGTGTGTGGGTGTGTGTGTGTGTATTATCTCTAGTACAGTATGCGTTTGATTTGTTGACTGACATAAAAGACTAGCATCACACAACACTTGGTCCATAGGCTGCATTCTCACTACACTGGCATTTCTGTCCAGGTGTCTCCTCCCAGGGCCAAACAGCACTGTGAAACTAGACCCCTGGGATCAGAAAGGTTCAACCTGACAATAAGCTCCAAGCATGGGCTCCAAGTATTGGAAAGAGTAAACACACCTGACATCTGCTCTCGTGCTGCTGTAAGGGAATTCAGGCCTTGAGTATCTCCCTCTCTCTCAAACTCTCGTCTGTCGAGCTTACTTCCCTCTCCTCCGCTCTCCCTCCAGTCTTCTTTTCTAACCATATACCTCGCTTTCCCTTTTCTCCCCCTCTCTCCAACCCCCCCGCCCCAACATACTCTCTCTAACTCTCTTTTCTTAACACTTTTTTCTTCTCCTCACCCCCCATTGTTTCTGCTCTCCTCCTCTCCCCTGTTCCCTCCCTGGCTCCTACTGTAAAGTGTCTCCCTTGGAGAACCTCTGGGGTTGATTCCAGGTATCCATCACCACCTTCTGCTCCCTGAGCTCTCCAGAGATCCAGCTCTGCTGCTCTCAGTGGCGAGCAGCCAGGGATGCAGCACGGGTCACCGCAGTTTCACCCCCTTATCTCCTCGCACTGTGACAAGCCGAGAACTGAACGCCGTACGCCGCCCACAATCCATGGCAGCCTATCCCTGCCAAGCCCTGAGGGAGAGGAACTGAAAAGATTCACGCCAACAGGATCAGAGTGGGAGGCCAGGGCATGGGAATGTCTCACGACAAGACCAGATTAAAAAGATCTGATGAAATTTAGATGGGTCGCTTAGATTTTTTTTTTTTAAGACTGCAGCGATAATTAGCATAGAGAATATGCAATACGTGGGCAGTGTCTGGAATGAATGGGTATATTATTATTTTGTATGTGGCGTTAAACATCATGTTTATGGCCCATTAAAATGCCAACATGCTTTGTGCACATTGTAGCCCTGTTGTTTAGATGTTTACTGCTGGGTAATTTGTGAGGTGACAGTGAGTCACTACTGTAGTATCTGTCCCCCCTGCATTTTTCTGTTATGTAACGTTGTTTTAGTCATGATTAAGTTACTGACAATGGGAACAATGTTTTAGCCATGTCATTTATCTCATTTCCTGACCTACAGGCTGTGCTCCCTCTGTGTGGAGAAGACTAAAGTTGTAAGCAGGAAGAGGTACCTCACTATCTGTCTCTGCTGCTGACATATTTGGCGTTGCCTAGCAACCGGTTTCAGCATTTTTCTGAAGGATAGCCACATCCAAAAAAAGCAACTGTGAAAGCTAAGTTCCTTGTTATCCCGCTGTGGACATGTGCAAGCTGGACTCTCTCTCTCTCTCTCTCTCTCTCTCTCTCTCTCTCTCTCTCTCTCTCTCTCTCTCTCTCTCTCTCTCTCTCTCTCTCTCTCTCTCTCTCTCTCTCTCTCTCTCTCTCTCTCTCTCTCTCTCCTTCTCTGTCTCTTACTCTTTCACTCTATTTCATTGTCTGTCACTGAGCTGTAAAATGTATATTTTCGGATGTTCTCACAAAAGCTAAGGGCATTATTCTCATTGGCTGTACAGGACTTTAGTTGTGAGATTTCATTGTTAGACCATCACTGTAAGTGGCAAAACCTTTTTGGGGAGAGACAGAGCTATCTAAGCTTAACCATCCCCCATACTGCTGCGATCACTGGATCTTTGCTGATCTCAAGTTTGGTTCATGAGCAGTCTGCTTCCACAAACGAACCAGTTCCATTTGACTCAACCGTGCAATACTCCCAAGCAGGGAAGCAGTCCATCTAACATGGTGACATCACATGGTTTTGTTTCACCATTAGGTTACCCCCCTTTGGAGGGTATACCCCCCACAGTGACGAGTCATGGGTCTCATTAACCTCTCCCACCCTCAGGGCTGATGGCTTGATGAGCTATCATAGGGGAGGGGCTATATCCAGGGGTGGGTGGGAGGAATGTTTGTTCAAGGACACATTCATACTGCTAGTCTACATACATGAAATATAACATGTATTAGCTACTGTGCATGTAGAGATGCAGTACTAGAGTTGGTATGGGTCTAGCTGTGGTAAGGACCACTAGTTATGCACTACCATAGTGCCTGTAGCCGCGGCAACCCTGTCTCAATTTGATATGATTTTGAGTGAAAATTAGGAGGGTGTTTTATTGTTGTGACACTTTGACACAATCCAGTAAAGGTAAAAAGAATCCACCAGTGACAGGCTAGAGCAGCCCCAGCAGCTGCTGATGTCACAATGTCTGGTCTTTATCTTGACTTCCTTCCTCTGTGTTGCTGCATTTATGAACAGGCTGTTGTCAGCGCACACAGAGGCACAGCCAAATGAGATTCAGCTCATAAAGGTCTGGCGGAGGTCCAGCTTCCACATCTTTGAGGAAGCTGTCAAACTAGCTGGTAAAGAGGAGCGGAGCACCTGGTGAGGATGGGCTCAGTGTTATGGGCTCTGTACACGGCCCTAGAAATGGAAGACAAGTGATAGCTCTCTTGATTGGGGTTTAAACCTCCCTACTTTTCTTGTTTCTCTGGCTGTCCTCTCCATTCCTCATTTTACTCCTCCGCTTTGCTCTCCTTTTCTTCTCCTCTGCGGTGCTCTCCTCTCCTCTGAGGTTTGTACATGGTGTTGGTATCTCATCCATCTCAGTGCTCCATTGGAGCCAAAAACACACTGTTCATTCTCCCTGCAGGCGTCCCTTTTACTTTATCAGACCACAAAACTGGTTTTAGCTAATTACCCGGTGGCTCAGTTGTAAGTGAGCTCACGCTGAATTGTGTGTGTGTGTGTGTGTGTGTGTCGGACTGCATGCTTGTGCCTGCCTGTCAATAGGATGTGCTGCGAGCCTAGATGAGGTCCATCCAATTAAAAATGGGCCGCATTGTCTCATACTTTATGTAAACGATGTTCAAAGTCCCCAAGTAATACTGATAAATCGCTTGCCCTGCAGTAAAATCAATATGTGTGGCACACACCAGGATCCAGCCCCAAAACAAGTCCAGATAAAGGCTTTGATAGGCAAGCGGTGTCTTCATGCTCTCGCTTCAAGTACTCACTGCTCATCAATAATGCAGACTGGCTACACAAGGTTACGCTGTGTGTGTTTACGTTCTCAATTAAACAGTTTTTACCCTCTATCTACAGTTCTAATCTCATTAGACTGAGAATGGGGAGGCAGTCAGTGCAAAGGCCAGAGATTAAGGGGAGTGGCCAGGCAAGGTGTGGGTCGACATCATTTTATGTCAGTAATTTAGAAAGGTGTAAGTATCCAATTAGAGGTCGTCATTTTAATGTTAATGAGAAGAAAGTGTCATTCATAATTGTGCAAAATAACCTATCTAAGGGAATAAGAAGCAGCATTGTGGGAGTACGGTAATCCTTTTCTCATTCCTTTCCTCCTGTGAGGAAGAGTGTGTTGATCAGTGGGATTTGCAAGTTTCTCAGCGCAATGCCACAATAATCAAACTAGAGTGTCTCACCTTGTTATTACATGTAATACGAAGAGGATAAAAGGGACGTCTGAGGGCAAAATACCTCAGGGAGATTTTTTTCAACTTTTTTTCTTAGACAGACTAGACTTTTTGAGGTTGATAGCTTGACAACAAAGAGAAATGTGACGAGGAAGCAAGAATGATCAAAGAAGACTCCACGGACTTCTGTGGGGTGCAGTTTGTTTAGTCAGTGGTAGTCATCTGTCAGCTTCTGTTCATACACATCCAATAGAAAAAAAACATTATGTCTTGAAAGCAAATGGAAAAAAAATGTATTCCCCTTCTCCCGCTGTTTTCCCATCTGAGTAAAGTATATATTGAATAAAGTGAATTATGCCTGTGCCAGTGGTACTGGATTTTTGAATATCAACATCTACCTGAAGCTCAATGTAACCCTGGTAAATACCTCTAGCCGAGAATGGAAATGACATAGCATGCGCCTTGTTACGAGGCTGTGAGTTTCTCCAAACGCCATCTCTTAATAGTCGGTAAAATGTAGAATATTGCCTCGTTCTATATTATTGCCTAGCTCTTTGGAGGATCACGCTGTCAGATAAGCAAGTACAGTTTCTGTAACAATGACAGAGAGCGAGAGATTGAGCTAGAAAGCGAAAGAATAGGATAGAGAACGGGAGAGAGAAGCAATTATGAGAGAGAGAGAGAGAGAGAGAGAGAGAGAGAGAGAGAGAGAGAGAGAGAGAGAGAGAGAGAGAAAGAGAGAGAGAGAGAGAGAGAGAGAGAGAGAGAGAGAGAGAGAGAGAGAGAGAGAGAGAGAGAGAGAAAGAGAGAGAGAGAGAGACAGAGAGAGAGAGAGAGAGAGAGAGAGAGATTTAGTGGCATACTTCTACTGTTAAACTGTCAATGGGCACAGAGCGGTTAGTGGGAAGCTAACAGTACACCCGGTCCAACTGCAGTTCTGATGCTTAACATGTACGCTGGCACTGTATTTATCTCACATATAACTTGAACTGTAACTTTGATCGACACAAACTGTTTGTTTGACACAGCAGACACATACCTCCTGTCATATCCTAGGATGACACTGGAAATCAATTTGTAATGTTTTCCAGTGTGGGCTGGGTATTGCATGACAATAGAATACTACATCCCTTTCCTGAGCAGGGTAAACTTTTTACAGGATTGTTATTCAAGACTAAATCAGTGGCTTGCTGCAAAGATGATAACGGCATTTAGGAGTTGCTGTTGCTTCCTGTTCGGAAGCGATAGCTGATCAATGTATACTATATCCTTATTCCAGAGTCTGATGTATATGATTAAAGCCCACTTAGCAGTGTTCTGCAGCTGAATGTAGTGCAGAGACAACCCTGATTGAGTAAATGGGTAGATTGTTGCTTTCTTTCGACCCATTGAATGGACTGAGTGAGTGTTTGTGTGCGCGTGTTCGTGTTCGTGTGTGCTTGTCTTTTGTATACTGTTGCGTGTGGATGGTGTATGCATGCAAGTGTGTTTGCTTGGCACATGTGCATGCGTGTGTGCGTCCAAATGTGTATATACGCTTTTAGTGCGTGTGTTCTCTGAAGGTCACACACCATAGTATCTCTAATGAGTCTCAGCTCGTGTGTGAGCGAGCGGTCTGTCATCCGGGCCTGATGCTCCACTGGCTCTATACTGGTCAGACTGAGGCTCTGTCACCCTCTCCAACGTGTGACAGACACTCGTGGTGACAAGCGGGGGAGACAGTCCCAGCACCTCTTTGACTCACCCAACAGGACCGATGCTTCACACATCCTTATGTGTCTGAGAGCAAGCGGGTGCAGTGGATGAGCCGCTATGAGTCAATGAAGGATGTATGTGTGTGGAGGATTCCAGAAGCTCGACTGACAATGCAATGCATGCCAGACATATCAAATATGTTTTGCAAGAGTTTTTTGTCCATTTACTTTTAGGCCTGGGTTAGTGGTGCTTTGTGTGCATGAAATGTGGCTGTTGTTATCTGTGCATGTAGGGTCTGGAGGTAAATACTGCATGAGGCAATCAGTCACTTATAAAAAGAAAAAAGAAAATCGTTCTTTGTTCGCTCAATCTTGTGTGGAATCTTTCTGGGTGCTCTGGAAGGAGCTCCTTGTCAACAAGCAGCCTTTAGTTGTTTTTTTCCTCACCATGGTAGCCTGTCTTGATAGTGAGACAAGGTTACCACAGCAACATGCCACTCTCCTGCCCACACCATCAGAGTGTTTTGTTCCACCCTCCTCAGACTGTTTTAGTAGCATTCTTAGAATCTCCTCCCAATACCCTTACCTTCCCAACCCCGCACCCACACTCACCATCTCTGAATACCTGTCAGAAGCCCTGTGTTACATTACCATGTGGCACATTGACTGTATACAATATGCCTTCTTTGTAAGGCCGGTTGTGGTGTGACCTTTGGAGGTTGCAGTAATGCAGTTAGGTCTCATTCCTATTCTCATCATGCCCAGAGGACGGCCCAAACATTCAGTCCCTCCAGGGGCCAAAGACTTTTTAATTCCACTAGGCCACTTACCAGTGTGTGGCTGAGTGGAGGATTGTGGGTTCGGCCGTGCTGCGTGAGTCGTCTGCCAAGAAACAAGATCTTTTTATAGCCTCTTGTAAGATGGCCTCTCGGTTTTCCTCCCCACCTACTGTATGTTTGACTCACATCCTGCTCTAGTGATGTTCTATCTTCATCCATGCTCTCCTCAACCATTAACATGAGTGTTTCTACTGCAGTCAAATGTCTGGTGTGTTGTGGGTAGTCATCAGCTCACATTCCAAACAGGTGCTTTGATAATCCAGTGCAAACTACAGCACAGGTTTTTTGTTGTATGAGGGGAGCCGTTTCTATCTCTCTCTGCTCAGGACAGATGGAATGATACCTGACAGAAGCCTGATGAAGTATGTGGATCATCTCTAAAACCTCAGATATAAAGTCCCACTTTAGAACTATAGCTTACCATAGCAGGAGCCAGGAGCCAGGAGCCAGGAGCCTGTGTAAACCAGCTCTTCCTGGCTCGCCATCCCATCAGTGTCCTGAAAGCGCACAGCGTCCATAATTGGCTATGGAAAGCCCTGCTCAAGTGAACGTAAGAATTAGGCCATTAAAATGGCGGGGTTTTTTTACGCCGTGTCACCCCTGTACATATTGGAGACAAACAAAATGAAATCATATCAGAGACTCTCAAGGTAGCTGAACATATTGAGGGCAGAACATAATGCAGAGAGGAAGCTAAAGTAACACATTTGCCAGACCTGCATATCTAGAGAAAGTTGCAGTCTTCAGGCGCTGTTGGAAATGATCCCCTCTGGTTCTCAGTGGTGCCTGGACATAGATTGCTTATTTGCAGACTGCTTGAAAAGAGACCACTTCTCATGCAGGGTGTGCTATTCCCTCACATACTGTACACCAGAGGAACACCCTCTACGCCCACAGACACTCATTGGGACCTCCACTGGTTGTCATTTACCTGTCTATTCACTCCTGTGAGACCGGAGTTGGGTTGCAAACATTATGATCAAATGTTTAGAGAACAACAACAATAGGATAACAAAAATCGTTACAGATTTATGGAGGATTTATGTCTGGCAGCAGTTCATTGATGATATACTGTAACTATGACTTTTAAAGCCATCTGTTGACCTCTATCAAGAGAGTGTCTATGATGATTCCCCCCCCCCCCCTGTTTTTATGAATGGATGGACCGTGGTTATATAAAACCACTTATAGACTGAGGTTGCTAGGAGATAAGGAGTTTCCATAGAAACAACCAACAGGTATATAGATCTCCATCATACCTTCATGTAACTTCCAAGAAAATTGAGAACAATATGTTTCCACTTGCAGTTATTCCTCGGTATGTTGACTTGGATAATATGATTGTCAAAATGTATTTTGTATAAGAAATGAAGGGATCCCTGTCATGTGGAAATGAGAGCATGTAAGGAATAGACTGTGTAGATGACAAGGACATCTTCTGTTTGTAATTCTGTACCATTCCAGTACTGTACCATCAATTCAGAGGTTAAATGAAAATAATTGTACCATATAATGATTGATGTTAAGAAGCGATGTTTGCTTGAATGTACACTCTACAACTTGGCACTATGATGAGTACAGTAATTATAGGGGAAGAAGCTCTCTTAAATAGCTTTAAGTAAACAGGAGATTGTCAAAGTGAAATGTTATCACCTTAATAGTTTCCATGGAGATTTGTCAATATTCCTTCTCCCACCTGATAGCTAGGCAAGTGAGTGAACTCTCCGAACTTCAGACACCTCCGCTTATCTTCTGCCTGTTCAGATGTACCCATCATTCAACCATCCATCAACCTCTAAGCTCTTCACCTAAGCATTTCTTCATTTCATTTTCAACATGTTCAGCGACATTCTGATGACCTTGGTGTTATCGTAGGTGTAACAGACCCTTCAGTGGTCCATCCTGCATCCCTGATGCCCTCCATGACGTTGGAGTAAAGACTCGGGCTGGGATCTGCAAGGGCTTTCATTGAAAAGCCATTATAACATTACTCTTCTTTTTTTCCTTCAGCTTCGATGGTTGGCTTGCTGTGTCATATCTGGTTAGCCCGTGAAGTGGCTCTCCGAGACAGATGGAAGAAGATGGCCGGAGCAGATCACCCCAGCTCATGAGGACAATACCCCCCTGATTCCAGACCTACTTCAGTGCTAAATGGATTTTGAATACCAAAGTCAGTCTTGCATTTCTCCAGTATTTCCGTTAACACATTATCAACTTTATATCAACTGTCATTTTGAAACCAGTTATAATAACCCACAATGTATTAGCTCTACCATTTGATAGCCGTTTGTAAATGATTTGTATGAAAGCATTGTATGAGGTTGAAACATTTTCTCATCGTTTTGAAGAGTTAATACTTCTACAGCATTTCGAAAGACTGATACAGTATAGGTAAGATTGAAGAGATTACGTCTGCTTGATTATCCTTTCATCCGAGATGTTGCTCACATAAACACATGCAGTACAGCACTCATGCACTCTCTGCAGACTGAGGAGATCAGGCTTGCTGCAGCCTCGCAGCATATTCACTGCATAACAGACAGTATCATAGTGACAAGGCCAGAATGCAGTGGGAGGATTTGGGAGATGCTTCATCAGACCAGTGATAGACTAGCTCCCTATTCGGTCATTCTTCCGGGGCGTGTAGACAGAGGCTGCTGGAGTGCGTGGCGTCGCTACAACATGAGCCAGTGTCTGCTGATGAGAAGCTGCAGTGGGAGGGAGTGGGAGAGGGAATATCAAAGGTTGAACGCAGCTTCTGCTGCAAAGCTCGTCTAATTTTGCTCGCTTTCTTAGCTCGATAGCAATGTCTGTCACTCTTTCCTTATGTAACAACCCCTGTGCTGGAGCTCTTCATGAACAGAAGTGCACCGTGACTGATTGCTATAAAATAATTTACTCAACCTATTTTATAAGAACTGTTGGTGGGTAGGCTGTAAACTGTTGGTGGGTAGGGTGTAGGCTTCTAATACCATTTAAAAAAGGAGACATGTTTGAATAAATAGTGCTTTGGAAAGAAGAGTAACAGCTAAAATGTTGTTGAATAGGTATGGTTTCCTTTTATGTTGAGACACTCATCAACTGCACAGTGACACAGACTGCACTATCCAGAGCTCGTCAGAATATCTGTTGGCAGCCATGACGGCAGGGACTGTGGAGGGGTGTCAATCCCTCACAGCCGATGATTTAGGTTACACCACGGTTTAGTGGTCAGGGTTAGAAAACAGACCAAGCAAGTAATAAGCATTGATTCAGAAAGGACTCTGTTGCCCCCCTGCGATCGATGCACTGGCTGTTATTTCAAACTATGTGATTCACGTGCTGCAGGAGGCTGCCTGTTGCCTGCCCTCCCCTATTCCCCACAGCACTAGCATGGTGTGGAGGAGGAGGGATGGGCTGGTGCCAAGTTATGCAATCATCTCAAGAGCAGGCAGCCAGGCAGCTAGGCCCTGGTCTGTGGCATGGTTAGCGTAGCATAGCATTAGCTTTCTCTTCTGGCCCTAATCCCTCTTCTCATGAGTGTGTGCGCGTGTGTGTGTGTGGCCTTATTCACGGGAATCTGGGAGATTTGGAGGCTGCATCAGGTGCTGACGGAAGCAATAGTGGTGAGTGTGTGAGGATTTAGCCTGTTGATCTGCTGCTCTGTTGATCTAGCGCCACTGTAGTGGTTATGTTAGGTGTGATATCACTCTCATCAATGTTTCATAGACTTCCAGATTGGATTTGTCACCTCTCCAGGCTGTTCTCACCAGCCTCAAGGTCAAATAGGGATTCCTGGAAAACCAGAGTGTCGGGCCCAGTAGTGGTTTCCGACAGAGGCTGATTCAGGGGCTACTTATCTGCCTGTAAGACTTCATGCTGGTTTACTGTGAAAGGAAATAAACATTTTTTTAAAGGCAGTTGGGGGTTTATTGCTTTTTTGTTTAATACCCTATTGATCTTCCAGGTTCCTGGCCTCCCCTGTATCAGTTGATGGCTTTACTGTATGGAAAGCATGCTGTGTGACAACTGCAACTAATATGGTGATAATGAGCTGGAGATTGACCGTTTTGTGAAACAGATTAATGCCATGTTCTAACGTATTCATCCCTAATGAGTGTCATATTCATTCAGCATGACCGTGTCTCTTCATTTCTGAAGCAGAACAATAATGTTCATTATGAGCAAGAAAACTGTCCATTGCAGTATTATTATTACGTTTTCATCTTCAATTCAGTACCATGAACTAAACTGGCATTCTCATTGATTTAATGTAGTATCAATTAATATGAATATACCCAGAATTCTCACCACAATGTTGAATTGATTGTAACCTTACCACAGTGGTCTGGGTTTGAATCTGGCCCTGGCTCTTTGCTGGATGTCTTCCCCTCTCTCTCACCCCTGCCTTTCCAGTAAACTTTAACTGTCATTGTCCAATGAAGAAGGATAGTGGAAAAAAATATATCTTAAAATAAAAAGGTTATTGTTTTGTGGGATCCAAATGTCTTGCATTATGCCAAAATATTATTCTGAATGGATTTTTAAATCATTTACTACTGTACATGGAGGCTGATTATGCAGCAGAATAACTGCAATGAGATTGGAGGCAATCAAGACCCTGGGGTGAAAATCCACTAACAATGCTTACTAACAATATAATTTCTGTTTACGGCGACTGATCGAGTGAACAGATGTCATGAAATCAAAGCATTGGTTAGACAATGGAGTATTAGGGCAATAAAGGACTCCCAGAGGTTGGTTGTGTGACTACTGCTTTGAAAGTGCAGTGGGGAACTGACTTGTAGAAGTGTCACTTTGTGAAGCTGTTTTGCTTTTTAGCATGTTATCTAACATAACTCAAAGATCACTTCCGCGCTGCATTACAAATACAGTACTTATTTCCTATCAAGTTACCTTCACAAAGGTACAAGTCACTGTTGAATGGTTGTGGGGTGGACCTATACCGTTAAAGGATGTCAATGGTTTATCTTCGTCTGATGTGCCGGGTGATATCGGGTGACCAATGAGAAGCAGGTCCTTGGGTCTGTTCGACTATCTTGTGCTTTAATGTTCAACTCTTGTAATTACATAGTGCGCTGGGTGGGAGGGAACCACTAACGGTATGACAGTAATTGTAGGCTGAGTGGTTCAGTTTGACCAAGGCCATCTTCTGTAGGATTGATGAATCCCCCCCACCGCACACACACACACCTTTCACCTTACAATCTATCCATCCTAGCAGCCCCCCTTTTTGGTTGGAGATGCAAAATCAAAGTTCTAATTTAACACATGGCCTTACGGTGTTCTCACTTGTTCCTATGGTGATAGACTTATTATGAAGCCTGAATCTGATCTGGGTCTAAACTACAGTAGATTCAACTAAAGTTTTGCGAGGGAACAGAATGACTTCCATCTTGTTTTGAAAAGAAATGATTTGGGAGGACTGTCCCTGTACAGCCGTCAGTGCCCCTCACTGTGATGGAGGCCTGTAGTCAAACTAGAGAGTGCATACAGGTGGAGTCAGGTGGCTGAGCGGGTAGAGCATCGGACTAGTAATTTGAAGGTTGCCAGTTCGACTCCCGGCCGGTGCACATGACGTTGTGTCCTTGGGCAAGGCACTTCACCCTACTTGCCTCGGGGAGAATGTCCTTGTACTTACTGTAAGTCGCTCTGGATAAGAGCGTCTGCTAAATGACTAAAATGTAAATGTACTCTGTTGCACAACAGTACGTGCTGAATGGGTAACCATCCAGCCTCTCTCTCCCACTCCAATTTATTGGAATAACATGAGGCTGAGATCTCTTGACGGAGGGAAGGAGTGCTGTGGGTATTCTGCAGGGAGAGACAGGCAGGCAGAGTCCTAGCTTGGCTGTGTGGGTGTGCTGTATCTGGCCCCAACCTGCTGGAAAGAGACGGCGCTCCGGTCGCACCACTCAATAACCCCTTCAAGTCTCAGCTCATGTAGGAGCAAAGCAGGCAAAAGCACCCAGTATCATTTCATCTGGAACGCTTGAATCATGTCAGTAATACTTCAGTTCCAGTTGTATTCTTGTGTATGCTCAAGAGTGTGTAACTTCTTAGGTATTCCAGAGTTCTACCTTGTGTGATACGTGTGCTGTGCGTGTGGACTTCCAGTACATTGTGCTATTTACATAGGCTATGTAGGTAGCCCTCTATATGTACATGTCTGCTGCTGGCCTAATTTTCGCACATTTAGTTGCCTTGGCAACTACCTAGTCCTTGTCATCTGCTTTGCTGTGCTGCATTGTAGAGAGAGAGAGAGAGAGAGAGAGAGAAAGAAAGAAGATGGAGAGAGGGGAGAGAGGGAGAAAGAAACAGAGAAAGAGAAATAATAAAAGAGGGGACAAGGAGAGAGAGAGAAAGGGAGAGAGAGATTGTTATAGTGCAGGTGCAGGTTGCACTGTTTAGGTTGGCAAGCCACTTATCCAGCCTCGCCCTCCATCCTCTCAATGATCCCTTGATGTGTGTCTAATAGAGTCATGGATCTGGCCTGTCACTGTACCGGTGGGTGTGTGGGGTTAGCAGGGTTGTGACTTTGACCATCTGGACGGCATAAGATTATGCTCCCATGGCCCCGTATATCAAGTGTATGTGTACAATATATTTCAATGGGCTGATCACAAACATTTCCTTATATATACTAACATATAAGGGAACTAATATCTCCTGATATTTTAGTCATAAACCAAGGCAAAATGTATGAGAGTGTGGAGAGAACGTTCAGCTTGGGATTCTCCAGTATGATTTATCATACTGCCAAACCTGTCTGTGTTGGGTCTATGTCCTGTCTCTACTAAGGGATTGGCTGTTTCTCCCTCCCTCCCTCCCTCCCTCCCTCCCTCCCTCCCTCCCTCCCTCCCTCCCTCCCTCCCTCCCTCCCTCCCTCCCTCCCTCCCTCCCTCCCTCCCTCCCTCCCTCCCTCCCTCCCTCCCTCCCTCCCTCCCTCCCTCCCTCCCTCCCTCCCTCCCTCCCTCCCTCCCTCCCTCCCTCCCTCCCTCCCTCCCTCCCTCCCTCCCTCCCTCTCTCTCTTTCTCTCTCATTCACTCTGGCTTGAAGGATGCGACAGTGACCAGACTTAAGTCAGCCTTATAAAGGATTGTGTGGATGGTAGCTACCTTATGTTATGACTTGGGATGGAACATTGAATATAGTGTAACAACACAGCTTGATGATTCAAGATAATCCATAAATTTAAACAATTTCACTGCTCAACTCTGTGTGTGTTGTGTGTGTGTGTGTGTACATATCTTTTAAGACAGAGCCCTCACACACAACCTTTAAAAATCCCATTATACTTTTCAGTTTTTGACTGTGGTTGCCATGACAACTGTGCATTTTATTTCAGTCTCTTTTGATACAGTGCGAGGGATCTGAGTCCCTAAACATTATGTAAGACAAGATGTATTCATGGCAGGGGTTTCCTGCAGCAGGAGCAGAGTTTTATCTCATTAATTACAGGGAGAGATACAGATCCAAGCTACCCAAGTTAGTATTTCCTGACTTAACTTCCTGTCTGACATGCCACGGTCTGATTGGTAATTGTTGGCATTTCTCTAGCAATACCACTCATTTACAAATATCCCTTTCAAAATATCGAACCTGGTCTTACCTGTCTGGAAACATGTTGCAGATAGAGGGGTGGAGAGGAGAGGGAAGGGGAGGGTCAAAAAAGGAAAGGACAGGGGGATCCTCTACTCTCTAAATACTGTTAAATTCTGATAATGATTATCGTGAACCATTCTGCCTGGCTCAAACACACTTTACCACCTTACAAAAAACATAGGACAGACGAACGTCTGGGACAAATACTTCAGTTACAGAAGGGGACAATCTCATCGGTTGTCATGCCTCAGGATTATATAGTGCATCATAGTGCTTATACTGTGTACAGCCTAATATACCTCAATACCCAAATACCTTACACTTAACATTCCCTCCTCACTAAAATGTTTGCAAATTTCTTCAGGAAAAACATACAATTTAAGCGTGTTGAATCGCTGCTTTCGGATATAAAATACAAACACACGCAGAAAGGGATTTTCCCAGGGATACCCGTAGGTGTCCTTGGGACAAAGGATTCTTCCGAGATCTCGTGCCTTCGGCGCACACACACACATGCATGTCTTAAACTAGCTTGACATTATAGTCATAATTCTTGTTTCCATCAATGAATCAATTAACCTTTGCCCTATATTAGTGTTCAGTGAAAGTCATATAATGGAAATGTAAGCATTCTATCACCATACTGCTGTTTTTGCTGGTAACTGCAGGTATTGATGAAATGGAGTGCTTGGAACTGAGTGGCGCTTTCCTAAGGTCACTGAATGCATTCGAATTAGTGTAGGCATTAATCTTTCTGTCTCTTTTTTCCCTCTCCCTCTCTCTTCCCTGACAGACCCGCAGTATTCCCCTTGGTCCCCGTCTCAACACTTTGATGAAGACAGACGCCTCCCTCCACCCAGGAACATGAAGGGCTTATCGGGCAGCCGCTCCCAGCAGCACCAGATCCCTTCTCCCCATGGCCTGGACTACGACCACCCCCACGAGCTCCATGGGCACCATGGCTCTGAGTCCCGCCACCCATCTTACCTGCTCAGCCCCACTGAGAGCTGCCCCATGGACTACCTCCGCCACTCCCCCCGCAGCTCCATCCACTCCGACTGCATGGTGATGTCCCCTGTCCTGATGGCTCCACCCGCCCCCGTAGACTACGTATCCAGCAGCACCTTCCCCAGAATGCACTACAGCTCCCCATACTACGACTCGGCAACGCGGGATGACTGCGCTGCCATCACTGCCTCCGCCACTTCCACCGCCGCAGCCGCCGCTTCCTCCTCCGCCTCCTCGCACCACGGCGGTGCCAAGAGCAACCGCATCCCCGCCAACCTGCTGGACCAGTTTGAGAAGCAGCTGCCGCTGCAGCGAGATGGCTTTCATACGCTGCAGTACCAGCGCACCGCCACCACCACCACCGCAGAGCAGCGCGCAGAGAGCCCCGGACGGATCCGCCACCTGGTCCACTCTGTCCAGAAGCTCTTCACCAAGTCCCACTCCCTGGAGGGCTCTTCCAAGATGAACGGCACCAAGGGGGAGGGTGGCGGGGGTGGGAGTCACCACGGCCACCATTCTTCCAAGCACGGAAGCAAGCGCAGCAAGAGCAAAGAGCGCAAGCAGCGCTCAGGCGGCTGGTGGAGCTCCGACGACAACCTGGACAGCGACAGCACCTACCGCACACCCAGTGTCATGAGCCGCCATCACCATGGCGAGCACGCCTCCCACTGCTACCCGGACTCCATGCACAGTCACTTTGGGGACCTGTCACTCAAAACTTCCAAGAGCAACAACGACGTCAAGTGCTCGGCGTGCGAGAGCATTGCCATGGCGCCCGAGGGGAAGTTCATGAAGAGGAGTTCGTGGTCCACATTGACGGTGAGCCAGGCCAAGGAAGCATACAGAAAGTCCTCACTCAACCTAGAAAAACCCATGATACACACAGACCTGAAGCCTTCGCTGCGGGCCTGTCACTACCTGCAGGTGAGTGCCCTGTTTCAGGGGCTAGGTGTGTGTGTATTATCTTGTGGCCTTTTCCTGGACTTCACACAAAAGCTTACGGCAGATTTGTTTCGAATGCATTGCGAGGCTCCTCTCTGCTGACATGTTTTGGTGCGAAGTTACTGGAAAGCTTGAGTCTTATTCCTTTAAAGATGTAACATCATGGCGGCCATTGATGGTATTGATCGACAGAGTGCCCCTCACCCCTTGAGTGCAAACTCCTGATTGATGAATTGATGGGGAGTGGGTCAGTAAAACCCCCTCTGTGATTGAACATTTCCTTTTGTTGTCTTGTTGTTTTGTTGTCTCCGGGGAACAATCTCCTGTCTCTCTGTGTGGGAGCCCAATCTCCCCAATCTAGGTGGTCATTGTGGTCTACCTCAAGGAACTATTGTCTATTAGGATGGTGAGATCAATTGAAGGAATCAATGTCATGGTGGAGGACACTGTACGTAATAAGGAGGAGGGCTCCCAGTGAGAGCATTGTCATTGTGTTGTGGACAAACAACATGCTCCTTGCACCTGTGTTTTGTAAAGAGGTAGCTGGTGTTTTTTTTCTTATTGTGCTGTACTAACTACTGTAAAGGTGTGCTAGCCAGATGTGTAGGTATCTGGCTGTGTTAGCCTACTGACACATTAAGGGGCTGCAGCAATTGAGACTAAGTAGCGTTGCTAGATAACTGTAGCACCTCGACAGGCTACACAGACAGTGACCTAAATAGACTAAGCTGAATTGCAAGTTTAGAGCTGCCTTGATGTAGCAGTCCCCAACAGCTGTGGACACTAAACTTGAAAGAAGCTTAGATACATGTTTATTCACAGTTTCATTCTCTTTGATGAAAACAACTCTCACCTCAGAGGAATCACTTTATAGTCAGAGCGCAACATTACTATAGACACTTGTTCACGTAAAAAGAAAATAATTTCTCAAAGGCCAATGAACAGTCACTGTGAACAGGTTCATTCATTTGTCCGTAGAATACTATTTGATAACCTAAACCTTGTTGCAAAGCAACTAGGATGACAGTGATTGAAAGACGCATTGTGCTTTAAATCAAATTAACATCTTGTCTGTCAGCTATAGTCACAAGTGTCTTCCATGGGAAGCTAATTATGCTAACGAGATCCAATTAGCTCACAAGGCATGGTGTCAAAACGCAGGACGCTGGCTGAAATAGCCATCAGTAGAGTAATAAAACACTTTGCACAGGTTAGATCTGTTGCTATAGGATCCCTCCAGTCACCTGTTTACCTCCAGGAGGCCTACGTGGTCATATTTACATGTATTGAGTCTAAAAAGTATTTGGATTATATTTGCTTCGTACCCCCTAGTTACTCATGGTTTCTTCAGCACAGATTGCATCAATCTTTTGGACACCACTTTGTTGTTGACACTGAAGTAGGATGATCAGTAACAGACTTTACAAAGCAATGCAACAAATCAGATTCTAAACATTTGCACACTAATGGTTTGACTATCAGAAGTCTCTTCCTGCTACAAAAAGCAGGCTCGGTTTCAGACAAGGAGCTCTGGATTGTCTTGAAGTCTACCTTCCCAACCGGACGCTCTTACAGCTGCCCTTTGACATTTGAAGTTTAGATTCAGATGTTTCCACAGCAACCCATCTGAAGGTCAAGCTGAACAGCAGTCATGGTAACAAATGATGTCCCCTGGGCCCAAAAGCCCTGGCCCCTTTGTGCTTAGATAGCATAGTGCAACCTGTGTGTATTGCAGAGATGGATTAGGGTCATAGCATGAATCCCTGTCCTGGGGGCAGACTTGAACATCTGTCTGATTCTCTTTCACCTAGTAATTGTAATGAATAATCTGTCAGGATTTAGGACGATTGCCTTACGTATATATTGTTCCCACAGCACTCCCAAGCCTGGGCCGTCTACAAGCCACACTCAATAAAATGAGATGAAATGGGTTCTTCTCTTCAGGGGTCATCTCATATCTCCAGAGGGGTGCATTTGACAGGACTTTGATGCTCAGTTTTTATAGTCCTGGGGTGCCTGCAGCCCCGGCTGAAGTCATT
Organism: Hypomesus nipponensis; assembly: GCF_054491055.1. NCBI lineage: Eukaryota > Metazoa > Chordata > Actinopteri > Osmeriformes > Osmeridae > Hypomesus > Hypomesus nipponensis. The sequence continues at coordinate 13,658,343 of NC_140366.1, read as the reverse complement.
TACCTGCTTGATGTACAGTTATGGTCTGAGTTTGACCCTCAGGAAATGACTAGCACACGATAATGACATCACTCTCTGTTAAGGAACCTAGTCAATGTATTGAGTACATGAAATGGACAAGCCTACAGTATGAACCAATAGGTTATTACATCTAGCAGAGGCAACTGTTGTGTTTTCTGACAAGTGTTTATAAAAGGTAGCCAAAAAATATGTTGGCTATTTATATTTGTTGAGTTCTGTCTCCTATCACTCATCATGATTAAACACAGGAGACCGTTGCTGGTGTCTCATGGTTAACATTAAATGATTTTCAGGATGTAGCAAAAACTGATGATGCTTAACATTTCCCTGGTCTTTCAGGTGTAACATCAACTGAGAAAAGAGGTAAGGGGCGAGTAATGAACTAGTGCTGAGCTTCCTTGAGCGATGCCTGCCTCGTTAACAAGTGCCCCAGCTGATCAAAGACGAGGCATCAGGAGGAAAATAATTCATTTTATTTATTGCGGTCTTTAAACCTGACTAATTTCGTTTCCACACAATTGCTGGATTTCATTCTCACTGTCTTGTGGGGAAGACGAAACACGCAAACACCAAATTAGTGTACGTGATCGTTTTGCTGATAAGGCTTTGAAACTAGACATACGCACGCCAGCTAATTATCATGTTGACTTGCCAAGTCGGGCATTGATAGGGAGAATTAAGGATTTTTTGGAGCTTACCCTCTTTGCACCGTTGTTAAGCAGTTTGGCACACAAACATGACCTCTTTGGGCTCAATAACAGACCAGCACACCATAGTTTAACCCAGCATGATTTTTTTTGTATGGCAAGTGTTCTTTGTGTTCAGCTACAAGCTTATTAATGACGCTGAAGTTAATGTCATACACTTTCTGTTGATTCAGCATCACTGCTTATTCTCCCACAGAACCTCTGAAAAGGATGGCAGTTTTAGAATAGGCTGGTCTTGGGGCTACAGAAGTAGTAATATTATAATAACAGTTTAGCCAACTAACAACAATATTACCTTTTCAGAAGTAGTAGTGATCTTAAGTGTTTGCCGATCTCTGAGTTTGAACATTTGGTGAAATCCTTTTAGCACAAAATTGGTTTTAGTCCACTGTTGCTGGGTGGGGAGGACAGGCTGCTAGTGAAAGCAGACTCCATCGCCATCCCCCCTTCCCCCACACCGATCTCCTAGACAAACGCTCATCAATTTGAACAAAGTGCATTATCCTGTTGAGTCAATGTCCTCCACCTCTCTGTCCTCCCAAGGCAAAGAGGTGAAACAGAGAGGAAGAGAAGGGTGGGGGGGAGCAAATGGAGAAGGGGGAGTAACGAAAAGGAGAGAGAAGGTACTAGTAGACAATCAGGCTCTCTGCTCAGTGTGATAGCAGCCTAGGGGGTGTTCAGGGGAAGCAGACAGGTCCTAGTTGCTGGGTGTTTGACACTGGGGGTGGGGTGTGGGGGCGAGGGGGAGAGAGAGGTAGAGCTGCCTGATACTGTCCAACATAGGATACCATGGTCACTAAGACAACAGAGCACACTGAAGGAATGGGATATGTACAAATCTGTAACGGTAGGGTAGTGCAGAGTAGTGTCGAGTCATACTTTATTGATCCCCGGGGGCAAATTGTAGGAATACATCCTCAGAAAGAAGGACAGAAGATGTACAAGTATACAAGAAAAACAACTAAAAACTAAGGACAGACTCTGAGGCTGTTGCATCTGGCTGCCTCTGGCACAGCACCATTTTGGGATCTGTCTGAGCATGGAGCAGGAACACAGGTGACCATCAGGTCTGGAACTGGGTTGCCCTCTTTAGGTCAGGGAAAGGAATAGCCAGGATAAGAACCAGTTGACAGTGATTGTGACAGTGACAAGTCAATGATGACAGTGACAGTATTGATATAAACATGAAAGCTAATCTGTCTCGCCAGTGCCACTTTACTACAAACCGTCCTTTCTGAAATAAGAATTCATTTGAACTAATAAGAAACTGTTTCTGTGAGTGTTTGGTGGCAAACATAAATGACCTTGTTTGAGTACAATCATCAGTCTTATTAAAGGTATTGAACATGTGTAGAGTATTGCATGGATAAGTAGAACATGCTTAAACCTTTTTACATTACACCTCTCCTAATTAAACTGGCATTATACAGTGCAACACACAAGCAACTTTATTCCTGTGTAGAAATGTTTACGACTTTAAGCGTGTGTGCTCCGTGTAATTAGGACCCAATCCCTTAATCAGTATTAATTGTGCCAGTGATAGTTTTACAGACCCTGGTTTTTCTATTACAGTCAAGGCTGTGTTGTTGCATATGCATGGTGTGTTAATGTCTCCAGTTCATCTCCAGTTGCTATGGCTGCAACCTACACACTTGCCTACATTCCCCTTTAAAACTGAATCTGGAGGTGTAAAGAAGAGAGCAGGGACTTATAAGGAATCTATTGCATTATCCTGAAACTCCATTACTCCACTGACTCACTCCACAGTGCTCTCTTTCCCAAAGACTGACTAGAGCTCGCTTGTTTTCTATTGGTTTATAAAGCGTCAGTCTGTTGTGCAGTTATGTCCGAAATATGTCTGCTGTGGTCAGTGCCTCAGACGGTAGCTGGAACACTGAGCGCTATTCATCTCTGTTGACTGGTCAAGTCTTTACCTAACAAATACATGTTTGTCGTGTTGTATGTTGAGTTTGGGTGTGAGATAAGTTTCTTTTTTTACATAAATGAAAATTCATACTGCCACTATCTTGCAGCTATCACTGCACTAAGAAGGTTTTTCCATCTCGTAGCCTAGATGAGCAATGATTCTAATTAATACATTCTTGCTTAAGTCCTTACTTTTTCATGTCATGTATCCAAATATGCACTCAACTTTGGTACGTTGATTACAGTAATACGTATTCCAGTGTGCAGTAATAGTGCCATTGCTACTTAATAGCACTGACAAGGTTTAATTACCATTTAACTTGACTGCCTCTTTAATTAACTCGGTGTCATTAAGTGCAGTGTGTCAATGTAAAGTCCACAACAATCAGAGGCATGAATGTATGAACTGTTCTGTGTGAAAAAGTATTTTGTGCTCCAGATGATGTACAGTATGCCAACATTTCAAACATGAATTATTACAGTCTAGAAATAATTTAATAATAGCATAGTGTAACAATCGCAAACAGAGAAGCCTGTAGAATTATCATGACTTACTTGGTGTGTGTAATTTAACTGGGGCAACAATTTTAAATGGGGGATGCAGCAGTATGTAATGATGTTGTAGTTTCAACAGGATTCACTGAAAATGTTTGATGGCATACAGTTATGAGGGTGTATGCCAGGTGTAGTTCTTAAATCAAGTCAGTTCCCTGGAGTTAAATAGCTAAACAATGTTTGGGGCGCTGTACTTACAAAAAAATACATTAACAAGTTAATTTGGATTCTCTGAATCATTGCCTTTAGGGAGGATTTCAGTTACACCTGTTTTCGCTTTCTGCAACGTCATCACATAGACACAAATACACACACGTACACACGAACACACACACACACACGTACACACAAACACACACCGCACAAACACACAAACATACACACACACACAGACAGTGGGTCACTAGGCTGTGCTGGAACTCTTCCCAGAGACCCATACTCTGGAAAGTCTCACTCTACCTTGTAGGGTTCAGAACCACAAAGGAGGAAATTATAACATCAGATCATCAAATCCTCCCATATTGCATCTGGTGTGAATTAATTGACAGGTAAATGATCATGGTTTCTCTGTGCTAGCATATGCCCAGGTTACTGTGGGCAGCAGTACTAGCAACCTAGTACCACAGCATACCAGCATTCTGTCCTTAACAATGTGATTAAACAAAGTTAGAGCTTCTCCAAATTCTTCTACTCCCGAGCCCGATTAGTGTTGAAACTGTCTGATTGGAGGAGTCAGACCCTGAGGGAGGAGCCTGGAGGCTCCGGAGATCCTGGGGATGGGGATCATTCAGTTCCAGACTCTATGTTTGGGGAATATGCTTCCAGGCTGCCTGGCTCAGCTTTCACACTCCTTTTGCTAATTGGGCCCCATTGTACTTGCAAATAAAGGAACTGCTTAGAGACTGGTTAAACAAGTTTTACATTTGGTCTTGGGTACCTAATATCATCCTTCACCTAATATCATCCTTCGGTCAACACATTTCTCCTACAGGCATTTCATTTCTGTGAATATTTAGACATTGCGTGAAAAATACTTGTATTCACACAACACCATAACATGTTCGATTTGAGCAATTTTCATTTTGGCTTGGGTGTGATAAGTGAACAATAATGAGGGAGATCCATACAGTCCCAGGGATTGGCAGTCCAGCACGCTAATGTAGGCATGCTTCTTCCCCAGGTTCCTCAGGATGAGTGGAGTGGATACCCAGGGGATAAGGACGAGGAGATCCCGTGTCGGAGAATGCGCAGCAGCAGTTATGTGAAAGCCATGGGAGATGACGAGAGTGGCGACTCAGACACCAGCCCTAAGACATCACCCCAGAAGGCTGTCCGACCCGATGCCCTGGTCCTCAAATCAGTCCTGCATAGGCCCCATACAGATCCCCAAAGGTAGGTCCCCTTGAGCAGCCCTGTGTTCATGTTTAATGCCTTCCTGTTTTATGAGGCTTGGATTTTGTTATTGAGTTGACTTCACAAACTGTTACGTCATAATTTCCTTACAATAATGGTGTAGATGGAACAGAGGGAATGTTGAGATTGTGTTCTACTCATGAGCGCTCCCTTTGAATTTACCTCATACGATTATTCCTTTTAATAGATGCTACTAAGGGATAACGGTTGCTTTTGAGTGATACATGTCCATTAGGGATTGTGTGCCTTTGGTAAACATTTGCTGCATCACTAAAGAAAAATTTACTCTCAAGCTTTTCCGGTGAAGTAAAGCTTGATCTTGACAAAAATTGTAATGACGTGTATAAATAATCCTTTTGGTTCCTGCAGCCAATATGGCATGTGGATTATAAAATAAAAAATAGTCCCCATTTCAAACCTTGACCCAAACGACCAACTAAAGATGCTTCATTTCAAGCCTTGAACCCTTTAGCCCCAGGCTGTCAGCTCACTGTTTTTATCCCCTAACCACAGACTGTTATATCCGCATCCAATCAGTCAACAACAAAAATGCGTTGGACGTTATTTGTGTCTCCCCGCTGTGTGGTTGTTGTCCTACCTGCCTCTATCGCCTCTGTGTACGGTGTAGCGTCAAGCCTTTATTTCTTCCGACCGGGATGTTTCTGTGACCTCTGTCTGAAGGGGACATGCATTATTTAGACATGACACTTGATGTTGCTTGGCAACTGAGGAAGGAATACAGTCTCTTTTTTTTACCATATCAGTTTCAATGCACTTTTGACAACCTTTATTAATGCATCAAAGTCAAAGGATGCTGATTTGAGCCTTTCCAATTGGTTTGGTGCTGCTTGTATGTGGATGCATGTAAGATCAGGTAAAGTATGCTCTGTTGAATGCCACAGTCCAATGACGGTGTCAGTTGCTGACCTTTTATTATCTGCTACTTCAATATTTGCCCAACATCTTAACCAGCCAGTGTGCCTCATGTTATCACAGCGCCGTTGACTAGGCTGTGGCAACACTTCCACATCTCTCCAATGAGAGAAATGATGTTTATAGATAGATTGATTGGTTGTAGGCACAAGGAAATGTTTCAAAATGATGCATGGTTACTAATAAGAGAACGTTTCAGACATATGTTTTAGATGCAACAGTGTTCAGAGACTTGACATTTGGCATGCGTGGTAATGTGCATATCTGACTCAGCAAGTACAGGAATAGGTTGCAGGGCATAAACCATTCCTTAAAGACTACTTATATTTTTTACAATTTTGTTCATGAATGACAGGGAAAATGCATCAATTTGTAAAAAAAAAAAAGTATCAACATGGTGTTCTGCCTGTATTGTACCTTTTTATGCTGCAGCTTTGTGTACAATTAGGAGCACATTGTATCATCTAAGCCTTTATTCTGCTGAGTGAGTGTTGTCTTGCTGTTGAAAATAATCTCTTTGTAGCTTCCAGTCTGATTGTGACCCAGTGGATGTCTGCTGTCCCTCAGAGATGTTCTCCAGCTTATTGTTATTCTGGTCCGCCTCACAAATCGCTCTTCCAGAACAGGACGGATGTTTGTATCCGGAAGGTTCAGAATGCAGGCCGAGTCACAGTGAACACTGCAAACCTTGGGAGGAGTCCGGCATTGTAGATGCTCACCACCACTCCAACTCTTTCTCCTTTTGTTACCAGAGCGTATTCATAATTCCTCTGGGACTACGATCACTTTCTGGTTTTGTCCCCCACACAAATCAAGCCTCTTGTTTCCAGCAATCCATTGGAGAATTTAATAATTTGTTATTATGGTTGAGCCAAGTGCATACTGCTCCACAAATAGGCGACAGAAGCAGGCTGTACAAATAGTGGGGATGGTGGGTAAAAATGGTGAGACAAATCACCCATCACTTTAGGTTTGTGGGGGCTGTAGACTGCATACTGTATCATCCTAGTTCAAAGTTGATCCCAATAAGGCGGCTGGATAATGTGGAGAGATGAGTCACTCCTGTGCTAGGGTCGAATTCTCCACGCAGAGAGAACCGAGGCCATGATAAACACAGACACACAAACAAATCCGAGTGGTCTTTTTCATGCGCTCTTCCTCTTTTCTGTCTCTGTTCAGCCAGAGCTACCACTTGCAAACCACCAGAGACATGCGTCCCCACCCCAGCGTCACCCTGGACCCCGCCAACACCTACAACCCCCCTCAGTTCCGCTCACGGAACCAGAGCTACATGCGAGCAGTCAGCACCCTCAGCCAGGCTAGCTGCGTCAGCCAGGTGAGTCCTGCATAGGCTTCTCACAGAGAGAACCTCCTCCTCTGCTCCTGGAGGAAAGGAGGAGAGAGGATTTCGAGGTCCCCCCATTTGGATAGACACAGTGGAACACTCAGTTGTACATACGATGAAAGCTTATGAAATAGCACAGAAACACATACATTTTAGATTTGAAGGCATTGCAACATAATGTTTGTTGACTCGCTGTATAGAAATATCTTGAGGTGGACAATGTGTAGTATTTTGACTGTAATTGGTTACACTTTATGGCAGCACACTTTAGACTTTGGATGCTAAGAATCTCATACAGCCTTTCAGACACTCTGTTTGCATGCAGTTATAATGTTTCTACTGTACTTAAACAATATTTAATGCACTGCATGATGGACCAGTGTAGAAAAAATTGATTCAGTGTTGGTTTTGCTCATACAACCTTAGGTTGCCAGATCAAGAATGGAAAAAACAAGATGATTTTATTATTATGACCTGTGTGGACTCCAATGGTAATTCAGTCTGCATGTTGTTTTTACTGTTGTGTCGTTTCTGCTTTTGATTAGGTTCTTGAAAGGACAGCTGCTTTCCCATTTCCCTTGTAGTAAAATATATCTTTTACGACTTACAGTTGGATAGTACCCAGTGAAACAGTATACAAAGTGATAAACTGTTGTTCTTCCTTTTTTATTTGGTTGTTATCTGCTTGTTCTTTTGTTTTGTTTTCGAGAACATTTTAATGCAAAGTTCAAAGGTCGGAAATTGACAGTGGTATCTTGTCCATGCTAACACTCCTTCATATTCACTGTACAAAGGGGAAGAGTCAAAGTGAGAAAGAGAAAGGAAGAGGAAAAATTAAGGACTGCTATTCCTGTTTTTGTCTCTCAGGTGAGTGAGACTGAGGTCAATGGCCAGTTTGAGTCAGTTTGCGAGTCCGTTTTTAGCGAAGTAGAATCCCAGGCCATGGAGGCCTTGGACCTGCCTGGCTCATTCCGCACACGAAGCCACAGTTACCTGCGTGCAATTCAGGCTGGGTATTCCCAAGACGACGACTGCTTGCCTTCAATGACATCCTCCACTGTCACTTCAACTCTCAGATCCACAACAGGTAACAGTATGCCTAAAATCCCCCCCAAAACGAGAGAAGGGTTAGAATACATAACCTCATACATTATATACATGCGAACATACCTGACATACCTACATATGTACAGTGGGGTACCCTTGAGCTTGAGAGATGCTGGGTTGAATGATTCCAGTCATTTCTTTTGGCTACTGTTGTGTGTTGTCTGTTTGTTTTGCCTCCGCATACCCTTGAGTGTTCCGATGAACTTGCTTGCCACGTTCCTTTGCACGATCCACGCATCATAAGCTGGGCTTCTGATTGGTCAGGTACGGTGGTGCAGAGCTGGACCCTATGCAGAGGGTGGGAGGGTCTCACTCAAACCAGTCTGATGAGAAGTCACAACCATAATGCACCACGCCAGAACACAACACAGGACATCCACAGTGACCTGACATGGCATGTGTTAGAGGAACAGGAGCTGTTCTGAGCATGTGATTCTCTGTGGCATTATATATGTCGTGTGAGGAGACTGTGTGACTCATGTAGGGTGAGGCTGAGTGAAGGAGAGCGGGTGTTGGGGGAATACTGACCAATCACAGTCTCGGAGCATTTGTTGACCGATCACAGTCTCAGAGCATATGTTTTCTGCTCCAAGGAGACACTAGTTGGCCTTCCCCTGCTCTTGTTTCCTTGATACACAGTCTAAACGCAGCTCACACAACACAAGGGAAAGGGGGAAAAAATCTAAATTCTCATTTACTCAACATACGGTAAGTGGTCAAACTCTGGAAAACACCCACTGTGCTGGTTGCACAAAGAAGCTTATCAGTTGAGTCAATAATCTTAAAACATGTTGTATTCTGTTGCATAAAACCAAATAGGCTGATTGGTCCAGATCATTTGGGAAGCCTCCCAACCTACATATGGAACTGCTCTATTACTTAGAGATGTAAACATCTCCGAAGTTCCCTAGCATTGTGTTTGTGACAACCTAAAGCTAGGCGAAGCTTGGCAGCTTTTTATGGAAATACATTATTATGATTTAGCCAGATTTTTATGACCTTTTTGTGTGAGACACAGACAGTTTTTAAACTAAACTGTCAGGAGTCTAGTGGTTGCAACAGAGCAGTTGCTGGTTTTTAACATTCAGGTATTCACGGGTGGTTTTTATGCAACACATTACACAGTATCATCATCATAACATGAGCCGAACTGGTTCTTTGTGCAAACAGACCCTCTTTGATAAAATCATTTGGTGTATGCCTGAAAGAGTAAAGCTATGAACCCTATTGAAATACCATAATTAAATAGGAGCAATTTTAACAATATTATAACCTGGATTTTGATTTCTTGATACATTGATTGAATCTTTTTAAAATTGTAGACTGCTGTATTTTACTTATTTTCTTGGTTTCTTTCTTTTCTTGTTTTATCTGGAAATTTGTTTGGTTATCTTGTCATGCTCAATTGGGTTTGCACACTCAGAATCCCTCAGCCTACGATGTGACTGAAGTTCTGAGGATCAAGGAGTGCTCTCCAATCCCACTGTTTTACCTGCTGAAATTTCTCACCAAATAAGACCTCTGCTCCGATTCCATGTCACCTCCCTATTGGCCCACTAAGTCAGTTGGCTCTTAGACTGGACGTCAATTCTGCTTAGGCCCATATGTTTTCCAGCACTGTACGCTTTCACTGCCAAATTGTGACATTGTTTTTCTGGTATTATCTGCTTTGGTGTTCTATTTGGCGCACTTATAGAGGAACATAGAGGCCTGCACTGAATTAATCCACGGTATTTTACCGGGAAGGACACTTACTGGCTGATATTTTGAAGCAAGCTCTTGCCCTTATATTGTAATAAATCCAAAGTGAACTGCAGGCGAGTCTAGTGGGCCCCTGAATGGGAAGGTATACCATGATGCCCTATTGGGGCAGAAGAGCAGCACCCCCTCTCCCTTTGACCTGCCGTCTCTTGAAGGATAACCAGGGGGACAGAACAGCTGGAGACCTCAGTGATGCCTGTCACAGGTATTTTAATGTCAACACGCATACATATATCTATGTATATGTGTGTTTTTACACTGCCTTCTCAGCAAAATCCAACATTTATAGCAGATAGCAAACATCCCGTTAAGACATAGTCTCAACAATCAGGGGTCCAAACAACTCACAAAACTCGAGAGGCCTTGAATTCCTTTGTTATGATGTACTGAATGAGTACCAATGGCAGTGGGATGAATGTTGAGAAGACCAAGCCTCGATTACTTTTGCGAGTTGTTTCCAGTGTCTCGATCTTTTAAGTGTGCTAAAATCACCTCATTAGTATAAATGTCTTGATTAAGCTGTACTGCCCAATCAAACTCGTAATGTTCTCATACCGCAACCATAAAATAGCATTGAATGTTATTACATTGCCATTGTCTCAGTACTACTGTGAGAGCAGTCTGTGTCTGCAGTATAGTTATGTGTTCTTTTTTTTTATATTAATTTTTGTTTCCATGAAAGTTGACCTCTGTGTAGAACGCCATGTGGCAGGGCTTGTCCCTTGGTGTGGAGCTTTATCAGCTGTCTTTGACTGTGGGATTGCAGCCTCTCCCTGGTGCAGCCCTATAGGGAGGAAACTCAACCTCCACAGGGTCTCACCACATGGTCCAGTCTGGACCTGACATGTTCAATAGGGTTCATATCTGCTTCTTGGCCCGATGACTTGAGTTGTGATCCTTTCATTGCCTTTTCATCTTTTCTTTTGCACACATAAGAAGCATCCGATCAAAAGGAGCACGGAAACATCCTTCAAAAAGAAATGTTTGGACAACAATGGTACTCTTGAGAATGGTCTTGTCATTTTAAACCAATTGGTAATGATGGCTTGCACTAGCAGCCAACCGGGTGTTCCTTTCTCACTGTGCTGTGCGTTGGAAAGATGAAAAGACTCTTGAAAGTTGCCGTTCATTGAGAGGAGTGAGAAGGCAGTGTAAAATCACCATGAGGAGCCTACAGTATGTGAGTCTAAATTAATCACTCTATTGGCTGAGTGAACCTAGTTGAAACTATGTACTTGAGATCATTTTTATATTCCTAAAGAAAAAGATGGTACTTCAGAGTGTCTTTTCCTATCTTTTCCTGAATTCAAATGGGAATCAAAGACACATCCATGACAGTAAACACACCTATTACCAAAGATAAAGTACACTAGACAACATATTTGCATTTTTTAAGAAAACAAGTTGAAAGCTCTGGGGCACTGTAATTTAAATCAAAGGTCCAGTTGAGACCAATTTCAAATCTTGCTAGGACTGTGGTCATTTTTTTCCCTCACATACTGTATGCTTTATGAGCTATATGTGTGTCCATTTCAGATTCAAACATGAGGCATCACTGTGAAATAACACTCCAGCTGTTCCATCTTTTTAAATGTCCATCTATTTGCATATTCAAATTTGTCTTCCAGAGGGATATGATGTGCTGGATGGCACCTCTTTACTAAACGAAGACATGATAGACGATGACGACGGAGCCAGCTCTTCTGCTTATGTGGAGCTGGAGCGCCTGGAGAGGGAGACCGCTGCAGCTCGGAGCCAGCATAGCACCAGTTCTACCGTAACCGCCATATCCGTCCCACCGACATCCCCTCCGGTCTACAGGGTCCCGGCCCCGCCTCCCATCGCTGCCCCTGACCCCCCCATACCTCAGGCCATCCAGGCCTTCAAAGAGTCCGCCAACATGGTTGCCGCCTTCAACATGCAGTGGAAGGAAGAGATCTCAGCCATGCGCTACGAGCTGGCAGAACTGCGTAGGGACGTGTGCGGCGAGTTGAAAACCTTCAACAGCAACTTCTTCAACTTCACTCAGTGCTACAACATGTGGACCCTGTGCCGAGAAACAGGCAGCGACAGCACCACACAAACTGAGGGCCGGGTGTCCGTGGGGATCCAGGCTGGTGCCAGTGGGCCCGTCAGGCAGAACACAGAGGACAAGTCTGTCATGTGCCAGCCAGAACCGGCCCCTTTCAGCATCATGGACCTAATGGACCCCCCACGCATCGAGATCACAGTAGACACACCAGAGGGTTCGGGCAGCCCCACCAGCCCGGCCAGCCCCCTCAGCCCCCGGCTGTTGGAGAACTCCACGTGGGACGACAACAACAGGAAACAGAGGCACCAGAAGCGCTCAGATGGCCGCAGGAGTTCCAGTCTGGAGCTGTGGAGCAGGAAGTACACCAGTGGGCCCATGTCATACCTGTCAATGTCATTCTAATCATTCCCATTCTACATCTGGGAAGCATAATGAAACCATCCAAAAGAACCAAGGAAGGAAACCAGGGTATAAAATCCTGAACAGAGAGGGGCAGGGCAGTGCTGTCGGTAGACATACCTTCATCTATGCAGACACATAGATGTTACAACTGTCAAATAAGGAACTAAATTAGTAGTTACAATGTGGAATTATTAGGCCATTATAAATGAATGCTTCGGATGGTTCATTTAGACTTCTTTCCGGGGGAATGTAAAAAATATTGATGCAATTGTGATTGAAATGAATCCCTAAGTGCCAATGAGTGCCCCCTCTTTATTGAGTCTATTTTATTCTTCTCCATTTTGTAGCTTATGAAAAATACAGCCACAGTCTCACAGCCACGAGTCACCTGTTCTGTTTAAACTCAGTAGTGAAACCTCACCACAGATGTTCACCGGTCTGAGGGGAATACAGGCTGTTGTTGAGTGACGGAGCGTCACACCTTTCTGATCAGAGTGATGAGGGGAAGAACTGTGCAATAGACCGTACACTTAGAAACAAATACTGCAAATTAGCTGATGAATTAAACAAACAAAGCTAAAGTTTATTTAGCTACAAAACCTCAACACTATTATCCGTTCCACCACACTAATTATGGGGTGGGATGAAGTGACTAGAAGTCCAGCTACTGTTCTCTCTGCTCTGCCTATAGGGAGTGTAGGTTACTCACACCCATTCCAGTTTCTCCTCTTGTAGAAACATTACCTGAAGCACCTAAACATACTAATGACATACTGTGAATCATTTTTAAAATCCTAATTTTATAATGACCAAATCAAAAACATAGAAATCCTATTTATGAATAGCCTAATTAAAAATCTATCAAATAGTGTATCTAATACTTCCCTATCCATTGCCTGTCATTTCGTACACATTTTTGTTTATTTTAGTAAATGTTTTTGGTTGTAAGAAAAAAAGGCTTTTGGAAAGTTTTTAATGTTGGAAACATACCAAAGCTGTAATTTTAGTCTTGGGTCAACAAAGATTACCTCACAACACAATCAAATTGAATTTTAAAAAAATCAGTGAATTGGAAACATTTTAAATTAATGTGCCCAAAGTTTATGTTGTTTATCTTTAACTTTGATCCACCATTACAATCTCAGGTCAGGTTCTCCACTAGATTAGACCCAATACCAAACTTATCTATAACAAGTTATTCCATGACCAACCGTCCCTTGGTGTCCACCACAAGACAGGAGAGTAAACAGGTTAAGTTTCCATTGTCTAAGTATGAATGTATCATTTCTTTTTTATTCCAGCACAAATTCAGCATAAATGTTTGAAATCTGTATGTATATAAATGTACTATTTTTGTATAGATTCAAAAGAATATAGCATATAAATATTTGTATCATTCATAACACCATACTGTGTTCTTGCTCTCACCTTAGGGGACTTAATTTAGTTCTAAATGGAACTCTGCACATGTGCACTAGTTGTTTTAAAAGCTAAAACTTTTGTTCTCCCACTCAGTCAACCCCTCTGTGTTCACCATGTCATGCTGTAGGTTGTTCTTGTTCTCTGGATAAGAGCGTCTGCTAAATGACTAAATGTCTTGTTAGTCTATGTCTGAGAGACAATCAGAGCCACTAAGGGGGGTTGTCCTGTCTACCTCTCCAACCATGACCCTAAAAATATAGTACCTGTCCCTTGAATGTACACACGCCTCCTTAACTAGTGAGCCAGGCTCCATGGAAACCTTACCAGGTGGAGTCCTCTATGATCTACTAAATTAGGCTTGCAGTGTTGCTATTCATTGTTATTCACCGCCCCCCCCCCCCCTTCCCCCAAACATTCATCTCCTTCATTGTCATACCATAACAACATGGCGTACCAAAGTTATGGCTGGGGTCCAGGAAGTTCTCCAGGATGCGACCATGGAAGCTTGTGTTCATTCAATCACAGCCCCGATTCAATGTGAAGCTTTTGAAGACTTGTTGCTGTCTGCAGAGTTGAGGGTTTAACTATAAGATCTCTCTCAAGTCATCTTGCACAACCAAAAGACAACAGTGGAGTAACGAATAGCCCTTTGGAAGAATGATGGGGTCAAAAATGGTTACATCAAAATAGCAGCCACATAAATAGAAGATACAAAAGATCTGACCAGTTAGATGTCCCTCTGCAAATGGAACTGGATCTCCATGTCAAAGACTCAGGTCAAATACTCAATATATTGGGTTTTGGCCTTGATGTGTGATGTCATAGCACACAACCTGAGGGAAGTGTCATGGGTTTTTTGTCTGACTCTCCTGTGTGGCAGCACAGGTTCAACTCTGTCTATAATCTATGTTGTCTTGGAAAAGTACAGCAAAAGAAGGAGCTCAATATTACTGGGATTTTTTTTTTCTCTGTCTTTGCAATACAGGAGGTACAATTTTACTGGCCAACATCTCATTTTTTTTACTGAGCCAAAACAAAAAGATCTTGAACGTTCTCGGGATGTGTTCCTTAGTTAACGAGCCACAGGTTGGCAAACAATTCCTTGTCATGTCAGAGAAAGGTGGACTGTCAGTGCATTAAACAAATCAGCCTAGTTTGCATTTTAATCTACAAAATGCTGATAAATGTTTTAAGGATGATTTTGTTAATATTCACTCTTTTTGTTTTGGAATGATAGGGGAGAATGCAGTGGCATCTCTTCTTGCAACCTTCCCCATTTCCAGAGGAGCTTGAAATAATTTAAAGGTGCTGAATCGATGATAGAGACAGGTCAACTCACGATGTCAAAAACTACATTCATTCATTCTATGCAAGTCCTTTGTTCTATTGTTTGTTTGAGGTTCGGTTAATAATTGCATTTGTTCCGTTTCTGTCCACCATGTAAGTCACCAACACTGGGAAGCACGCAATGAATCACCAAGTGAATTTTCCAGAGACTTCAAAAATAGCTAATCTTTTGCATGATCCTCAGGCAAGGCTAAAACACATTTTAATTTTATATGATCTTGTTCAGATAAATTAGTACATCTTTTTATTTATACTTTTTTGGGTTGTTACGACCACATACACTAAATGAAACAATTTATGTTTGAGCTTCCTTAGTATGATCGCAGAAAGCTCAGAGTAAACTAATCCGTTAATTTATAAATTATGCTCTCCTCCAAACCTTTTCTTAGTCACATGACTCTATTGCTGCAAGTGACAAGAATGTAAGTGTTACATGTTCATATAAAATAACTCACATTATAGAATTTAAAATGACCGTGGAGCAGCATTCTACAAATTAACAATTGTAACTAAATGTATCAAAATAACATTTGGGAATTGAAACATTTTTTCTAATTGAAAAACATTTGTTAACTGAAATGTGAATAACTTCAAAACCTTTATAAACTCATCCATAGATCTGTCAACTTGATATCAATTTCTTTATTTTTTTGCCAAAAACAGCTATTACATTCCTTAAATTCTACTTTAAATGTAACAACAACAACAGCTACAAATACTTCATTGGCTTTGAAAAGATGTGCCTGGATAAATGAAATCTATCAAACTTGAGG
Source organism: Hypomesus nipponensis (assembly GCF_054491055.1). Lineage (NCBI taxonomy): Eukaryota > Metazoa > Chordata > Actinopteri > Osmeriformes > Osmeridae > Hypomesus > Hypomesus nipponensis. The sequence continues at coordinate 13,642,599 of NC_140366.1, read as the reverse complement.
CTAGTTTTTACTGTATGATGCAACCTTTGTGTCATGACAATAGATGGGACCATGCCGAAGATACTGCACTTTTTTTTCACAAATCATACAGGCAGAGTTTTTTGCTTTCATTTTACCATCTTACAGAGATCTTACCCAACTACTGTGCAGCCATTTTGGTGTCCATTCCTGTAGATCTTGTTTTGGGATTGGATTCTGCAGTTGGTTTTGCAGTAATGTAAAACTTCTTGAATATAAATTATTTTGTACCCCTCCTGAATTATTGTCCTCTCATACTTATTCCAGTATTCATAAGGGAAATCTGGAGGGAAATCACAAGTTTTAGAGCTATCAGACTGTGATTATTGTAAGTCATGCTTTGTTTACAAACTCAAAAAGATAAAATGAAATTATAGTATATTTTGGCCTGCAAACCTTTTTTTTCTTCTTTTTTTTTATGTATTTGCAGTATGTGATTATATTTAATTTTATGTTTTGCTTATTGTGATGAGTAATTGCGAAATGTCAGTTTATTAGAACTTATTTTTGCCTTATGTATTTTTTCATAAATCATATAAAAACAATGAAGCAAGATAAGTTTTATGATCTTATATGGATTTGAATGATTGTGTGCTGTCTCAATTCTAAGAGGGATCATAGCTTTACAACGGCAACCAAAACTCCAGAATCTTTGACAGAAAACAAAAACAATTTACTAAAATGTATGCAATATATTTAATTAGGGTGTACTTTTTCATGAGTAAACACATGATAAACATCAGCATGGCACAGGCACAGTAACTATACGTTTGATGCTTTCAGTATGCTTCCGTTTGTACTAAGCTATCGACCCATTTTTTGTTTTTTGTTATTTTTATTTTTTAGGCGCCCGTAGCTTAGCTGGGGGGCGTAGAGTGTACGGTAGGTCTGGTAGGGGACCATTTTCTTATACCTTTTTTTATATGTTGTTACTACATTTGTTCATACCATTTTGTCCCTCCCTATAATATTGGAATGATTTTGTAAAGATATATGTCTTCATATAGTTGTCGACAATTTACAGTAGCATGTTAATATATTTGTAAGCATCATCATAATCAATAAGCTGTCCGTAGTGGTACAAATCACATTTCTAAATGTTACATAGTGCTACTGTACTTTGCCAGTGCTGCAATAACTCCCCATGTGTCACATTGGCAACATTATTGGCAACTCAACACTTTCTATGTGCCATATATTTAAAGACAACAATGAAATGCCATTCCATGTCTTTTGCACATTCTTCCCATGTTCTAAAGGAACATACATAGAGATGTGCATGTACACTTAAACAATTTCTTAGACATCTTTGTCTCATAGTATTTCAAATGTTTTGTTTTCTTTGTTATTTCTCAATGTTATTGTTCAGTATTTAACTATTATTATTATCAATATTATCTCCTATAGTTTTTTATTGTTATTATGATTATTATTGAATCACCTTATTTTACCTTATTTCTCAAATGTTTCTTTGAGTTGAGAAGAATCAGATTGGAGTAATATAGTGTTAAGATGTATCCAGGGCTGGTCCGCAACAAGGCAACATGACGACTTTGTCCTACAAACCAGTGACAAATCAATGCTGTCCTCAGATCCACAGTAGTATGTCACTCTGGAGCTCCGATAAACAAAGGTTCACTGTACCACCCAGAGCTTTTTGTGGTTTGGTCACCCATCACTGATTGGCAACACCAATACTGGACGTTATACTTGAACTTATATTTACTTTAAATATTGATAGAATGACTTGAAGAAAAACAAGTTAAAATGTATGTGGTAGTGGCACAGCAAAGTTGATCATTTTTGAAGTGCATTAACAGTGCATCAATCAAAGATTCTAGGTTTTATGAAGCATACAGTACAGTAGAATGCAGGCAGGTATAATGAACTAGAGGATGTACTGGAGTTCAAATACCTCTTGCTATTGATTTGTAAAGGTTTGTTTTACCTGTGATTAATTCACTTGTGCATCCATGAGGGCATCACCACTGTATGTATATATGTATGTGTATCCTGAAAGAGGATTATTGTACCAACACTGAAACCAGCATGTGTTGCATCTGCTGGTACATCACAGACTTCACTCTCTTGTTGTTTGTCCTTTGCCAAACCATCCATGAATTATTCCACTCTTTCAATCATTCATCCTCTAGCTCACAATAACTAAATCACCTATTATGTTGTAGATAATTAACATGATAGGCCTTGCTCTATGACTCTAGGCTACTTATTTGGAACACTGGGGGGCAAAAAAACTAAGTTAGCTAAGATGTGTGTACAGTTTATATAGATATATAGATATAGATAGATAGATACAGATAGATAGATAGATAGATAGATAGATATAGATAGATATATGTATCTACACTTATGTTTATCCAGATCAATATTGAAGGCTTTTAACTGATTCACTTTAATAACTTATATGGTGCCCCATCTATTTACAACTGGTCATTTTAAATAGGATCAGGTAGCCAATCCACAGGACACCACTCATGCTATCTACCGCCCTCTGGCCCATTGGGCCAGTCACTCATACCATGTCATCAAGCCACGCCATCCTAACCTGAGAGCTAGCCGGCTCTCCAGCCTTAGGGCCAATCAAAGTGCACAGCTGTGACGGGGGCCGCAGAGATGGAGGGAGTCCAGTGGAGAGGAGTGTCAGGGCAGTGACAGTGGTGTTCTCTTGAACACAGGGAGACCAATCAAATGAGATGAGCAGTGACGTGATGCAGAGAAAGCGAGTGACAGAACAATGACCAACTGAAAAACAAATGATATAAGGTGACACTTTACCTGAAGTTCATTGTACCATAAATTCTACTTTATAAAAAAAACGATCACACAAAAAGTGTGTTTAAGTCTATTTAGATAACACAAGGTCATTCTCATTCGTACCTTTTGTTTTTATAACTAAGAAGTTTACATTCGTATGGAAAAAGCAATGGATCTTCATAACTGTAAAGTTTGGCCTTATTTGATGAAGTAGTATCTACAGAAAAACATAACTATTTCATCAAAACACATTTTATGACCTTTGGTTAGAAGTATAATGTGTCTTTATGCCCATACAGTTTTGATGTTCAAAAATGTCAAAATTCTGTGAGCAAACTTAAGATAAGGGAACCCAGCACGTTGTGGCCTAAGAGTGGACTAGCTTTCGTATTTCCATGTTGTACCAATTGTATCTGTCAATGAAAAAGCCACAGAAATAGGAGACTGATGAGTAGACAGAGGAGACAACTGAGAGGCTCTGATGTCCCTGTCTCTCTGTGCTGTGAATGAGGTACTCTGTCTTTGTCCTCTCACTACAATCTGTCTAATTTAGTCTGTCTCACTGCCTTCTGAACCCCGTGCCCCTCTTCAGATCTACGTACTGAGAAACAACTGCAGCTTCTTGACAGTTCGTCTCGGTCCACTCTCACGTTTATCTAGGCAGGCTAGTTTATTGGTTGGTTAATTCAATGTTTGAATGTTGTTTTGTCTGTCCTCTTTCTCTTGTTTTCCTCACCTTATTTGCCAACTCTTCTACACGTATAGTCACTTCTCAAAAAATTATAACTTTACTTATTATTTTTATTAGAGCTTATTTCATTTAGTAATTTAATTGATTTTCTTAATCTGTTATTAGTTCATTTATGTTACCTGCCTCACTTATAAGGGTTGTGTTTTTCTAAACTATTACAATTATTCTACTCTGAAATTCACATAGCCGCTTTGTCAATTTTGAACATAAACACAAACAAATCTGATTTAAAACCTAGCCTCTTTACTAATTAAGTTGTTTTTGGCTATGATATGATTTCTGATATGATTTCTGTCATTATGTGTGTATGTATGTTGTTTCTAATCAAGACAGAGCTGATAAGGCCTGGATGACAGGGCATGGCTCTCTCTATGTCCTCATCCCCTACCAACGTCACTGCTTAAGTCTTAATGTACAGTACCTGTTTACCATCGAGCTGCTCTCTGAACAGTCACAATGATGATCCTGTTAAGCCTTATGATTCTGATGGGCGACACTGCCCAGGGTAAACCCTGGGGACCATCCCCTCGCCTTTAAGATCTCGCATTTAACTGTTGACGTCACTGTCTTCTGTCCATGATTGACTGACATGACTGAAGGGTCATAATCAGGGCGCGCGCGCACGCGAGAGAAATGCACCTGGCCTGTATGTCCTCTGAAATGTATGTCTGTGACTCTCTCTGGAATGTGATCCCCTGCAAGTGTTGGCGTGCGGCATGGTAGGTACAGTGAGGTGGCAGTGCTGTATGTGTGCACGAGGCTCTCCTCTCCCTCCACCTCCCCATGCTAACGGGTGTCGCCTGCTCTTTCCAGGGATCCAGTTTCGTCTCCCTACGTCCTGCAGTGTCGACCGGGCCCAGCCCCCTCCAGGTAAAAAAATCGGTCTCAAATGTAAACCCCCCAGACGCACACATATACCCACACACACATTTAAAACTGGCTTCCTAGTCAAGCCATCAAACAGCTAGATATTGTCGTTGAGTATTATCGGTGGATTAAGGTCCTTAAGCTTCTCACTATCTGTTGTGTTTCATCCAGGCTCTCCACATTGCAAAATCACTGTTTAAAAGGCTTGGGCATTTTTTTTTTTTTTTTTTATTCTTGCATTTTGATGGTGGCCTCAGTACAAAATAAAATACAAACAACAATAATGAAACAAAAAATAATAAAGGAAAACATTAAGTAGAAAATGAAGAATCAAATGTGGTAGAACAGTGTTAAAGATGTGTGTGTGTGTGTGTGTGTGTGTAGAGGCCACACAGAGACACTGCTCCTCACCATAGACCCTGCATAGCCTCCCTGACCTCAGGTGACCTGACCTGAGTCCATGCACATTTACTGAATTCAGAAGGCGATGCACACACACACACACACACACACACGTAAGTGCTCATGCAGGCACACATATTTACACATGCACACACACAGAAATATTTATACATGCGGTACATATTCCCAAACACAAACTGTTGAACAGGTAGGAAATATGTAGAGTACCGTACACACACTGTGTTCTGATTAGAAAGCTAAAACAGCCTCCAAGTTGAGATACAAGAAGTGCAGCATCGAAATGTACCAATGAAAATAAGACATGATGCATGCTGCCTGAGTCACCATGTCATATTCAATTTGGTATCCACCCACTGTGTCTGGCTAAAAGACTGCAGCCTTTTAAAGTTTGGAATTAAGTCAGATCCACACAGGCAATATGTGGAGTTGCATTCGTTTCTGATGGAGTTTCTTGACAATAAATAGCTCATTAGCTTTGTAGTTTGTTGTGTTTTTTTGTTGAGAGGATTTAAAGGGAGGATGATGTTCGGGTTCAATCTCTCAAGTTGGCTGATTCCTTCTTTCATCAAACAATTTCTAGTTTATTGAAGAGGGTTGGACAGAGTTTTTACCAGTGGATTACAGTGTTTGGGTGTACGTGTGTGGCAACCTGTGTGAGGCAACTCTGGACGAGTATGATTATCCCCAAATATATTCAATGTTTTGGAATAATGGATGAACAGGTAAGCAGTGTGTGGGCTGAAAGGCAGAGGGAGTGAAGGAATCAAATGAATGAGTGAATGCTTGTGCATCATGACGGTGGTGATGCTCACTTACACAACATTTTTGGTATCATGTCTATTTTTGTAAATGCTGGTGAATCACTATCTTTTGTGCTCGGTGACTCATCTCATCAGTTTCATAACAGTGTTCTGAAATGATGTTGGGTGCACCAGTCTCCCTCCCCTACACCTGAAGCTTGGTGTCCTCTCCTGTCCTCTCTAGTGTTGCTTGGTGGGGACCACATAGCTTGTTCTTGACTCTGTGACTACAGCACCATAAACAGGTTTCTGTCCATGGCAATTGTGTCTGCCTTATGCAGTGCACTGTAACTTTGATTATCTTTTATCCTTTGGTGAGAACCTCAAGAAGATAAATGTTCAGTAGTTCAACATTAGAAGAGATGCACTTGGCAATCTGTGACAAGATTCTTGATCGTTCGAGTGTGAACATACGATCAACAGGTGAGAATTTCAATAGTGTTTAAATCAAATGTGACCCAGTGTTCTGCCAAAGCTGTTCCTGCCTGCCCTCCCTCTGGCTTCTCTCCTCAGCCCAGGCAGTTCAGAGGCCTGCCCATATGGATGGATTAGCATTAGATTTTCATTTGCACTTGAAAGAAGTCTGTTGCAGCCCGCTGCTCAGATGCAGGTGTAAACAGAGGGGCTTGTTAGCCAGGAAGCTGCCGTGGGTGTCAGCCAAAAGTCCAGCTCAGTGAGATTCCCTGAGTGTCCGTGGCTGTGTCCTAATTGGTCCTTTGTCCTTTCTGCGTCTTTTCACGTTGTCTCTCGTCACTAAGCGATGAAAAGCCGTGACGCGTGGAGCATGCGCCCAGAAGCGCGGGCAGGCGCGAGCCTCCCACTGACCCTTGTCTTTCCTCCGGGTTCCACATTCTGAGTCTCAAATCTCTGCTGTCTGTTTCTGCCCCCCCCACCCCCTCCCCCCACCCCAGAGGTGACATACGCCCCCGGCTACACCAAGACCCCCCCACCCGTGCCGCCCAGGGCCACCACCAAGCCGGTCATCTCGGTGACGGCGCAGAGCAGCACAGAGTCCACCCAGGATGCCTACCACGAGGGGAGGCACCCGCGGGCCAGCGTCCTGTGGGCTGGGGACGGGCCGGCCCGGAGCGCCTACAACTCCACTGACAGCCTAGACAGCGCCAAGGCTGTCACGCTCGCCATGGAGACGGTGGCGGCGAGCAAGCGCCACGCCTCTACGGGCAGCCACATCTCCGTGCAGACTTGTGACAAGGCGGTACTGGTTTCCAAGGCGGAGGAATACCTCAAGACGCCACGCTCCTCCATTGGCATACAGGTAACACACAGCCGACGGGCACAGACAGACTGAAACGTAGGAACATGTGGCTACACCAAACTACAGAGGCAAGCATACATGGCCAGAGACGGTCACACACACACATATACTCACTCACGGAAGTAAGTATTCAGACATCACCCTCACACATGCACACATTCGCTTTCACACACACACACACACACACTCATATTCATTAAACAAAGTCTGCTGTGAAGAAACCATCTCAAGCTGACCTGTAGTGGCCCTAACCAATCAGGATTGACCTGCAGTAGCCCTAGCCAATCAGGATTGATGACTGCACAGTACTTCAGCCATCAGGCTACCCAGGGAGCCAGAAACAGGCTGGCAGTTTAATGGAACTCACAGCCAGGCCACCTTACCTACTCATGACTAATAGTGAGAAATAGCCTTAAATGAAAATATTTTCCCCGTGTTTATTAATAGATGAGTGGAGTGATTGTGTTATCTCTTTTACACAGGTAACAAATCAACCTAATGAGGGAAAAGTCATTATGTCATAATAATATAATAATAATTAATTGTTTAGGTTTCCGTTGGTTCAAATGTTGTATTGCACTTCCCGTTGCGTTGTTATATACAGGAAATATATATATATATATATTGTACATTTTTAGATTACTTTTCTTTCCTTTTCAACTACACAGTATAAAGGATGACTAGAAAGAAGTTCATCATCATCCTCATCTTCAACCATACCATCATCATCAACAACATGACCAAACATTCCTCACCTGGTATGACCGCTCCTAAATGTTAGTCGCCTGGGACATAGTACCACTTCATAATTCAAATGAGTCCAAACATTGTAACTACCATCCCATTACAACCATGAAAGGAAAATCCTCACAGCAGCACAAATTCAAACCATGCCCTAGGGGTGGTGTTGTACTGTTGATGAAGTAAACCATGCCTAGGGGTGGTGTTGTACTGTTGATGAAGTAAACCATGCCTAGGGGTGGTGTTGTACTGTTGATGAAGTAAACCATGCCTAGAGAAATGGGGAGGGGGCGCCCCATAACACATCCCAACCAGGGTGGGGTGGCCTTTTACTGGGGATCAACCACTCTCATGACAAACACCTGAAGGGCTTTACCCCATCTCCATCCAATAATGTACACACTCCCATTTCCTCTCTCTCTCTCTCTCTCTCTCTCTCTCTCTCTCTCTCTCTCTCTCTCTCTCTCTCTCTCTCTCTCTCTCTCTCTCTCTCTCTCTCTCTCTAATTCTCATTAGGTGGAAACTGCAACAGACTCTGAGTCAGAGAGTAAAGGTCTTCCTCAGTACCATTCTGTAGGGATACAGGTGGAGGATGAGAAGCGGTAGGTGACCCACACACGCACCAGACCACACACACACACACACACCACACCACTCACCTACTGCTTACCAGGTTGTGAAACAGCAACTGTTGTCTTTACAGCCAAATGTTGGGTTTTGTAGATGGTCCATGTATGTGTGTTGCATTTCAAATGCGTTTGTCTTCTCATTTTTCTGTGTGGGTGTGTCCCTGTGGTGTCCATTTGTGTGTGTTTCTGTGTGTGTGTCCATCTCTGTGTGTTTGTCTGTGTGTGCGTGTGTCCGTGTGTGTGTTTCTACGTCGATATGTGCTTTCATTTGTGTCTCTCAGACACGGTAGGTTCAAGCGCTCCAACAGCGTGACCACGGCCGTGCAGGCGGACATGGAGCTGGAGGGCTTCCCCACCATGGAGGACAAGGGCCTGCAGTTTGGTGGGGGCTTCCAGCGCCACTCGGAGCCCAGCACACCCACACAGTATGGGGCCGTGCGCACCGTGCGCACCCAGGGCCTGTTCAGCTACCGGGAGGACTACCGGCCCTCCAGCGGGCCCCCCAGCCCCCAACCTGAGTCGTGGCTGGGGGAGCCCAGCCTGGAGGGGGCAGAGGCAGGCAGAGTGTCCCCCCTTCGCAGGGACGGGAGTTGGTTCATGCAGCTGCTCCACAACGAGACCAAGAGATTGGAGGGATGGTGCAAAGATATGGAGAGGGAGGCAGAGGAGCACGACCTGTCGGAGGAGAGTGAGTGTCCACTGCCGGGTAAAGACATGTACTAGTGTACTAAGTAGGGGCTGCTCTTAGGGTGAATGTCACTTCCTAATCCATTGACTGATCCATTTTCCAAGAATTGTTACATTTTAAATGAGTAAAAACAATTAGATTTGTAAACCCTAATTCTCGTATGTGGATGTAATAGCCCAATATAACTAATAAGCATGTTTGTTGTGGTTGATGATAATGATTGTTTGTTCCATGTTAGTCTCATCAGTCCATGCTCCGGATGCTGGACAAGCTTTATGCAACATTCAAATCATTCATGATTTATTAGATCAGTGATTCATTCGAGTGTGCCAATATTTGAGTCAGGAGTGATGTGTTTGTGCATGTGTATATGTCTGTGTGTGTGTATATCATCCAGTCCTAGGTACAATCAGAAGTGCAGTGGGCAGTGCACAACTTCTCATGTCTCAAAAATTCCAGCAGTTCTACTGGCTGTGTCAGCAAAATCTGGTAAGTGTCCGGCACAAACCTTAGTAAGCTGTGCATTTGTGTGTGTGTGTGTGTGTGTTTGTGAAAAAATACTTGACATGCTATGTAACTTTCAGGAAGTCAGATGGCTGAGCGGTTAGGGAATCGGGCTATTAATCAGAAGTTTGCCGGTTTGATTCCTGGCCATGCTAAATTACATTGTGTCCTTGGGCAAGGCACTTCACCTTACTTGCCTCTTGGGGAATGTCCCTGTACTTACTGTCAATAGGAGCGTCTGCTGAATGAGCAGTAAACTGCTAACTGTAACTGTAACTTTTTTTAACGAAATCCAGAACCTCCTAACTCCCAAAAAAGTCTCCTTGGTTTGAACCAGTTAAGAAGTTTCCAACTCTGCAGAAACAAACTAGTGGACCAGATTCAGCTGTAACGTGTTTCACAACGTGTCAGTCAGAATCGATCTGGATACAAGCCTTGTGCCTGTATTGACCCCCATCACTGAGCAGGATGGGAATTACAATAAGAAGCAGAACTCCTGCGCTCTCACTGTCCTTTAATGCGGCCAGACAACAACTGCAATAGGACGTGGGCTTCTGACTGCCTTCCATAATTCACTTCACGGGCAGCTGGGACATTTTCACGTTTTCAGAAGATCTAACACTAGTTACCCTGTAGAGGAAGCTGTATGGGGTAAGAGGGGCTATTCATGACATATGGGTGAGATCCTAAAGTCTCTACACCCTTGTTTAAGAGGAACTGATAATGTTTGATCGGTGTGTATGTGTGTGTGTGTGTGAAAGAGAGAGATAGACAAACAGGGTAGGGAAGAGAGATACAGTAGAGAAATAAAGCGAGAGAGAGAGAGAGAGAGAGAGAGAGAGAGAGAGAGAGAGAGAGAGAGAGAGAGAGAGAGAGAGCGAGTGTGAAAGTGTCTCTTCACACAGTGTCATTCACATGCTTACACAGCAATTTCCTTTTTCGGCGAAAGGCATAAAGTTAAAGGAGCGTGCTTGTTGAGGCTTCTCTCTCTCCATAGCGTGCGCCACCCGTCTGTTGAGTATGATACCTTGAAGCTGCTGTTTTGCTCTCCTTTCTGTGGCCGTGGGCTCTCTCTTCCTTCTCCTTGGAGATAATGGAATGATGGATGAAGTCCCACACTTACTGTGACAGGGCTTAGATTGCTCTGAGCTCTCAAACGTGTCTAAGTGATCGAGCAACACTCAGACACCTAGCGGAGAGAGGAGGAATGGCAGTAACTGTACTGTCCTCCTATGGATCAGTCTGCATGGTGCAAAGTGAGACATTCATGCCTTGAACTGGTAAATAATGACATCTAGTGGTTGTTCTGTATAATACAACTGTTGCAATGGTGGGTGTGGGATTGTAATGGCAGTCTAGGCTAAAACAAGACTTTTTTTTTTAAGGCTTCTTACATCAGTCTAACCATATTATATTGAAACTAAAAAAGACCCGCCTGCTACTATCTAAGCTTCAGGAGAATTAGATAGACACCAACGCACCTGTTGTTCTCTGCCTCCCCCCACCCTCCACCCCCCTTTCTAGGACCCCAGCGCCATGCCCAGACCCACATCTCAGGATCTGGCTGGATTCTGGGACTTGTTGCAGCTTTCCATTGACGACGTCACTGCCAAATTTGACGAGCTGCAGCAGATCAAGAGCAATGAGTGGCGACCGGTGGAGAGTCCGGAGAAGCAGGTGGGTGGCAGTGAGATATGCACCTGGGGCCCCTACTGGTATCCCCTGCACTCATCCCTCTCTTCTCCCTCTACCACTCAAACTGTCTGTTTGTGTCTGCTAACGCAAAGAGGATAACAAAAAGAGTGTTTCATGATACCCAAGTGACCAACATGTTGCTGTGGCACTCTGGCAGAGTGAAGAACACCAGTTAGCTCAGTTCATCCGGGCTCTTCCCTCCTCCTCCCTCTCTCGCAGGAGAAGAAGTGGCCGCCGCCCCTGCCAAAGAGGCCCCCTAAGGGGCGTGGCGGCGTGATGCGGGAGCGCTCCCTGGACCTCCAGGACCGCCAGCGGCAGGAGGCCCGCCGACGTCTGATGGCGGCCAAGCGTGCCGCCTCCTTCAGACAGAACTCAGCCACAGAGAGGGCGGACAGCATCGAGATCTACATCCCCGAGGCCCAGACCCGCCTTTGAGGTCCGAGGATATATCCCCCCCCCCCCCACACACACACACACACACCACGTTTTCCCCTCAAATGTGCTCCCCAAAGTGACCCTCCCTCAACACCGGCCCTCAGCCAGTGGCCTCACCCATCTGCCTCCACCCATCTGCCTCCACCCATCTGCCTCCACCCATCTGTGCCAGCATCTTTCAGTTCTCTCTCTGTCACTCCCTGCTCGCAGTTTTGTCCATTCCTCGCCGTTCTATGGTTGGACCCTCCCAATGACGCAGAGGGTGTCTGTCACCATGCCAACGAGCTGCCACTCCTTTCCCCTTTAACATAACTAGAATCTTTCAATCAAATTAATTTAGGTATAGATTACAGTTGTTTTTGTGGTTTGGTTTTTGCTGCAATCACCCTGAAGAGCTTTGTTTTCATCATCATTGGTGAGCCTCTGGGTTAGTAAGGGTTAATCTGTGTTATTCTGTTTCCCCACCATGTTCAAAGGGAATCACAAAGTGCAACTTTTTCTAAAGAATCTCACCAGCAACAGTGGTCTTGGGCTGAAGCACCTTGTGTAGAGGCAACCACCGTGTTAGCACTGAGGTGATGACTCACTGTGGTGATAGACAGACAGCCCTAAGAGTTTGACAGTTAAAGGGGGGGACACGGGGGAGGGGGGGGGGGCGAATGGAGGGAGGGTGATAGACAACTGCTAAAAGGATATGTGTTGCTGTTGGGGGGTGGTGGAGTGATCACATGTGATGTTGTTACACAGCAGCCTCCTGGTGGGATCCATCGTTAGCCCTGGGGCACACTCACACTCCCCAGTTCTTACTGGGCTGGCGGCAGCCATAGACTAAGGTTGCTGTGAAATGAGATCTGAGCAAAAAGACTGACATGCAGTTGTTCAGCATGTTATGGTAACATGTTTTCAAATTGTACTGTTTAATTTACCGTTGCAGTCCATCGCAAAAAGGTCACATAAAGAGGAAGTGTTTATTGAGTCTGAATAGATGAATTGTGATAGAATGCAGTTTTGAACCTTAAATAACATTCATGTTTGTATTTCCAAGGGAAATGTAGTATATGACGCTCACTTGATATTGTTGCAGTTGAATTGCAAGGACAGATATGAAGTATTTATAAACATGACTAACATTCACCTAGAGTATTCCATATGCAGACAGCCCATCGTCGCATTCTGTTATATTCTACATTACAGTTTGTGATTGTAAAGACGACATTGAAAAAACATATATTTTACACCCAGAGACCAAAATCCAACTCTTAGTTTAGCTACAATTGTGTTACGTTGGTTGTAGAGGTTATATCCTACTACATGTACATAGAAAATAAGACAATATGTAGGGACCACATGCATATCTGGCACATAATAGTAAAGTATTTTACGTCTGTTTTGGAACTACTAAAGCAGTCTAAGACAGACAGGTGCAAAAGACACTTTAACACTATTCAGTTACTAGTAAATGGTGCTGCTTTTTACTCTAAAACTATTGTCCTTTACCCAGTCCTATGTGCACACACACTCCAGGACTTTTTAAATAGAGATTTACTAACATGGTGCCCATTTTATCTCTTCAGAACTTGTGGTGGATTGTAACTTGAGCAACAACAAAAAAAAAGCAACAAAAAAAAGCAAAAGCTAAATGTTTTCCTTTTTTTCCTAAATGTTATAGAAAGAGTGAAGTATAGGAAATGTTATTTTAATATCTGACAGTAATGTGTTTCTACCGTCTCAAAGCTGGACTACTGGACCACCCACAGAGTAAGGTTGTATTGATGTTTTACTGGCGTTGCTATGACGTCACTCTGACATTCCACCAACTTTAAACTGAAGACAAAACTTGGCCCTCATCCAGGCAAAGAGCTGATTGGCTCAATATCCAGTACTGTACCTACCCATTAACACTATACCAACTAGTCTAAGAAACTGATAGCTGTGTTCAATTTCATTTCATGTCCATATACAAATCCACAGATGATTTGGGCAAAACCCCATTTGACATCAAGTAGGTGATTCATTGTAGAACATTGTTGCCCATGATTTGTAGTACTACACTTGTTATCTGGTGAGGAATAGTGGCCTGTTCAAGTCATAGGAAGGTTGTTGAGCTGACAAAGTATCATGCGGTGTCTTTGTTGACTAGAGGAGATGCTGTCTGAGGAAGAACATTAACCAGTGTTTTAAATTGTCAGACAATTTACAGAAATGATACAGGTGGTCTTTTTAGAAATCACTTCCTGCTTCGGTAGTTTGGGTGCATTCATTTTGTGTGGTGATGCTGTGTTCGCTATGAAACCCTTACTTTACCAGACGGCCTTAAACACACCTCAAAGCAAAAACACTCATGAATGTAGAGTCCCTAACAATGCAAAAAAATATATATTGAATAAGATGTCTAGGTGCTGTCTACGAGTCTAATAGTATTTTGTTACATGTTTGGTTTTAGTAATAAACATCATGCATACATGGCAGTGAGAGACATTTAGCTGGAAAATATAGTAAATGGAAACTAGCTGGATACGACTTAGGAACTGCAAAGTCTTAAAGACAAATTATGTCATCTCTACAGTTTCTGCTCCCAGGACGCACTGTGGCAATGTCTTTTGGACCTGGTGTATTATTTCTGGGCATTCACCATCAGAGGGGTACATTCAAAACCACAGGGTTCACGACTGCTGCTTGTGAAGTAATGTGCAGTGCAGTTACTTCACATACAGATGGTACAAAATATAAAAGTTGATATAAAAACAATATTAGGGGTAAGCATTTAAAAAAATATTCTGAGTAGTTTACAGGGCTTTGTCATATTACAACCCTCATATAAACGGTTTTCTTGTTCTGCATCTTTAATGATTGTTAAATTTGAACGTGACAACATGAGAGCGATAAACCCCAGAAATGTTCAATGTTTCATTGGTTTGTGTCATGTGTGTTTTTTTTGTGGGGAGAGGGGCCAAACATTTGGCAACAACGTAATTGATGAAAGAATCCTTAGGTGCCTTAAAATCTGACTCATACACAGTGGGACTTGGGAATAAATATGTGAAGTTGATAAGTTAGGACAGTGTGCAGTGTATCTTGAAGTGTTTGGTTCCCACAGGCTGTCTGATTTGATTGATGACACCATTACAAAGGGCTGGTAGTGATGAGGTGCTTGACTTGTTTTAAAAGCATTGTATAATCTTGATTTGATTATTTTGGGTGAACTCCATTGTATAACCACAGCACAAATGAAACACTTGGTAGGACTGGATCGTAAATTTAATATGTTATGGAGAACAAGTTATTTTTAATAATAATAATAATTAAAGTTATTATGAATTGAAAGGTTTTGAGATGACCCCTTGATGATGTAGAAGGAAGATTGATTACTATTCCAAACTAAAGTTCAGTCATTAGGTCATAAGGGAAACTAGGTGTGTGCATATGTGTGTGTGCGTACATGTATGTGTGCATGCGCACATGCGCGTGGGTGTGCGTGTGTGTGTGCGTGAGTGTGCGTGCATATGGGCGTGGGTGAATGTGGGTGTGTATGTGGCCTATGGAGAAAAACACCTCACCAGACATTCAATGTCATTGTTCGATATCACCCGATTCTTCTTTGCCACATAATCTCATCACATTACTCTGAGAATATCACTGATAGAAACTAGAGACTGACAAAACTTGACCTGCTCAAAAGTGCAATAGTGTTTCATACAACAGGCAGGTGAACAAACAGCTATTTACCTCATGGTTCAGTGTATAGGAGGATAGGGGATATTTGTACCCAAGTCCAACCAGAGCACTTTGTCATGCCTATGTCCTATGCAGCAGCACCTCTTATGGGCTGCACATAACCATGTATTTTAGGCAGGTCTGAGTACTGAAGCTATCTTTTCATTCAGCCAACCAGTTGTGGGTTAGGGTTAGGGTACCTGAACCCTAACTAATGCATTAGTTGTCACCTACAGTACATTTTATGGGATGGAAAAGGGGTCTAATTGCTCATACCTGAGTTTGAGTGTCATTTTGGTATTTTTGTGGGTATTTTCAGAAGTTCCCAGACTGTTTCACATTGCCCCTACTTTTGGCATTCGCACATACCGGACAGGGCGGCCAGGAACCATATAGAGGAACTGTTTCCAGTCGAAGATTTCCACACAATTCTGTTTTTCACAACTTCAGTGTCGCATTTAGAATAACAAATTGCAGTGTATCATGTATTTTAGATGTAATGTTACTCCTTTGCCCTTTAAAAGTGAAAGTATTTTTAAACAGGGCTACATTTCCGAAACAATTCCTAAATATGCTATCTTGTATTCTAAGATTCCTTTTAGGTGTCCTGAAATCCTATTCAGAGAGGTCAGTTTAGGTGCTGAAATGAAAATGACCTCACTCCTGGATTATATCAAAATTTACAGATATTACTTTGTTGCAATTTTTTTTCCCCCTCTAATCAAACAAGGACCTTGAGGAACCTTGACTACACATCTACATAGTTCCATGTGAAAAGTTTTAAACTTTGCTAGAGTTTTTAATTTGAACTTTAACTACCCTCTTTTGCACTCTCACTCTCTACTTTCCCTCTCTTTTTCCTTTTCTCTCCATCAATGATGGAGCTAACATTGCACCATAACTGGACCAGGTGTCCATTTCAACTTTCGGGTCCAGGAGAGTTACTAATAGGGCATACAAAAAGATGAAACAGCATCCCAGTAGTAAGTGAGTAACATTCTGAGCTGCTTCGTATTGTAAAGGTCATGAACTGAGAGCACACTGCGCCCCTCTAGCAATAAGCTTCATCTAGTCTATTCACAGTGCACTGTAGGATTCACACAAACCCTGAATCCTGCCAAATACATCTTCTGTATGGCCTTCCTCATTGACCACCAACCTGCTTACTCTACTGTACACACATAACAAATCAATGACAGTATTTAGTAGAGTACATTCTCCTTCAATAGTGTTTCCTAGTTCCAGTTTACCTGTTCTTGTTTCCCAGTTCCAGGCCTACGTGAAATTCAGGGTATGTGTGCGCTTGCATCGTGCACATTCACTGTCATTGCGCTGTTTGCCTTCAGAAGCCAATGCAGGCCTCCCAGGGAAGAGACCCTGTATCTGTGCTCTGTTCCCTCACATCCAGTGCTTTGTGAGGGGAGAGGGCTCTCACTACTTGTTTACCTTTGGTGGAGAAATGTCAAATGTGTTGTGGCTATGGGTAGAAGATCTAAATGGCCTCATGAATTACGGAATGTGACATGAAAGAAAAAATACCGTATAGATGTTTATCTTGAACAATTTTGCGTTGTTAGATATCATATCAATAATGAGGATGAATATGATGCCAAATATTCATTATTTGTACAGAAATATACATATATAAATATATAAATATATGCCTAATTTAAATGGAACTATTTTCCGCTCTTGACCATGTTTTTGTTGTTCAGATTTTTTCTTGTTATTTTATAAGGTCCTAAGATAGCATGCAGGATAGTGAAAATGAATGTATTATTTGATGTTTCTCTGCTGTTGAGTATTGCAGCATTCTACAAAGCGATTTGTATTCATAGGACTCATTTGCATATTTAGTTACTATATACAATTTTAAGTTATACTATTGTTTTTCTGACAACTAAATTGTAAACCTTTCTTTTTAATACAAGTTTTTTTGACAAGTTTTGAATTATTTATATAATTTTATTATTTTCCTGCTGTATCAATGTGCTTCAGTATTTTGCCATAACTTATCAATCTGCCTCCTTAAATTAAGTATTGCTGATGACCATCTGTTGTAAATAGTTCTGCAAATTAAACTTTTTGGACGAAAATAACTCAGTATCCATCTTGGTTTATGTCATATCGAGGACAGTTGTCTTTCCAGTGATTAAGTCCAGTAACAATTACTGACCAAATGAGGGAGCCGTCAGAGAAAGAAAAGACCATTTAGGTTTTCTTTGTAGTTTTTTGTGTGTGTGTCACAAAATGGTACATCTGCTAGCTGCTCTATGTCTAACCATACATCCTTAACTATTTGCCCTTTTCTTTGTCCTCTGGAGGTTGGATAAGCATGATAAAAGTTAGTTCTGAAAATAACCTGCCTGAAAGACTACAGGCCAGCCTGCCAGATCTCCTTGGTAACAAGTAAAGGGCATACCACTGCCTTCCTGTTTCTGAAAGGCCTTTGTGAGACTATGAATAAACAGACAATGAATAAAGAGATAGAATAGAATTAAACAGTCACAACTGATAACATTTTAGCTCATATTCAGATGTAAAATGTACTCAATGCAGCTTACTGTGAATGCATCACGTTTACAGTACAACAGTTGACTGAAATAATGAATACACTGGATAGATTGTCTTAAAGTTTTTAAAATAGTTGTAATGTGGGGTACAAAATCACATAAATCTAAACTCTCTTTACAGAAATAACAAACAAAACACTAAAGCCTACTTGGATACTAGATGTGTTTCCTTCAGCTAACACCCGCGTCCATGTGTCAACCCCCCTTCAGTCTGACACAGACGGAGAAGATCGGAGATAGTTCTTAAATAAGTCTCCTTATCTATCGGGCAGGGGAAAGGACCACAGCTGTGCTCTAAGATAGCAGCTCCAGAGGTTTGATTTTTGCAACAGATGCAGAGGACAGTACTGCAGATGCTGTCCTGCCAGTACACCAGCCTACTGTGTGGGCTTAGATGCCGTCAACTTCAGTAGTTTGAAAGAGATGATTCATCTCACTATGGCTGAACATTGACACTTTAAAGTATGCTTTATGTATTTAAGTTTACAAACTTAAAAACAATGCACCTGTAAGCTTGACTCCTGCATGTGCTGAGTATATACCTGACCTCCAGTGTCTCAAACACTTTTCCTCCACTGCGGGACTGATGGGTGTCCTCTGGATGAGAGTAGTGAGATGGAGGTCTATGTGAGCCATGTGGTCTGATTGACACTCAGACTACATGGCTTGGTGGTGGCCATAGAGCTGCCCTTGCTGCCTGGCCTGCCATACATCCAGAGAATGGCTCTGCTGGGACTGACAGAATCGGCTGGGCTCAGTGCGAGACAACCAATGTGCAGGAGCCAGACGTGTGATGTCATCACAGAAGGTTGAAAGGACCTTGTGGTCTAAGGGATGAATACACAGAGCTGTATCCAGTGGAAGCAGGTCTCCCATGTTAAATTGGCGAGGGATACAATATTATAAGACCACTGCTCCTGGTTTGGAAAGACTAACTGTAACCCCTACAGTAACAATGCTTTCCATTCTAACACATGCAGATAAATGGTGTGGACAGTTAAGCTGTTGGGTGGAGATTTGTAAGGGAGGCTTAAACCAAGTATTTCCAAGAGTATCTTGGTGCTCAGCAGTCCAACTGTGTGATCTGGAACAACTGAGATCCTTCCCTCAATCCTCCATGGATCCATTTCATTTTCAGTCTGATTTCATAGCTGATTTGATTTTCATAGCAATTCCTGCTAGTAACTGTGTGAGCAGAAGTTGTGCACTTTTTTATTCGCGGTTTTAAGCCTATACTTACCTCACCCAGAACACAAACAATGTGGTCTCTCTTGGCACAGCACTTGTGTTTTGTTTTATCTGTTTGTTCAAGTTACTTACTCTGAGGCTGGGAACTGAGCTTTGTCCACAGCAGATTGAGAACATAGACTGAAAGTAG
The DNA here is from genome assembly GCF_054491055.1 of Hypomesus nipponensis. NCBI lineage: Eukaryota > Metazoa > Chordata > Actinopteri > Osmeriformes > Osmeridae > Hypomesus > Hypomesus nipponensis. The sequence continues at coordinate 13,623,332 of NC_140366.1, read as the reverse complement.
CAATACTACTTTGCCCCAAATTACTTCTTCAACATGGAAAGAACTACAAATAACTGCCCCAATAAATGGTTAGATCAAAATAGACAACATCTCTTGTCAGTCTGAATGGGGAGGTGCAGGACAGAGATTAGAGGCCAAGCTAGCCAAGCTCAGGAAGGGGGATGAGCTCTGCTCTGTTTCTGACCAACATTACAATGGCAGACCCACAGTTCCATGGATTTGCATGAGCTGGTTCTGCTCCAACTGGGGTTCAACCACCCAAAAAACTGACAAATGAAAAATAGATATAAATAGAGCCAAATAAAAATACATCTAATATATATATATATATATATATATATATATATATATATATATATATATATATATATAAAATTAGGCATCCTTGGGTCTCTTCTGAGGGATATGGAGAGAATGTCCTGGCATTGATTTCCACAGCAGCTGAGTAACCTCTAGTGGATGAAGTCTGATGGAATGGAATGCTGTATGTTTGTCTGCTTCACCTCTCTGCAGCCAGATCCCTTCTGCTCACTGCTTTACCATGGGTATACAGCTGTGTGGCCTTCGGCTCTCTACCCACGGCAAAAGAACCATTGTGTAACTCTGTCACTTGAACACACATAACATCACTACACAGCGATGCAACATCCAATACATTGGCCACGACAAAGTGACAGTGGAATTTCATTCCTTTGTAGAACATTAATCCCAGCAATGTACTTTTGTGACAGTGACACAAAGGGTCCATTGTTTTAGTGGCACCTTACTAGTGACATATATTTTAAATATTCCCTGTAGATGGGTAGCCTACTACTCAACACCAAATTTCGCAAACAACAAAAAAATATAAAAACCATAATTACATCATTAGTTCTTTCCTGTAAGTGTGAGTTGACGCAGACAGTCTATTCATCTTTCACGGTGTTTGTGCAAAATTCTTTCATCTTCATTGTTCCTTTAATTCTGAAGGTTACCATTGTTTCATTAGGTGCCAAGATAAAAATGGAAATATTTATCTTCTGAGAAGACTTCTCAGAACAGAAATAATTACATTTTAGAAATTGGTTCCATTTCCTTTTTAAAGTAAAGGCTGAACATTTGCATATATGCCAGCTAACTTCACGGCAACTTCAATGCTTTACATATCTGACAAGATGTCTGCTGTGGGAATGCACCTATCACCATCCAAGTGCATGCACTTTGAAAGTTTGCATACCTGTAGTCTCAAACCAGGATTTGGGTGGAGTATTCCTTTAACAGTTAAACATTGTCAAGGCCAAGATTCTGTGGCGGCCAGTTGGGTTTGTCCACAGACCACCGTGGTTGCAACTCTGCTTCCTCCTCCTCGGCCCGCCTCTAGTGTCTTTTAACAAACACAATATCCTAAGTAATCCTTTGAGTTCCTATTTCGTTGACATTTACTGTGATTTAAATGTTGAAAGCGTTGTGTAACCCACAGAGTCAATACTCAGAGTTTACCAACCCCACTCCCTGTCTGTGTCACAGCCCACCCCTTGAGAGTGTGCTGGGAGACAGAGACATATTTCACTATGGAAAGCTGCACACCCTTTTCGCATGACACACTCTGTACAGTGTCTGACTCTTCAGTATTGAGCTCTTGGGTAAGGGATATCCAACTTCGGTCAGAAATTAAACTTGAACAGTGTTTGCATTATGTTTGGTGGGCAAATATTGTCTCGTGTGCTGTGCCATTATCTTATATTTCACACAGTCTTAGTGTCTACAGTGCAAGGCCGTAGCCATGGAGTCAACATTGGGGGGAACACATTACACAGTGTGTGTGGTTGCCTGTCGTAGCGTAGCACATTTATATTTTTATATGAATATATTGGGGGGGAAATTTTTACCAAATTTGAATATTGGTGGGGGATGTGTCCCCCCATGTATATATTATGATTACGGCCTTGCTACAGTGACAATGTACAATCCCTTCAAGCCGCTATGAGCTAATGTATGGTAAAGTATGAGGTAGTACAGCATGTGGTCAGGCCAAAGGAAGCGAGGGCTGAAGGTTGAGGTGAAGCTCTGTGTTTGAGAGTTTTGAGTGGTTTCCAAGGATACAAGGGAGGATGGCCTTGAGGAACATGAAGACCCATGAACACACGCACACTGATTGTTCACAATTTTTGTGATTACATCAACCAATGCCATGGCATGAAGGCAAGAAAGTTGACTTAGGAGAATCCCATACTCCCATACTTAGGAGAATCCCATACTTACCCAGGGTGTAAGTCTTCCTTACCCATTCAATAACAAATGATATTTCTGGAATGAGTCAGGTGACATGTGACCCCTCAGATGTACATAGCCATCAACACAGGAAATTAACAGGTCAAAACCACAGCTGTGGTAAAAGGAAGTGAGTGAGCTCCAAAAGTCTTACCCTTCCTGTGCCTCAGGAGCTGTGTCCAGAACTGTAGCAACAGCAAGAACAACAGACTGTTTTGACACGAGACAGAGAATCAAAGTATTGTCTCATTACACTACATCTACAGTGCATTGTGTCTTTGTCTTTAATGTTTAGTTTTTTGCTTCACCCGCCCTTTTCTCAGCTTTGATCATGTTATGCTCTGTCTGTAGCTAAGGGGTGGATCTGTTTACTTAGTGCAGTGACATAAGGGCATATTCTGTTTCTTCACTTTTAGGTTGGTTTAGGTTCAGTTCTACAATATGTGAAGCCCTCTATGACATTGCTTGTCAAAAGAGCTATATAAATACAATTGTATTTGGCTCAGTTATTTAATCATTTAAGAGGCGTTCTTCTCTGAGTAGACCTTTTTAAAGTAATCATACGGATAGTTTATCAGGAGGGAACATATATTGTTAAAAATGTATTATCATGGTATAGTCCATAGAGTTTTACAGATCCCCTTAGTCAGTATCATTACTAACTCACCCAGCATTGAAGGAATGGAAAATTAGGCCTAGCTAGCCTACAAGCTGGCAAGGCTTCCCTACAATTAGTCAGTGATTGTTGAGTGTTTCCTATGATAACACAGTCTCCCACCCCTGATCATTATGAAATTATTATTAACATGACAGACTAACAGAAGGGAGAAAGAGCAGAGTCTGACTTTGGAAGACATTTTGAAAAAGGCATGACACAGAGAGTAGGAACTTGTGGAGTGGAGGGTTGTGTTAATGTGGCAAGTGTCTGAAAAACTTCTGGTTCTGCTCAGTTCAGTTTCCATCCCTGGTCCGAAGTGGGTGGACCAAAAGTTTGACATGCCCGCTACCGACTCATCGCTAGCTCAGGTTAGTGGTTAGGTTATAGGAAATCTATCTTTCCTTTCAGATGTTCACTGGGTTCATTCCTCTGATCCACACTGGGGGTCTCTATTACGGGGAATAAACGAAAGTGAAGGATTTCCAGATTAGGTGAAAGAATCTTTTTCACTCCAATGTACTCATGTGGAATGAGATTGGGCAGCTGATTCCTTAACCACACAATACGTCTTTGGAACACTTAGAGTTCCTGGAAGGGCCTCCTTTTGTTCGTCTACACTCAATGTCTTGGCTCTTTCAACTGATGACTCACAGGCAACAGAAACTGAAGACGAAAAAACACATTGGCCATTGAACAAGCTTTACTGGAATATCAACACTTCAAACACCCAGACACACTGAACTCAAAGCTAATATTCAGTTTTTGTTTACTGGGTTCATAAACTCTCTAGGCAGTCCCCATAGACAAAGACACAGAGTTCACTGACATCACTGTCTGCTTGCCCTGGTTAATTAATTAGCTCTGACCATGACCTACAGTAATTCGAAGAAAGACTCTAACAGAGTGTGAGAGTTTAATCATGGCATTTGTATCTCAGCTCTTCAAAGTCGATCGGCAGTTGGAAGAGGGATTCCCACAAGTAGCATGAGACTCCATCTCACTGTGTGGTAGTGGGGTGACTACACATATACCTCCTCACATCAGGTCCAGTAGAATAACTGCTCTGAAGATTCACATCTGGTTGAGAGAGCAGGCCAAAGTCACAAGCTTTTAAAATATGGTTAACCTCACCTTACAGAAGTCCTAGAAGCAAACAATAGTTTTGATTAATCATATCTGCTCTGTTCTTGTCTGTCTTCATAAGTTTCCTTTGTTATGCTTTCCTTCCTCTCTGTACAGCAGTGGCCTATATTTAGTAAACTCATCAAGTACCACAGTATGTGGTAGTCCACAGACAACCACATAGTCCCTGCCTTCATAATGAGTCCTGGCCTACAATGCAGACATACAACTGAGGAGGCTTCATCAGATTCTCTACACCTGAACATAAGCACAACCTAGTTGTTTCATTTCAGAGCTATAAACATTTGGACACATCACCTGATTCTTCTTTAAATATACCTTTTAATTCCACACATTTAATCAAAGTTACACCATTAACTATGGTTTAATAGTTTCGATGTTGAGTAGTAGGCTACCCATCTATTGGTAGGCCTATACCATCATGTCATGTCAGCTCTGTGTGGTCTCCAGCTTCTTACCATGGTTTAGTCTGGCCCTTTTCTTCTCACAGCAGCCATCTCCACTACACTGTTCCAGAAGAGATGTACCCATGGATACGTTTATCTATAGTCTTATCCTTTAGATACCATATACATAGACACTCATAGACCATGTCCTAGTGATAGTTGTTATCACTCTAGGGATTATTCAAGGATTACTTCTCCCTGTCCTGAGACAGGTTTTCATAATAAGGACTCTTTAGATGTTCCATTTAAAATGTAGGCCAACTCTATGTGGATTTTCAAACCATATATCTCTGTCATACTATTGTCGGTTTAAGACACAGTTTGCAAACATAAAGTAGGCAACTCATTGATAATACTGTAACTGCAACTTATATATATTTTTTATACATTTTTTTTTATGCTTTCATGTAATACAAATACGGTTTTGTGAAAAACAACCAATAACCATGACCAGACTGTGCACAATGAAGAGTTAACTAAAGGGGAGTGTACAGTTCTGCATCCGTTCATTGAAATCCACCATCTGCTCACTGAGTTCCCACACAGGGCAAGGTGGGCTATTCAACATATCGTAAGTAATTCTTCTTAATATTTTGTGCAATAGTCCTACAACCTTTAGAGCCAAATTGATGTAACAATCATTTTGCATCCAACACTATTAGTTTGCATCCAACTCACTTCTTTCCTAACATTTAGTCTTGAGTTTTGATTGAAAAACAACCCTTGAGACTGGTGACTGTGTGGAGAGTTTAAATTCTGAATAGTGCTGACTTTGTATTTATTTATATTACAGGAGGACACACCTAGCTGGACTTGGAACCTGTTGAATGCAAGATGGTAGGCCTAGATGCTAAAGAATAAGCACTAAGCTATACGTTCCATTTATGATCCTGGAGGGAAACTATATGTTGTGGAATAAGCACTTGCTGATTTGCTACATACTGGTTTGGGACTGCATTATTTTATCATTCCAATTCTAGATTTCAAGTCTCAACAGGACATGATGATGGATGACAGCACGCACCAAGCCTGCCCATCCTGTTATTCCCAGATGATGCAGCCAGTCTCGCCATTTCTGACGCAACAGCTGTCACTCAAGAAAAGGAGCAGGTGTTCAAAACGTGACATTTGATGACACATGATCAGATTGACAATACGCATCAAATAAAAGATCCAGATGAGAATCAAAACTGAAGAAGCATTACAGAGACCAACGTATTATTTAAAATAGGAAATGACATATTGGGTCCTTGTTTTAATACTGAATCAACAGCGAAAATGGATGATTCGTGCATGAAGTGTCAACATCTAATTGAGGACCATCAGAGATCAATAGAGCGGGACGCTGTAAGAAGCTTGGATGAGTCCAATCTGACTCACAGGCAGGGCGCTTCCCGCTTTGTTGAGGACCAAATGCAAAGAGAGAGTGCCCCTCTGTTGCGTAAAGTCAGCGAGGCTATGAAAGACTGGTGTCAGATTGATAAAGAGAGATCCCAGGCAGAGCAGAGGGAGGAGACCTCGGCGCCTGCCACTTATTGTATCACTGCGGGAACGCTGCCAACACTTCAGCCTGGACACCCAGGCAGTGCGGGACACAAGCCTGGGCAGAGTGAGAGAGACCCACACGGCACCAAGGGAAACCCGGTGTCGCAGTTCAGACAGGAACGATGGGGGAGTAGAAACAGCTATGCCCACGAATACTCTTCTGTGTGCCTAGGCAATGCAGACTTGGTCATTGAAGTGTCGGGGAAGAAACTTCATGCGCATAAAAGCGTTTTGTCAGAGAAAAGTGACTATTTCAAGGCGCGGCAATCCAGGGATGTACTGAAAGTGAAAGGGGTGAGTTTTAAGACTTTAACCACATTAATCGACTACATTTACACATACCAAATGCAAGTTGGCAAGGAAAATATTGTAGAGGTCATCAACGGGGCTAAAATCTTGCAAGTCCCTTGCGCAGTCCAAGCAGCTGTCGATACAATGTCGGAGCAGATCACCGCGGAGAACTGCTTCGAGATTTTGACAATAGCCAAGAGGCAGCGATTAAACGAGTTGAAGCAAAAAGCCTACAAGTACATGAGTGACAATTACTTGCAAGTACTGCGCAATCCCGCAGTTTATGGGCGTTTGACGGGTGGTGAGAGAGAATTTATTCTCGCCCAACGAACAGAAGGCAAGAAGGTATTAATGGTGGCTGAAATCAACGAGGTGTATGATCGCGTCGGGAGCAGACCTCCGAGCCGTGAGAATAGTCGTCCTCAGAGCCCGTTATCGATGGTGTCCCTTGAGGAGAACCACATGATACACTACTACGATGAAGAGACAAAGGAGTGGAAAGTGCTGACCAAGATGCCGGATGAAATCAACACAAAGGGTTCGGGGATATGCACCATGTACAATTACCTGTTCGTGGCAGGTGGGATTAAGGGACAGGGCGACAAAGGCAAGGTATCGAACAAGGTTTTCTGCTACAACCCTCTCAATGAGAGCTGGAGTGAAATCCGACCACTCAGCCAAGCGCGTTCTCAGCTCAAATTGGTGTCCATGGATGGCTACCTGTTCGCTATCGGAGGGGAATGTCTGTTCACGGTTGAGAAATATGACCCACGGATGGATAGATGGAGCTCCATTGCTCCTCTCCCAAAAGGGGCGTTTGCCGTGGCACACGAGGCAACAACCTGTAACGGAGAGTTGTTCGTATCTGGTGGATCTCTTTTTTACCGCCTGCTGAGATATGATACAAGGAGAGAAGAATGGGAGGAGTGCCCTTTTAATAACAGCAGAAAGAAATCTACGGACATGGTTGCGTACAAGAACTTCATCTATAGGTTCGACGTCAACCGTGACTATGGAGTCAATGTCTTCAAATACAACACCGTGGTAAAGATATGGCACGAGAGTGCGTCCTTGGAGCAGGACAATCCCCTGCCATTCCGCTGCGCAGTCATTGGCAACCGTATTTACTGCGTGAACAAGTCCCAAACATTGCAATTTGTTGTTGAGGAGGAGGATGAACTGTTTTTACCGGAGGCGCTGAAAGCACCCACTGAGCCCAAGGGTGCCCTTGTCCCATTCGTTCTAGCCCTCCCTAAAAGCCCCTGAGACTGTACAACATATTTCACCAAAATAGTCTGGACTGTTGCTAGTTCTGGTGTGCTTGACAGTGAACAGACATTTTTGAATGTTATGAATATTTCATGTTACTTCAAAAGTACAGTAATGTCCTACTTTTTATACTATATAAATGTGTACAAATACACATATAGGCCTATATAATTTCAGAAGCTTGTCTTGTTACTGTATGAAACAAAAAATTAAAAATCTGCAGTTCAGATTCTTCATCTGAGGATTGACATGTGACTCGTTTTACAGAAGCTATTGCCAAAGGCAGAGCAGGCACCAAAATTGAGTGAATGTGATTTCCAATGTATTCAGTTATGCCAGCATGCTACATGACATGTAATATCGCAAAGTACATTATATGAAAATGTTATTGTAAGTGACTTATTATCCAGTGGAATATACAGTATAGCTCTCCAATTACACTTTTACTTGACAAAAGAATCCCCTATTTCTCCTTTCTTGGAACATTCAAACATGGAGAACTAGCCACTGAGACTGAAAATGTGTAGTTTCCAAATGTGACGATGCGGGCACTAAACACATTTGGAGGGAGATTCAACAAATAGTGTGAGATGCGGTAGATAGTGAGGTTATCTTATCTTATTATTCCATCTCACTGGGGCAAGTGCGCAACCACTCATGAATCCCCCCATTGACGGACTGCAGTTTGTGAAACAAGTGTACTCTCGAACAAGAGGCTGTGATGTTCTTAGATGAGACAGTAGCGGTAGAGGCAGGTTCCTTTTGTAGGGAGCTGGAAACAAATGAGGATCGTTTACGGAGTGGCTCTGCTTGGTCTCCCTGCTCACCAGCCAGGGACAAAGAGGAGGTCATTCACTCAGGCCTCAAGAGGAAAAGGCTTACTGAGCATATGAGCCTGTCTGCCTTTGAATGGAAATGTGATTGTGTCACACACATGCACAAACACACAGTGTGTAGCTGGTGTTCAATGCCAAGTCTTGGTGGGCCCATATGCTGTGGACACTGCCTTTAAAGGTCTTCCCCCGGTTTGACAGTTGATCTGTTTGAAGGTAACAACCGTTTCTGTCATTTTTCTCCACCGATCCAGTTTCAAAGTCAACGTTGTCTCAAGAGACGTACACTCTCCTCTTTGGTAATTTGTAATGAATGCACCTTTGAAAACAAATCTGTGCCACACCCACTTCAGAGAAAGACAAGGTGATACTTCTCTGTAACCCCAATCCACGTTCGTCCAGCAATAGCAATATTTATAACTGTGATGATTACATTTCCTCTCTATAATCAAATGAAGGTCTTTAGTGCTTGCATTTTTACGTGAGAATGTGACCTCTAAGGTTATTGTATCTGTGCCACTACGATACTGTCGAAGTGAGCTGGACTAAAACTTTTGACTCAAATGCCTATGCAGCTTTCCATTGTCGCCCACAAAGTGGGTTTTGAATGGCATGTGTTTTATGTGGCCCAGAGCATTCTAGCAGAGCACGTGATAAGTGCCAATAAACACATTCAAGGTTTAGTAGCTTAGGAGGGAAGGTGTTGGTTGTGTCTGTATGATTGAATTGCTGTAATAAAACAGTTCTTGAGACCTTAAGACTTATTTCACGTTCCTGATTTGACAGTCTCAATTGCATTTACCATGAGGTGTGCAGAGGCTATGAATAATTTATATGTGATATGACAGGGGTTCAACATAAAGCCCACTGCAGTTCATAATGTTATGCCTAACACTTTGCAGCACTTACAATTGATTTATACGGAATACCTCGGGCCCAATTTAGAATATTGGGTTCACATTAAAATATTTGACACAGTTGGTGAGCATTTTTGTGTGCGTTTGTGTGTATTTGACCCACATACAATAGAGGCCACAGAGTTAGAGCTGTGAACTCACTGTGATGCATAAACTCAATGTTATGTGGAAGTCTATCCCTGCCTGTCAAGTGTTAAAGAAGGGTTTGGATGAAAGGGACACAGAGCAGATTCCTGCAGCAAACATGGCTGGGGAGATAATTATCAGCCCATGTGGATTAGTCCTGGAAGCTGAAAAAAAACAAGTGGACAGCCATGGCAATTAAAGGGTAGATTTGTCCCCCTTATTTTCTCACACCCTCACGGTTTGGGAGACAAACTTCAGCCCTAGATTATTCAATTGAATTTAATAAATGTATCTCACTCAATATAATTATAATCTAATGTCTAAATGAGCTTCTTGGCGCAAGCTTCTGGTTGTCAACAAGTACTATATTTCTAGCAAGTAAATCCTGTTTAGACTGAATAAGTTCTCCATCAGTTTACTTCACTTCCACAAATCAGGTTTCTATTGTATGTAATATAATCTGTTTTTCAAAAACTTATCTTGATTTAATAGATAAACAATTTAACCTATACTTCCTCGCCATTAGGTATAAAGTCACAGCCTTGACCTGCCTCGACCACTCTCATCTCAGTGGTCAAGGCAGTTTCAAGCAGAGCAACATAGTCACTGAAAGCAATGGCGCCATCTTGTGTGCGCTGGTGATAACTACAATGTTGGTTATTTGTATGTACTTTATGTTGAAACATGCCTAAAGCTGACCAGTGTTCAATTATACTCTCCACGTTTCGGGTTAAATGTGTTCAATTGAGAGAAGTGACACAAAGTCTGTAAAGTCTTTAATTAGTTTAAAATGATACACAATACATTTCCTGAGGAGTGTGAGAAAAACATCCCATTAAAGCTGTGTTCTCTATGGCTTCATACAAAAACAGCAATAACAACATCTCAAACGTTGATAATGTAAAAATATGCCAATATACAGTTCATACATATTATTCTACGTGCTGATCACTCTTGCAACAAAACATTCACTATTCTACATGATTGGGATTCCATTAGGCATTTCTAAATGAGATTTATAAAATGACAACTGTACCCTGGTACACCTGTCTGGTAACCGATAGGTGCCCTAGAGTATTTACAAACAAAAACAAAACAACAAAAAACATTGATCATTCCTCTGTGTGGCTTTCCCTGATCCCCTCTGTTCTTGAAATTTCAGACCGGCTTAATTATAATACATTCCTGGTGATATGATAGACTAAACAATATAACAATCGGAAGTCTTCACATGGTGAAAGAGGAGGCGTCTGTGGAGGAGGCATCCACAGAGCGGCGTGTGGAGGAGAAGTACATCTCCGATGTGACCCTGGAGAAGCGCCTGGGCTGGATGTACTTCTTCCCCAGGCACCAGAGGTCCTCCACGATCTTCCTGAAGTGGTTCCTGAACTTCACCCCTACAAAGGCATACAGGACGGGGTTTAGGCAGCAGTGCAGGTAGGCAACGCTCTCCATGACCGCCTTGATGGTGTGGAGAAGGTCAACATTCTCGCAGTACTTCAAATGGAACATTGTGATGGTGTCGTAGAGCAGGGCAATGTTGTAAGGCAGGTGGCAGGCGATGAAGACCACCACCACGGCCAGCACTACTCGAACTGCCTTGTGTCTCTGGAAGCCCCTGACCCGGAGCAGGGTGATGATGATGCTGGTGTAGCAGAATCCCATGATCAGAAAAGGGAGGAAGAACCCTATGGCCATCTGGGTGCTAGGGATCAGGACTTTCATCTTATCGGCCGTCTCAATGTCCGGGAACCTAAACTCACACACCGGCGAGACGGGCAAATCATCATCGAAGGTCTCATTCAATAAAAACACCCCGTGCCCCTCAAATGAGACATTGCTGTGTGATGGTATGTATCTCTCGTAGTAGAGGAAGGTGGGGATGGACAGGAAGAGGGCCAGGAACCAGACCAGAGCGCAGATGACGCGGCCGTAGAGGAGGGCTCGGGAGCGCAGCCTGAAGGAGCGGCGGGCCATGACGATGGCGATGAAGCGGTCAGTACTGATGCAGGCTAGCAGCAGCATGCCGCTGTAGAGGTTGACACTGTAGGCCCCGCGAAGCAGTTTGCAGACCTCTGTCCCCATGGACCAATCACTGTACTCGTTGTAGATGATCAGAGGCAGGGCCACCACAAACAGCAAGTCTGCTATGGCCATGTTGAGAAGGTAGACATCCGTCATGGACTTGGACTTCTTGTAGAAGGCGTAGGTGATGATAACCAGGACGTTGCCGATGAAGCCCAGAATGCAGATGACAGAGTGGACATATGGCCTCAGTGCTTTTTCTACCTTGTGGTGGTTTATCATATTGCATGGCTCTTCAATACCATTGTTGTAGTAGTCCCCATAATCTGATTTGTTGTCTTCAGAGCTATTCATTTTTACAAGTTATCCTGAGAATGACAAAAAAGTTTGAAGTTAACTTTCTTGATCGATGTTTGTGAGAAGAAGTATTTCGGCTGTAAGATTGACCAAATAGATTGACCTTATACTTTCTGTTTCTATATAGTTCCAAGTGAAGTCAACTAAACCAGTTCTGTCCAAGCTAAGGTATTGTAGAATGTATAGCTTCAACATACCATTTCATCACTCTTCCCCCAAGCCAATACACTTCTCAATACCCCCAGACTGGAATGCCCTGAAGAATGTTATGTTTCACTGTGTTCTGAATTAGCTGTATACTGTATGGTTAAAATGTCAGTCTAAAATCTCAAAGTGAGTCATGATTACATAACTTATCATAAAATGAGTTCAAGGTCTGACATGGGTTGGATCTGTGTGGGGTATGACCTCAAATTATAATTCTGTGGTTGATTTGAGAATTGCAAAGTTCCTCATAGTGAGGAACTTGGCAGACAATCAGGTCAAATAACCTCAATTACTGTTTTGTGACCCTATTTCTGCTGAAGTGTGGTTTAGCTAGCAACTCAAGCAAGGAGCGTTCAGTGTTACCATTCAGTCCGATCATGCACAGATCTCAACTAAAATATGAGTAAAGGTCTCTGTTGCGTGCCAATGGATAGTTGTGCATCACACTTCTGGATTCTTTGCTATCAAGCACACCATTGCTACTACGATTTGTTAATGTTTACTTTAGTCACTAACAATGGCATTTTTAGTGAATTTAGTCACTAACAAGGGAGTTCGAGTCCTACTAGTCCATTAACAATGTGTTGAACAAAGCACAATGATGGCATTCAAATAATCAGAATTAGGTTCCATGTGTTCCTGCTGTTCCTTCTCTGTAGTTCTGCATTGAGGCTCTTTGCACAATGACAACACTGTTGCCAAACAGTGGTTGGGTTCAGTAACTCCACTAATCCAATACCAGAAAGTAACTGAAACAATAAACTCAAGGCAAGAAAGGAATGGCAAATGATGAAACTGCATTTTGCTTCCATTCATCAGAAATTCCCAACTACAGTATGCCATCAACTTAAATTAGCCAGGAGACTGGGGTCTTGCTCTCCACGTGCCAGCCAGCTTCTGAAGACGAGACCTTTTACAGCAGTGTGGGTGCACTGTTGATACTCTTAAGTCCTTTTTTTATGTAGTCAATCTTTGTTTTTTTTTTGCACCAACAGTACTTTATGTGAGATGTGTGTTGTCTTGTGGGCTGAGCACCTACTGTATGGCTCACAGGTGGAGCCCATCGGCTCAGCCCTGACAGGACGTTTTCAAACATTTTTTTAACAGAATTGAAGTCTTTAAATTGTACTAGCACTGCAGAGCACTAATTAGTGATTAATAACAACCCAAAAGGGGAAGTAAAGTTAGGCTTTAAAGAATGACATTTTTAAATACCACTTCAAAACACAGTACCAAGCAGTTATTCCCAGAATACAGTATCACCCAGCATACAATTTAGTAAATAATTATATTGAATGTGGGAATAGTGTCTATAAAAAAAGACTTACCAGTGTATAAAATACCTTTCCGTTTGAAGTTCTTTTTAAGACTGTGAGAGAATCTAGTTGCTCTTGATATAACATAAAGTGTAACAAGAAAGGAAGTGTTCTGTAGATGGCTTTGTGTTGCAGTGTGTCATACAGTGTATGAGCTCTACAGTGCTTCTACTACCCAGTAACCGGTCTTGTTATCTGTGTTGAAATCTGAGGCATACACACACGCACACACAAGCTGGAATGAAACTAGGAACTTCACATATTTTTATCTGTGACAAAAGTTGCAAAGTGACTTGGCACACATTGCAATGAGCTAAGATTCTTACTACTTTTCACAGTAAGAATTGTACACATTATATTTGTAGGTTAATATTATATATATATATATATATATATATTTATATATATATATATATATATATATATATATGTATATATATATACAGTGAGGAAAATAAGTATTTGAACTCCCTGCTATTTTGCAAGTTCTCCCACTTAAAAATCATGGAGGGGTCTGAAATTGTCATCGTAGGTGCATGTCCACTGTGAGAGCCATAATTTAAAAAAAAATGCCGAAATCACAATGTATGATTTTTTAAACTTTTTATTTGTATGATACAGCTGCAAATACGTTTTTGAACACCTGAGAAAGTCAATATTAATATTTGGTACAGTAGCCTTTATTTGCGATTACAGACGTCAAACGTTTCCTGTAGTTTTTCACCAGGTTTGCACACACCTCACTGCGGAGGAGTGGGACTTTGGCCCACTCCTCCACACAGATCTTCTCTAGATCAGTCAGGTTTCCAGCCTGTCGCTGAAAAACACAGAGTTTGAGCTCCCTCCAAAGATTCTCTATTGGGTTTAGGTCTGGAGACTGGCTAGGCAACGCCAGAACTTTGATATGCTTCTTACGGAACCACTCCTTGGTTATCCTGGCTGTGTGCTTCAGGTCATTGTCATGTTGGAAGACCCAGCCTCGACCCATCTTTAATGCTCTAACTGAGGGAAGGAGGTTGTTCCCCAAAATCTCACAATACATGGCCCCGGTCATCCTTTCCTTAATACAGTGCAGTCGCCCTGTCCCATGTGCAGGAAAACACCCCAAAGCATGATGCTACCACCCCCATGCTTCACAGTAGGGATGGTGTTCTTGGGATGGTACTCATCATTCTTCTTCCTCTAAACACGTTCAGTGGAATTATGACCCCAAAGTTCTATTTTGGTCTCATCTGACCATATGACTTTCTCCCATGACTCCTCTGCATCATCCAAATGGTCATTGGCAAACTTAAGATGTGCCTGGACATGTGCTGGTTCAAGCAGGGGAACCTTCCATGCCATGCATGATTTCAAGCCATGACGTCTCAGTGTATTACCAACAGTAACCTTGGAAACTGTGGTCCCAGCTCTTTTCAGGTCATTGACCAGCTCCTCCCGTGTAGTTCTGGGCTGATTTCTCACCTTCCTTAGGATCATTGAGACCCCACGAGGTGAGATCTTGCATGGAGCCCCAGTCCGAGGGAGATTGACCGTCATGTTTAGCTTCTTCCATTTCTAATGATTGCTCCAACAGTGGACCTTTTTTCACCAAGCTGCTAGGCAATTTCCCCGTAGCCCTTTCCATGTCCTTGTGGAGGTGTGAAATTTTGTCTGTAGAGTCTTTGGACAGCTCTTTGGTCTTGGCCATGTTAGTAGTTGGATTCTTACTGATTGTATGGGGTGGACAGGTGGCTTTATGCAGCTAAAGACCTCAAACTGGTGCATCTAATTTAGGATAATAAATGTAGTGGAGGTGGACATTTTAAAGGCTGACTAACAGGTCTTTTGAGGGTCAGAATTCTAGCTGATAGACAGGTGTTCAAATACTTATTTGCAGCTGTATCATACAAATAATTTAAAAAATCATACATTGTGATTTCTGGATTTTTTGTTGTTGATTATGTCTCTCACAGTGGACATGCACCTACAATGACAATTTCAGACGCCTCCATGATTTTTAAGTGGGAGAACTTGCAAAATAGCAGGGTGTTCAAATACTTATTTTCCTCACTTATTTTCCTCACTCACAATATATATATATATATATATATATATATATATATACAATTCCAACAGAAGTTTAAACCATAGGTACATTTTCCTTAGTCTTTGGGGATTCTCATTGAGCCCAGCAAGTTGCTACAGCCCGCATTACCTAAAATGTTGGTAAATACAGGGTTTGCCCCCCAAAATACTAGGGTTGTACTTAATCCCTCGACTCTACAGAAGGTTTTTGATATTGTTCCATGTGAATTTATCTAATACTTCACCAACCTTTAACTAAATGTCATGCAGTTTGAGTTGTGTTAAGGATACTGCACAGTCAGCCATTAAACAAAGGTTCATTATTTTATTAGGTCCATGAGCACCAACTGTACAGACATAAATAGTTAGAAACAGGGGGTGCAGTGTAATGCTGCCGTAGAGCTCTGTGTGTGTGTGCGTACGCATGTGTGTTAAGGTCAGCAGGTTAGGCCACCTCCTCAATGTAGTCGGCAGCTTGACTGATCTGGGAAACCGTCACGTCTTGGGTGCTGTCATCAAACTGGGAGACGAGAAATGAGAGGATCGTAACAGAGGAGGAAAGAGGGCGGCATGAGAAGCTATGTGATGAAGGCAAAACTAATGATATATATTTTTTAACTTGTAAAAATACAAGTACAAATGTATTCACTGGAGTTCACCATTGGTACTAGTACTGTTTTTCTGTTCAGGACTTCCTGAATAAGTAACATGGGTGTAAAAAGCTCTTCAACAGGAGTCTGTGAACCCATTTCTGCTCTTTTTCTACATACAAACAGGATCTGTATGTTATCTGTTCATGGACTGGTGTTTTCACTTCCTGTTTAAATACCTGAAGGCCCACTCAAACATACACAGACACACAAATTCAGAGTGGCTCCAAGTTGTTTTGGTATAGAAACTACCTTATCGCTGTTGTCTGGTCCCTCAATGGAGACTTCCTCGATCTCTTCACCAATGCTGACCTCACTCTTAGAAATATCTGATCGGTGGCTGTTTATGAACCAACACGCACACACACACACACAGATTTTAGATTGTGAATCGTCAACACCACATCAACAGCAGAGCCAACATGCCTGACCTCTGGTGAGGGAGACAGAGTACCCTTGCGTTACCTGTTGAAGTCATCATCATAGTCGACATCATCATCTGTGGGAGAAAAAGACGATGAGAAACACACAACTCCTGAGGCAAACACAGACTTAACCTGCAAAGGACAATACACACCAAGAACGAGAGATCCGGCTTTGTCGTTCATCGTCCTCAAGTCTTTCAATCCTTTTTCTTTGGAGTTTGAAGTGGCGTTCCTGCCCCCAGACAGGTCTCTGTGTGCAGCCTCCCCACACAGAGAGCCCCCGACACTCTTCTGGGGAGGCGCGTCCGACAGGGAGGCCGGCGGGCTTCCTCCAGCCCTCCTTAAAGAAGACACACCAGGCCTCAGTCTTGCATAAAGTTCAACACACACACACACACAGACACAGAGAGGCCCACACACAAACTCACACGTACATACTACACACAGACGCGCATACACACGCACGCGCAGAGAGGCACCTGAAGAGAATCCTTAAGGGGGTTGCATAAGAGAGAGAAAGAGAAGTACAGTGTGCACACCTGTGGCTCACCTGTGCACAGAGCTCTGATTATGATCATGGTCATTTAAGAGCTCTTCCCCATCACCCTCTGTGTCACTGCCCAGAGTAGACAGGCTGAGCTCAGAGAGAGAGAGACAGAGACAGAGAGAGAAGGGAACGAAAGAGAGATAGAGATAGATAGAGATAGAGAGAGAGAGAGAGAGAGAGAGAGAGAGAGAGAGAGAGAGGGAAGGGAAAGGGACGGACAGGATACACAAACAGGAAGAACAGCGTGAAAAACTAACACACTTAACACACGCTTCACACACACGCGCACATGCAGGGGGGGGAGAACGTTCGGGAAGTTCATGAACTCCATGGCTCATGCAAATCCGGTCCCGGTCCTGACCACGTCTCACAACATGCGGAGCCGGGGTGCTTGCGGAGGCAAGCAGGCAAATGGCGTGGATGTGGTTAAAGGCTAAGTCCTCTCTCACACAACACTGGTGCACCCCGCCCCCCGCCCCCCACCTCTGCAACGGAGCCATACACACATGCACACTCACTCGTTGAGGCTAGCGCCCCTCCTGATGAGGGGGAAGGACCGGCCTCTGAGGCTCTCCCCTCTCACGGGGCGGAGGCTGTGTCGAAGCGCAGGGGGACACGCAGGGGGAAACGCGCGTCACATAGGGAGGAACACAAAGTAAAGAAAGAGACAGGGAATAAAGGAAAGATGCAGAACAGAGGAGGAAGGGGAGGGGGGTTGAGGAGGAAGAGGAAGCGGAGGAGGAGAAATGGGGGATATGTAGCAGAACAGGACAGGACAGGACCGGGCGGAGCTCTGACAACTAGTAACAGGCTGGTGCTACCAAACCGCGGACCGAAAAGGTCACGTTGTTCCACATTACCGACAGGCTGGGTTTTTTTAACAAAAGGTCCTTTCATGCTACTCGTAGGGGAGTACAATACAGAACATCAAAAAGGAAACCCTGTCTGTATGACACAACGCACGGATAGGTCTCAGAACAATAGTGGTTCCACCTACGGGCAACCTCCTTCTGTGTGCTAGCTCGCTGGTCTTCCAGGGAGAGGACGGGTGTACTTACTTTTTCTGACTGTGTATCTCATCAGAGAGACCGCCCCCTGACTGATTCTTATCTGATGTCGGGCCAATACTACTCCAAGAGCCAGAGGTGAGAGACAGACAGAAAAGACAATAATAACAGCTGAAAGGAGTATGTGCAGTAGATCATTACAAAACGTGAAAGACACATTTGAAAAGGACCAGGGTTCCACTTTGAGGTCTCGTGACTACTGATCTGTTTCATCTATTAAGATCTCTTTTTGTCAATTTGATCCATTAGAACTTGTCTCAAAAGTCTGAGCGCGAAAAGAGTGAGAGACATACAGAAAGGAGAGTGAGCGAAACAGACAGAGAGAATGAAAGCACGGAGAGTGAGCGTGAAAGCAGTCACAAGTCAGAACGAGAAAAGACGACATCAAAGCGGTTTACCAGCCGTAGGTTTTCTGGGGCTTGGGCAGGGGGTCGTCGAAGAAGGAGTCGCCCTCATCTCCATCCTCCTCCACCTCCAGCCCCAGTTCCAGGTCAGCAGGGACTGGCATCCTGTTATCTCCGGACGCCTCGTCATCGTGTCTCGATGCAACGTGGGCTTGACCTTTGACCTTCAGAGAGCCGGAGGTCAGGCTGGTGTCACTGTGGCTCCCCCCCAGCCCCTGCACAGCACCAGTCACGGAGGAACAGCAAACAGGACACGGCGTCATTAGAGGCACGACATCTAAAGGTCGACTCGGTGGTGTGACATCATTTTTCCCTTTCAGGGCGGAGGGGCTCATATAGAAATGTTGTTGGTAAACAAAATACAAAAAGACGAGATATTCGCCTCCTTTCAGCACTTTCACAGCATGTTTAGCGCTATTGTAGAATAATTTTATAGTTACATAGCATTTAAGAATATCTGGTCAGTTTTGCCCTAAAAAGTTCATCATCTTCACAGCCCAACTACCGAGTTTAACCTTTGAGAAACATAAAGAGCACTGGAAGGCAGGGTTAGTGGTTAGGAAGACCCAAGACATGACTTGGCAATATGT
Organism: Hypomesus nipponensis; assembly: GCF_054491055.1. Taxonomy (NCBI): domain Eukaryota; kingdom Metazoa; phylum Chordata; class Actinopteri; order Osmeriformes; family Osmeridae; genus Hypomesus; species Hypomesus nipponensis. Next base: position 13,604,199 of record NC_140366.1, on the reverse strand, counting down.
TAGTTTATTCTTCTGAAATTCCTCTCACCTCAGCCAAGACAAGCTACAGTGTTAGTGTGACACATGCAAATATAGTTTACAATAACTATGGTTATTTGCTGAAAAACCTTGGCATGTTTGAGAATGATTGCAGGGTTTCAGCAGGTTTAAGACAAAGCTGCAGTTAAGGGTGGGGTATCAGGTGCAGTTAAGGGTGGGGTGTCAGGTGCAGTTAAGGGTGGGGTGTGTACTCTGTGTTTGATAAGGCTTCATTGAGGCTCTTAACCCACTGCCCATAAAGTGACAAGCATATCAATTCAACCATGGGATGGAAAAGAAGGCCTTGGTACTGGCAGGCAAATAGCCCAACTGAATAAACTAACTTATCTTAACAAGGGGGGGGGGGGGGGGGCTCCCCTGGTTGAGTTGGTATGAGACTACTGCTCTACCCCTGCTCACCCTGCGTTACCTTGGCAACAGCCATCCTCTCATGTCCACTGTGCTTAGGTCCTCTCAACCTGGGGATCTGTGCATTGAGAACAGCTGTGAGCAGCTGTCCAGCCTGTTGACACTTACTCAACCTACTCAGTAAAACCTGGGCTGGTAAACTACTGAACATTTCGACTACAGACTACTAACCTCCTAATCCTTTATCCCCCCCCATACAGATAGCATGAGGAGAGGAATAATGGTCTAGTTCTGTTGCGCCAATCCCAGCCGACGCTCACAATCACATCTTGTAGAGGTGAAACCTCAGTGTATCAAATTTTTATCGGAACATGAATGAATCTCGGATGGGGAATTATGGTGTAGGGGTTGTGCGTATGTGTTTCTAAACTGCCGTGGGTTGGCCGTATTCTGAATCCATGTCAGATAAGACCTGGGCTGTCTGACAGCCAAGCTTCCACCCACAGAGAGAATGCTTCAGATGAGGACTGCAATACTAATACTGGGGTTTTTTTTTCCTCTGAAAGGGTTTTTTCCTGAGAAATTAGTTTCTAATATATTCAGCATGCAACACCAATTTTTAATAACAGTTGTTTATTTTCACCACACACCAACCATTTCAAATGTGCACTTCATTAATAAAGATAACATGCAACAGGTTTTGGACATTGTCAACTTACCTTACTAGCTGGCACAGTGGACATTTTCTCCTCATTTAATCGGTTTGGAAGGTGAACAACATCACTGCTCTCCTGGGTGACCTTGAGGGACAGTTCAAAACCATTACATACTTAAATATTTTCAAACAAGGCCAGAAATGTTTTTCTTAACCCTTGTGCTGCCTTCGGGTCACATGACCAAAAGGTTCATAACGAACCATCGTTGTGTTTACCCAATTTTACCCAATACAAAAGCAAATAAAAATAATTTTATTTTAACTTTTGCAATGTGGGGGGTCTGAGACAGCCCAACGGTTAAAAGAAAATGCTTCATTTTGTTTTTGTATGCGGTAAAGTTGTTGCAAACGACGGTGGGTCACAAGGACTGATGGGTCAGAATGACCCGAAGAGAACACAGGGGTTAAGTATGCCAGTGTGTTGGAAAAAGAAACTCTCACCACACTTCTGCACTGATTGAAGAGACGCTTGTACAATCCCAGGAACTCCTGGAAGTCAACAGCTGTTGAACACATGACAACAGATTTAATCTGAGGATCAGGGTTCACCTCAGGTGAAACAACACAGAATCCTGCTGCCTTCAACAATCAATATCTCCATAGCAACCAGACCTACATTTAGCAGAGGCTTTGTCTATCCCATGGAGTTCATCTGAGACAAATCTCTCCAGCATGTTCCTGTCATTGGACACACAGCCAGAGATGGGTGGTTAGGGGCCTGACTACAGCATAGGTATATGTATGTATGTATGTGTATATATATATATATATATATATATGTATATATATATGTATATATGTATGTATATATATATATATATATATATATATTATATGTATATATGTATGTATATATATATATATATATATATATATATATATATATATATATATATATATATATATATATATATATATATATATATATATATATATATTATATGTGTGTGTTGGAGTGAGCTTTTCACAGTGTTGAGAAGTTTATCTTTGTGTTCATACTTGTTGAAGTTTGGAAATAAATCTCCAAATACAGCTTTCAAATCCTCCTTACTAATCCCGATAGTTCTGTCCTGAAATGTGATCAACATAAAAACGGTTAAGACATACCTTAACTTAACACCAAGAAGGACAACGTGGAATACCAGGTCTAACTATGAACTTATTTATGAATCTACAACATACATGCACTAATCATTTTCATTCACCTTATCATACATATCAAATTTCTTTCGGGCCTCTGCAATTTGCCTTGGTGATAGCTCCTATGTTGGGAAACAGGAAAAAAAAGGTTTTAAATTATTTAACAACTTCCTTGTGTGTTCACAGACCTCTATTTGAATTGCAAAGCGTTTGCACTAGATGAAACAATAAACAACCAAATAAATACGTCATGTGTGTCATTACTCATGTGACAGTGCTGTAATTGAGGACTCATGCGGTACAAAACACATCCCCTCAACGGGTTACTGTTGTAAGACTGTTGCACAGCAACCTTAAGTGGTCCATCACTCTGAAGATGAATGAGACACGTGCAAACTCTCTGCTGACTTGCAGAGCATGAAGCATGATGCTCGTAAAGTAGGACAAACTTGTTTTTCTTTGAAACTTGCTGATCAACAGGAAAACCATCTGCTCTCTTAGTCATCTGAAAGTGAGTAGCCTTGTAATTCACATCATGCTGTGACCCAGATCCCCTAGACGACAATGCACCCAGATGTGAGTGAAACATCAGAGCAGAAAAGATATACTAACCTTGGGAATGTTTGTGGCTTGGTCCCCCTGAAACCATCCAGAGCAGCCAAATCAGAGGGAGTGATAAAAGCAAAGAAAGTAAAAATATTAAACTAGTAAAGCGTAACTGTGCTTTAAACAAAAAGGTGGGAGACTAACAAGCGGGTTAGGTTGCCAGGAAAACGATATGTGTCACAAGCCAAACAAGAAACACTCTGAACTCAAGGGTCCTGGTTAAATGTGCCAGATTCACCATAGTAATGAAGGCAACCGCAAATTTAAAAAGGAAAAACAATGACTGGTCACAAAGTGGTTCTTCTCAAATAACTGGCAAAACATAGAAAGTAGAGGGACAGGAACATACTGTCTGTTTAGGATCACTGCAAAGGTCTGACAAGGACTAAATGCTATGCAGAGCTATGTTTACCTCTGAGAAGATGGAAGACTTGTCCTTGAGTCTGCCTCTCTTTATCAACTCCAGCAGCAGCGGTGTATTCCTGTTGATATCTGTTTCTTGGATTCCTAATTCACAAGTCACCTGCTCACGACTGTCTAGTCCACTAAGCTAAGAAGAAAAGAAAAAAACGTAACTTTTATTCTTATCACTGCAGGTAGCAACAGCAGAATGTCTAATTTGGGAAAATTGCTCCTGCTTCAAAAAATGTCTCATTAGGAATGAGAAAATGTTGAAGGATGACTTCAAACAGTATTTAGGTGCACAGTTTAAAGTCATCAACACTCACTGAGTTTATTTCTGGCTGGAATACGGCAAGTGTAAAGTCGAGGTGAAAGACCTGCAGAAAGTCAATGATAAGACTGGCAACCAGGCGTCCTGGAAAGGAACCACACACTCATGAGATGTATGTATGTGGATAGACGCTCACTTTTTCACTGAAAGTCCGCTAGTGAAGTGGAGACAGAGTCATATATTAAGAAATGTCATCATTTACCATCTTTTGTATTCAAACACTTCTTCAGGTTTTCATTGACAAGTGGGGTTTTATTCTGTAACGAGATTAACTGTATTATTAAATATCAGGTAAACAGTAAACCAGATCAACTCTGGCGTCACCCTTTCTGCAAGAACCTGTAAGAACCCATGTGGGTTTACAGTATTTGACATTGAGAAGCAACAAGACCCTTGCTTGGCAGTTTAATTACTCTTAAATGTTACCTCAACTTTATCTTGCTCATCCATTGCCAGAAAGACTGCCGCTCGCATCTCTGCCTGCAAAGTGAAAGCTAGGTTAGCCATGATTTACAAATAGTGGTAGCTACTGTAGCTAGTTAGTAGCTAACACTACCGTGATTACCTTAGCAGTATTTAAACATCAACGTGACAGACAATAAACGAACTATGTATCGGGCTGGTAAGTCAGTCAAGATAAGTAACTAACAAGTTCAGGTAGCTACTGTAACTAACTTCACTTGCTAGCTACTGTACGATAGGCCTAGTTAGCTTATAATGCTAGCTCACTGCTACGTTAGCTTGCAATCGTGGGTATCAAATACTCCATGTTTGCTATCTTAGCGAAATTACGTGTATGTTTATTACCTTTAGTTTGTTTAATACCCCATTGTTTTCTAGGTTTTGGATCAAAAGATCCCGAAGTTCTGTGTCATCTTCTGTTGCAGACATTTTCGTGTGCTGCTTGTGCCAACTCTAGCTACCCCAAATCGTTGGTACCCTCGACAACCAAAACAAACCCAGTCGACTCAAAGTCACGTGTGACATTTTCTACTTGGTTGAATTAAAGGTGCTTACATCGCCATCTACTGTGCAACGTGTAAAACTGTAAGTGAAACAAGCTGTTCATATTTTTGGTCACATTCATTGTAAAATAAACTTTTAATCTACTCAAACGCACGCACTCATGCGACATTATCGCCTATTTTATTGGTTTATACTCCAGCAAGATATAGTTTTCTCCTCAACTACAACATATGGAATTCATACAGTAGTGCAGACATATGTGAAGTACATGACCCATGTTTAATAGGCTATTAAAACTATAAACATCATAGTGTTGCAACACAAGTTTTATTCAGAGCAAGATGTCAACACCAGCATGATAAAAATTGTACAAACTTCACAATTCCAAATGAAATATCACAGCAACTTGTGATCTTTAACATATACAGCAAAAATATATCAACAAAAACCATGCCATGTGGTACCAAAATTAAGTTGGAAACTTTGCAAGAGAGGGACGGGAAAGTAGAGAGGGAAATTGATGTTGTATAAAATCCCTTCATCAAAGCATTACTTGAAATAAATTGAAATTTTACTATCTTAATAAATTAATGATTTCACAAATATTCATATGATATTTTTCTGCATTCTAGCATGTGTGAGATGTTTTTGTTTTCTATGTCAATAGTCACAGATAACCTTTTACATTTGATATTACAATATGCAGCCTACAGACTGTTGGTGAGTGGCAGATTTGTGCTTTTAATCCCATATCCTTTGAATCAGTAAGAGCATTTGAAGAAAAATAGTACAAGCTGTCGATCTATCTAAAGCGTCACTATATTGGCAAAAAGCTGCGGACACAACGTCTCTGGCACAGACGTGGAGTCATGGAATGTAGGCCTTGCAGGAGGGTAGAGAGGAAGCCTCCAAGCATGACATCAGACCAAGCAGACTCCGGCCGACTGTCCAGCAGGGACGTCTGCTCTCCCCGACACACATACTCACACACACACACACACACACACACTCACACACACACACACACACACACACACTTCAGTCTGCTGGGCACCACATGTTCGCCTCACATAAAAGCTACATGTCCTTTGCTGCGAATCATCCTTGTTATTTACCCACGGATAAAATTTTGACATACTCCAATGAAGTGCATGCATGATAAATTGTATTAAAACACATGTATAATCCATTATTAGTGTCCTCTTAAGCAACTGTTAGTCACATTAAAATGCCAATTTGGGTAAGATATTCAGTCAATAATGTTTAAGGGTAAATTTCTGATGTTATAAAAGTATAAGCATTATACAGGGGCTGACAATGACATTCACATTATAATGCTTTCTTAAGTGCTATGGATACATTTGCAGAGGATGTCTTATATAAAATGATGGCCACACATTGGCCACTGACTATGTCATTGTTCAGCCATGTTTAACGACTTGAATTGCCCCAGTCAAGTAAATCTTTTATGACAGATTAACAAAAGCGCTCCTAAGCTCATATCATATCTTGTGGCTCAAACACTTAGATGCATGATTGCAAAGACAATTCTACTGAACAAGTGCAATATACTATGATGCATGGGGACATAGACCCTGTAAATCCAGTGTATCACTAGCCATTAGAAAGAGAACATATCTACAAAACCTCTGGCCATCAGCTGAAGCATTCAAGTACCTCTTAGAGCGTCAATAAAAACATCAAAACATGGAAACAAGGGTGTCCCTGTGCAAAAATCTAACATGAGAGAAGGAAACTCATATACATCTTTCATTTTGGAACCAATCACCCATGTTGAATTCCTAAAACATGATTGTATTAAAAGATTTATACAAAACTTAATACATTTACATTTAGTAAAAAGATCTATCAGCTCTTTGCTAATTGTATTAATAAGAAATTGCATATACCCAAACAATTCTATATAGATTGCATCCCATATCTAAACAAGTGATTTAATTGTTATTATACCAATATTGCTGATAAGTTCACCTACTATCTATTTAAGATTTGCGATCAAAATAAATTTGTAATGCTAGATTGTCTCCTACAATTTCAGTAACCATTTCTCATTTCCTCTGTGTTTGAATGAAACATGTTTTCTTTTGATAACATAGAATACTAAAAGTTTTTAAACTGATGAAGTAGTCCATTCTGGATGATGGGATTTGCACCATTAAGTTTCCGTGTCATGATGTTTGAAATCTTCATGTTTACGCATTGTCTTCCCATACTTCATTTATACATAGACATAATTATTTGTGTCCACACTGACCACTGAAGACATAGTTTTCAAACATTGTTACAAAAATTGATAGATTTACACCCATTAAACAATCCGCACACCAAAGGTCTTACACATCCACTGAGAGAAGCTGATCTAAAAATGATGCTTCTCACATCCCCCTCAGCTCACCTCTTTATCAAACCTGTGGCATTCAGTTTTGTTATTTTGTCAATAAGCATTAAAATAATGAATGATTCAAGCTTACAATTAATAAATACATATACACTAGAATGTGCATACATTAGCAGCTATAAACATTACATCACATTATATAAGGTCATATGAAAATGTACAAAACGTGAATGTTCTTTGAAACTTCTGTCATAAATGACTGTTTTTTAAGCATGGCCAAAAATAAATAATCAAAACGAGATTAAACATGGAGCTCAGAGCGCAACAGCATAATAAATTAATTTAAAAGAAATACTACAGTAAATTACAGCAGCAAAATCATAATCCATTTCCTCTTTTTTTGCTTTAACATCTCTTGGTTTGGCCAAGGGCCTTAGACTGCAGGCTGGACGGCTACACTTGGATGCCTTGCACTGCTTGTTTGATGTTTTCCAGCAAGGCTTTGTTCTCTGGACTCTGGTATTGGTCCTGATGGGTGTACATGTCTGTTAAAGTACTCACATAAGTGTCAAAGTTCTGTTCATTCATTGGTTCCTGTGTGGATAAATGAAATCAATCAGGGCAAAAACTATACATCAATCCATTTCAAGTCAATCGGACACAATTCTGGTGATCAATTTAGGTAGAGAAAGCACGACAGAAGGAAGGAGGAAAGGAAGGAAGGAAGAGAGGAAGGAAAGAAAGGAGGAAGGAAAGGAAGGAGGGGAGGGAGGGAGGGAGGGAGGGAGGGAGGGAGGGAGGGAGGGAGGGAGGGAGGGAGGGAGGGAGGGAGGGAGGGAGGGAGGGAGGGAGGGAGGGAGGGAGGGAGGGAGGGAGGGAGGGAGGGAGGGAGGGAGGGAGGGACAGGGGTAAAACAGTTCAGGGGAGGAAAATGTAACAGCCGAGGATATAGTCAAGACAGCATGGCAGGATTCTACTAATTGAGTCTACATACAAAACATAATCCATATACTTTGTTTTTGACTTTTTTTTTTTTTACATCTAATGCAGTTGATCAAATGCTACACCAAATCATGCAAAATCAGCAGATTTGAGCTGACTCGTGTGGACGATGGTTGACACTAACATGTAGCTGATGGAAACAAAATGATGGCCAACATCACGTGAATGATGTGGTGTGTGTGTGGCCAGCGGATGTGGGATAGATGAGGCACAGTCGTACTCCAGAGGGAGATGCAGATTCATGTCATGTGAAAGCTGACTGAACATACTCTCTCTGTTTGACTCTAAGTGTGTGTTTCCATAGTCTTTTCATGTCTTTCACAAATTGTACAGCTCCTGTCACATCATGATCAGTGCCTTTTAAAGCAGCCAGTCATGGGGCTCTTTGAATGACTTCCAAAGGGCTGACAGAAATATACATCTTTTCAAACTAGTGAGTCATAATATAAAAAGGGTAACAGAAATGGACAACTGTGATGCATCCACACCACGGTGCGTTCACAAAAAGGAGGGAGACTTCGGGGGGGAGAAGATGATAGTGCAGAAGAGAAGGATAATTGGATAAAGGACTAGGAAAAGGGATCTCTTACTCTGTGGGGCATCTGTAAACAGCAGTTATGTTTAACTGGGGCCTCTTTCTGTGGCACCGGTTTCTACAGGAAGAGGCGTAGAGAGAATGCTATTAGCCTGCTGAACAAAAGGCAGCAAAATGCTTTATAACCTTGAGGTGACCACAAGGTGGTCAGTCCCTCGCACGGTGACTGTGTGGGAAGGAGGGAGGAGACTTTCAGTTATTATGTGACTTTGGTGCCCTTTGGGACATGAATGATCCAATTTGCTCTTTTTCTTCTGTTCCACACCAGAGCTGTAATTGGATATTACAAATAGGCAAATGTCGTCAAGGCAACCATGCCTTTTCTTTAGACTCAAACCATGTTTTGGGGCCTTGTAGTTTTTTGTGGTTATTTAGTGTCTGCAAGGGAAGTGTTGTAGCACAGAAGCACATGAACTGCTGAGGAAAACAAGTGACAAACATAAGGAAGCAGATGAGGAAACCCAACTGTCATTGGAATAGGCCCTTGAGAAAGACTCTGAGGTATTTCAAGTTCATCTCAACATTCCTTTAAACTCTGTCTATAAAACATTAAACTGCCAAGTGGGGAAGCCCCTTCTAGGATGGATCTTTGTATGAATTGGTTTTCATCAAATGGCCATGCCAAACAATTGTCCTGGGTTTCAACACACTTGCATAAATGGAACATACTGACATGCTTTCAAGTGTGCCGGTATTATTGACAATAAAGTCCAATGCTCTCATTCCAACTATCTAAATAACATCTAGACACAAAGTTAAACACTTCAGAAATGCCTGAATACAAAGTACAATACTCGATTAATAATGTCTACTGTACTAAGAAGAAGATGAACCTCCTACCATATGTGGGAGCTGGATGTTGGCTAAGCTGTTGATGAGGGACTGGCTAAGGTTGGCCAGCTCGTGCAGTAGAGAGTCATTCTGCTGCTCAATCACTTTGTTCTCCTCTTCTATAGACTTGAGGTTGGTCTCCATGGTGGTGATCTGGTGGACCAGAGGAACACACATTTGGTAAAGTTACAGTGGTGGATGGTTGTCTATTTAAAGCACACTTATGTTAAACCACACAAACTGTTCATGCACAAGCACATACATTCAGTCACGCACACATGCAAACACACACACACACGCACACAATCTTACTTGTGTTCTAAGTTTGATCATGTCTGATTCCACTTGATTGTTTGACTCGTTTAAATCTTTGATTTCTTCATCCAGCTGTTTGATTTCCTCGTCGTTCTCTATTCCTGGATGAGAATACATTGATAACTGTTACTTCAGAAGAAGTTCAACTTAGTGAATGCTTGTGAAGAACTCTCATTCTCATTGAAAACACATGGACAGGTTACCTTTGCTCGCCCGTTGCTTGATTGTCAACATTTCTACACCACTCATTCGGGCTTTCTTCATGGCAGAAGTGGCTCGTGGGCAGCCTGATAGACTGGTAAAGAAAACCACACCAGGATGTCATGAGATGAACCAATCCACCCACATCATTGTTTCAACTTGATTTGACACTTTGAGGCCTGATCAGGTGTCCCCAGCAGGCATGAGCTCCTGGCTCACCTCCGATGGGTCAGGAAGCTGCCGCTGACGTGACCCGAGCCGTCGCAGCCCGGGGTCGGGCACGACATGCCGTCTGTCTTCCCCGTCTTCCAGGCAAACTGGGAGCCGTTGACGTAGCCGTCCTTCTGCCTCTTGGCCGCCAGGGGGCAGCCTGACGCACTGCGGTGGGACGCGTACTTCCCCGTCACGTGACCCTGTCCATCACAGCCGGGGACGGGACACCTATACAGGGGAGGAGGAGAGGGGAGGGCGGGGGGGGGGAGAAGGAGAGGGGAGGGCGGGGGGGGGGGGAGGAGGAGAGGGGAGGGCGGGGAAAGGGGAGGAGGAGAGGGGAGAAGGAGGGGGGAGAAGGGGAGGGGGGGGGAAGAGGAGAGGGGAGGGCGGGCGATGGTCAGAGTGTTCCCTCTCGTCTCACACACCCGTCACCAGCCATCACCCGCCCCCGGGGACTCGACAGAGACGCACTGTACTGCGTGGCGCCCCCCTCTGTCTGCTCCAAAGACAACGTTCCTCCAGGTTATAGACAGTAGCGGAGCCGCCGTGCCACGCGAGCATGCCCTTCAGAGTGACATTTGGGCTGATTAGAATGAGCAGCACGTCTGCAGGCCTCCACCCCCCTCCCCCAGCCGTCAGGGCGCGGGTCAGTGTTAATTATGATGGCGGTGTTAACGATGGTGGTAGATTTACTGAAGCGCACAGGAGTGGAGGTGGCACCAACAGCTGGGCAGAGCAGCGTCGAAGGGAAAACGTCACGGGGTGAACCATATTATTCACAAGGTCGTCTGCTTTTAACACGACGCCACCGCCACGCCAAAATGTCAACCGCTCTCGAGCGATAACCCGTCCTCCTTTAGCCCCGTTCTCCTCTGTGGGGAGCGTGGGGCGAGATACGCGACACAGGTTGACATTTAGAGAGGAGCGCGTTTACGGGGTCTCCCGACGCCACACGCCATTGTGGAGGAGCTCACCTGATTGGCTCCTGGTCGTCCTTGTCCTCCTTGCTGTGCAGTATCTTGATCCCGCTTTTCTTCGCCCGTGGACAACCTGACAGACTGGAGGGGAAAGGTCTTGTGCAGTTCACTACCATCTTAAACGGAGGGTATTATTCACACATCTGTGTATTTATCACTTCACAGGTTTGAAAACAGAGAGGACCTCTAACAAACATGTTAGCATATACTAGACTCTTAGGTAGAGTCTCAATAGTCACCAAGATTTATTAGCCTTTTTTTTGGATGACACAACTTTGATTGTTACTATTACACACAGAGGTGTGTATGTTTGATTGTGTGTGTCCACGTGTGTATGTGTGTTCTTGAGCATGCTTGTGTGTGTGTGTGTGTGTGTGTGCGGGTGCATGTGCAGTATAAAGCAAGTCTACCTCCTGTGAGAGGCGTAGTTCCCAGTGATGTGTCCTGAGCCGTCACATCCTGGAGTGGGACACCTGGAACACAGACACAGAGGGACACCCTGAGAGGCCAGAGTCAACATCCAATCACATCGCTGCCTCATCCTACTGACACCAGACATGGAAAAGACCTCGTCCAAATGCTGATCGGGAGGTCTTACTTGAGGTCTTGAGAGTTGGTTGTCATCATACCACGGATGTTTTTGTCTGCTAGCTGGCAGCTGGAGAGACTAAGGAACACACCACATGCAAATATTAAACAAGAAACGAACTAACTTTACATACTAATAGTTAATTCTAATAGCTGATGATGATAATAATGATGATGGTGATCAGTATTATTATCCTTATTCCACACTCCCTGATAACTGATGATGGTGTTAGTGGCCAGACTTATCCTGGTTAAACACATTTGAAGTCATCAACTGCAGTGGTCTTACGAGAGGAGCTCTTTCTTGCTCTCCTTGCAGGGGGCGTACTTGTGTTTGGGGCTGGGGATTGTGACCTCCCCTGGGTAGTGCTGCTCATCTAAGAGGTCTTGGAACGGGTCCAGCTCGTCGGTCTGGGGCGAGAAATACACAGACTACATCCTGTCATTACACACATCACCACATATGGGTTCATACAGAAGCCTTTTTTGAAGTTAATCAGCAGATTGTATTGGATAGTGGTAGAGTAATTCTGGGTATATCGTCCACCCCCCCTTCCCCCTTTGCCCCCCCCCCCCCCCCACAATTTTTATACTCATGCCTTTACAAAATGCATGATTAAAAGGTCCAATTACTCCCGTGATTAAAACCTTTAACTTAGCCAGTTTTAATCGGGCACTGCAAATGTATCAATTTACTGCATGGACTGCTTTGTGTAATATCAGATATGTGAAGGATAAAGTGTAAAGATGATCTATCTCTAGCTCCAATAATACCATGCGGCTCAGTCCTAATGAATCTCACGGACCATGAAGACACCATGCGTGCCAACTGATCAGCGCAGTACCTGCAACATCCACTAGATGTCCTTCACCAGCCATAAGAGTTGCACGCACAATCCTTCCTTCACTGGATCAACCAACAAATAATCATCTCTTTTATACCTAGGTGCCATCAAATGACCACAGTGGTACATAGACAAGCAATGGTACATAGATGTACACAGGCTATATTTTTCTGAGGTCCTTCCACATACCTCTTTGTGGTCATCTTCGTTGATTCGTTTGATTTTGGTGTAGTCCACGGGCAGGTCCCAGCAGTCAGGCTCATTCATCTGATAGCACCTGCTGTTGAGCAGGGCCTGGCGCTGTGGGGACATGGGCTGCAGGGGCGTCAGGACCGTACCACTGCCCTCCGGACCCCCTGGCTGTCGGCTCATGCTCAAGTCCAAAGTGCTGCTGTCATCCATGTCCCCATCGGGACTCTACCACAAGGAGAGAAGTAGGGGGAGGTGAAAAGAGGAGGAGTGAGGGGAAAGAAAAAGAGATGGAAGGAAGAGAGGGAGAGAGATGAGAGAGATGAGAGAGGGGTGAAAGAAGGAAGAATGAGAGGGAGATTAGCCCGGAAAAAGAGAGCGAGGAACGGCGAACAGAGACAGAGCAAAAGAGGTTGGAGGAGAGTCAGAATAGAAAGCGAGTGAAGAGGAGGGAAGAGAAGGGACACGATGAAGGAGAAACAGAGAGAGGTGAAGAGAGAGAGCACGGCTAATTACTCCTCCTCCTCCTCATCCCACCAGCAGCCTACACAGTTTTGTGGATGACTGTACAGGGAATCGCCCCGATCCTCGGGCGTTGTGATTATGATTATGGTGACGATGATGGTCATGATGACGATGATGGCGGAGCGCTCTCAGAGAGGCGCTGGGCTAGAGCCGGTCTGCATCCCAGGCACCGTGCTCAGCCCCCAGGCCACGCTCGCCCCGGCACCCGTGGATAATAAGGGAGAGAGAGAGTGAGAAGGAGTGAGAGAGAGGGAGAAACAGTGAGAGAAAGAGATAGAGAGGGAGAAAAAAATGATGAAGGAAGAGAAAGAGAGGAAAGAGGGAATTCAAGAGAGAGAGTAACAGAGAGAAATAGAGAGAAAGAGAGAGCAAGAGAGAGCAAGAGAGAGCAAGAGAGAGCAAGAGAGAGAAAGAGAGAGAAAGAGAGAGAAAGAGAGAGCAAGAGAGTGCAAGAGAGAGAAAGAGAGAGAAAGAGAGAGAAAGAGAGAGAAAGAGACGGCAAGAGAGATGGAGACGGCGATGGACCAGCGAGGCGCTCCGTCAGACAGGGGCTCTGATTCAGAGCTCTGTCAGTCTTCGTCTCTGCTAGCCTAGCTGCACCATGCGGCGTAATGAGCAGGTCAGTAATCACTGGGTGCCAGGCCAAATTGCCTATTCTGTGACCAGTATTCCATTAGGATGCAGACAAGGTCTGGCTCCTGGACTGGCCTTTGACTCACAGCTGTCATGGTGGCGATGACATCTAATGTGGATGTGTTTTTCTCCAAAAAATACAATAATACACATAACTTCTGGAAAGATCTACTCAGATCTTATAAAAGGCGGAATAAAAGAACAAAGGAATGATAGAGAGAAAAGAAACATAAAAAAGAGACAACACTGAGAAAGAGAAACAAAGAGAGAAATAAAGAAAGACAGAGAGAAATGGAAAGAAACAGTGAAAAAACGAAACATAGGGAACGGAACGAGAGAGGGAAAGAAAGAGAGTGAGCAAGCGGAGGGAGAGTGCGCAGGGGGGGGGGTGGGTTTGGGGCGGGGGACTACGAGTGGCCTACCTGCGAGAGGAGGTCCTGGGGCTTGCCTCCCAGCCCGTGGGGCATCTCGCGGCAGCGCGTGGACAGGTTGAGGATGGCGGTGGCGGCCATGTGGGCGGCCTCCATGTCGTGCGTGTAGTCGAAGCTGCTCTTGCTGCAGGTGCTGCTGGCGCTGCTCCCGCCCCCTCCCCCTCCACAGCTCACACTGCTGCTGCTCGGAGCGTAGCTGCTCGTCGTGCTGCTGGCCGGGCTGGCGTTCTTACAGTAACGCTTGGCTGCAGGGCGGGAGCACACACACACACAGGTACAGTATACTGTTCAGGACGTGTGCAGCGTGCGGACAGACCTGGATGTGTCCCCACTCTCCTGCACTCACAAGCAAGCGGTCCAAGTAGGCACACACACACAAACAACTCCAAAGGGGGACACACAGATGACATGCAGTCAACACTCACTGACAAGTCAAGACCAGATGGTGGCAAAAAAACAAAAAATTGACTATTTTAGATATCCAGTGGAAATTCTAAATAGATAGAGATAGAGAGATATAGAGATAGAGAGATGGATAGATATATAGATATATAGCTAGATAGCTAGAAAGCTAAATAGCTAGACAGACATACAGATAGACATACAGACAGATAGACAGATAGACTGATAGACAGACAAATAGACAGATAGATAAAGAGATAGATAGATTCCTAACACTCCAGAGGTATCACAGGATGGTTTGCTGTTCCACTGTGAATTCTCAGTGAATTCTGTGTGAGCAACCGAGAGAGCTCTTTGCTGAGGAAAAGGGAGACGGAGAGATAGAGCGAGAGAGAGAGCCACAGTGAGAGAGGGAGGGAGAGAGAGAGATGGAGCAAGCAAGAGAGAGAGAGAGAGAGAGAGAGAGAGAGAGAGAGAGAGAGAGAGAGAGAGAGAGAGAGAGAGAGAGAGAGATAGAGAGAGAGAGAGAGAGAGATAGAGAGGGCTAGAAGCGATGTGACGGCGGATCTGGGCTTCACACTGTGGGTTTGTCGGCAGCAGTCAGTGAGTGAGAACAGAATTGAGAAGGCTGCTCTAGAAGCATCCATCCACACAATGTGGAGCTGAGGCAAAGTGCAGCAGCGTAAACCCAACCCTAGCCTCGCTCTGACGCCTTCCAGCCTCGCTCTCCAGCTTCGCTGTAAGCACGCCCAGAGAACTGCCAGGCTCCAATACAAAACCATACCCCACAGGGAATTTGGGGAATGTATTTTGGGGGATTCAAATGCAGACAGCCTTTTTTTAATCAAATGTAAATTTGATGTCAGGTGCAAGGATGGAGGATTTGCATGTTCAGTGCCATGGAAGGAGTGAATGTGTGCCTGTGTGACGCACGTGATCACGTGTACATGTGCATGTGCGAGCCCGTGCAACAACACACATCAGTCAGCACGTCCAAAGGCGTGCCTGTGTTCGCCTCGGGCCGTTAGCAAACAGCACACCGACAGCTGACTTACCATCGTATCCCTTGGGCGAGGGCTCCCGTCCGTGTCCCTTGGGCGCCAGGCCTCTCTTCCCGTAGACGGGGTGCGGGCCGTCAAAGCCCCCGTAGTCGAAGCTGGTCTTGGAGTATTTCTCCAGCTCCTTGGCCAGGTTAGAGCGTGGCGTGCTGGTGGAGACGTTATTTTTGTAACCGTACTGTGGGATCTCCAGCTGTTTCACAAAGCACATTGGCCTGGAAAATAACCAATGGACAGGGGGGCCGTGTTTGTGTACACGCCGTCAGAGCACTCTGACTGGGGGGGGGTGAGGGGCCTGCCTGATCCAGCCACTAGGGGGGGTTTCACTCCGAACACAGATGAACAGCTGAAGTGGACTGTGTTCTTTTTCTTTAGCTCTCTGTGCGTATGTACATGTGTGCTGTGACTGCTCTAGGATGTTTGACTTGGTAAGCAGAGACAGTGATGGGGGTCCTAAGCAGCTTGTCCCTGCGGGGAGTGTGTGGGGATGAGCAGGGGTGGTCATTGGATGGGGGAGGGAGCGAGTACCTCAGCACGCGGTCAGAACCCTGGCTGGACTTGGACGTCTCACATGACGAGTGGCTCTTCTCGTGGACCTTGGCCATCTTCTCTGCGGCGGCGATGGGGCACCCCGAGAGGCTGCAACAGCACAAGCACAGCCTTGGTGAGCTGGAGCTCACACACACACACACCGATATGTACACACGGACGTACACACATGCGTGCATGTACACAAACCCAAACACACACACACACAGTCGGGCCTCACAGATAACAGACCCATCCAGTCAATCAACTAAAATTGGCTTTGAATTAAACGGCATTGCAAATTTGGTGATACTGTATAAGAGTAGTCCATGTATGAATAATGTATTTCCTATGGCCTAGTTTTTAATTGCAGAGCCGGGGCTTTGCAGATAGAGCATTGGCTGGCAGAGTATGTGGGGCTGGCTGGCTTCAGAGAGATCCTCTCTGTCAGATACCACAGTCCTTTCTGAGGAACTCTGGGAGACTCAGTGGGGAGAGCTGATTGGCTGCCACACCAGGCTTGAAAACATCCCCAGTACTGTATACTCCCCTACCCCTCTCTCTTTCTCCTCTCTGCTCCTTCTACGCCCCTAATTCCCCTATCCCTCTTTCACATTGGCACCGCTCATATGATGTCTCTCTCTCTCGTTATATCTCCCTCTCTCCCTCCCTCCCTCTCTCTGTCTTTTTCTTTCTTTCTCTTCTCTCTCTCTCTCTCTCTCTCTCTCTCTCTCTCGTTCTATCTCTCTGTCTCTCCAGCTCTCTCTCTTACACATACAAATCAGTCACACTCACAAAAAAAAAACCCAGTGCTGCTTTTGTGTGTGAGAGGAACACACTGCCAAGGGCCTTTCCTAATCGTTTCATATACACGCGAGAAATGAACAATTGATACGGCTGGCCCGGAACACACACGCACACACGCGCTCACACACACACACCCTCACACAGCTTTCAAAGCCGTGTTGAAATCTGTGAGGACCATGTGACAAGCTGACAGAAGGACTGCTGTCAGTATAGTAGAGTTTCCATGACAACAGCGCGAGGAGTCGATGCGAGACAAAAGCTATACGTGTACAGTATTTTTTTTTTCGTTCTCACGCTGTGCCTTCCTCTCCCTAATACTGCTAATGACTTCACTCTCAGTGAGCCTGTCCCATAGGAGGTGTTCCATATAACATGGCCTGCAGCATCCATGGAGAGGGAGGTATGTGTACGCATCTGTCTGTACGTGTGTGCGCATGTGTGTAAGTGTGTGTGTCTGTGTGTGTGTGAGTATTTGTGTCTGTGTGGTGTATATCATTTACTGCATGCCTGTGTGATATGAACAACATCTATGATGTGGAAATGTGTGAGGGTGGGATTGTTTGTTTGTGTGTTTGAAGGACTGAGTTTTCTTTTTACAGTTAAACAGCCCCGAGCCAAATCAATTGAACCACGTTACCTTTCATGACCCCAAGACAGAAACCACACAATTTACTGAACATATTCTATTCTAGTCGGTTTTGTTCTATTTCGTCCTGTTCTATTTTATTCTATTCAATTCTAACACATCACTTGATAAAATGGTTTACGTATGAACCAATTATAAACCATTTATAGATAGGCAACACTCGCCAGCTTGGCTTCTTTTTCCTCCTATTCCAGTTTAAGTGTATTCTGCTCCCTCTTGCGGTATGTGCCCCATCTGGTTGCCATGCCACTCACCTGCGGTGGGAGTTCCTGTTGCTATTGACATGGCCCCGCCCAGAACAGCCAGGAGTAGGACACTTTAGAACATTTTCATACATAGCAAGAACTTGGACAGACAAGGAGAGGTGAGAAAGACAGAAAGGGTTAGAGACTTAGGGACAGCTGTTACATAGTTCAGTCAGTTCCAGAAGGTAGTAAGCAGAAAGAGGGGCATGCACTGTTGTCACGGGGAAGCTCTTAGTAAAGAAGTCAGGGAATAGAAAGCTGCAAAACACATACAAATAAGATGGCTTATATGTATGAAAATGTGTTATGTAAAAGATGAGTATATCTTCCGGTGTCTGTGGTGTTCAAAGAAGAAGAAAAAGTTATCTAGGGTTTACACAAAGTTAAATGTTATTGTGAGGAGGTTTGCATGCAGTTGTGGAGATGCTGAAAGAGATGTGAAAGAGCGCCCTCATGCTGAGTGGATGATCGCCCGCAAGAATAAATCCCAGACATGAAGGAAACACAAAGCAAGAAAGGAAAATAACGCCTCTCAAACACACCAAAAAACGACAGAAATGCTCTTCTGCGTTCAGAGGCTCTGTCTATACTGCACGGTCCCTAAGCAGGTTGGTGGGTCAGCGGGTTGGCTGGTAGAGGTACTTACTCTCCGGTGGCACCCTGTCCTTGTGGGGACAGCCAGACAGGCTCCTGTGGTGGGGGTAGAGGCCCGTGACGTGGCCTGTCCCATCACACCCTGGGGTGGGGCACTTGCTCTCCTTCTTTTCCCCCTGGAGGAATCTGACAAGGTGAAAGAGACAGGGGGAGAGAGAGAGAGAGAGAGAGAGAGAGAGAGAGAGAGAGAGAGAGAGAGAGAGAGAGAGGAGGGAGGGAGGGAGGGAGGGAGGGAGGGAGGGAGGGATGGAGGGAGGGAGGGAGGGAGGGAGGGAGGGAGGGAGGGAGGGAGGGAGGGATGGAGGGAGGGAGGGAGGGAGGGAGGGAGGGAGGGAGGGAGGGAGGGAGGGAGGGAGGGAGGGAGGGAGGGGAAAAAGAGGGAGAGGGGAGGGAGAGAGCAGAGAGAGGGAGAGAGAAAGAGAAAGAGAAAGAGAAAGAGAAAGGAAGAGAAAGAGAAAGAGAAAGAGAAAGAAAGAAGAGGGGGTTTATATTCATCTTCCTGTCCAGGTGAGTGTTTCATCTTGGCCAATGCTCCCTACCTGTCCCCACAAGGAGAACGGATGCCCCCTGTGTTCATCTACTGGATATATCCATGTTATGCAGCAGGTCAGTAGTACCCGCGATATCATCCTGAAAACGTGTCTTATCAAAGTAGGTTGGAAGGAGGCTTTAACTGGTCACACCTGGCTCATCTGTTTAACATGATATTCCATGTTTGCCACACTCACTGCAGCAAATAAAACTGGCGCAACTGTAAAATCCCAATGCCCCAGAAATGCAATTTCATATTTCATTAAAAATGTACACTGGCTTGGAGATAAGACAGTGACTAAGCCTCTGTGAAAGTGTCTTATCAGCAGCTCCCTCCAATGTATATCTGGGACTCCCTATCACTGGCATCTCTACCATCCTGGATTGCGCCCCAAGGACAAGGCATAGGCCCTGCTGCACCAGACATACACTCAAGCAGCACACACACACAAACTCTCACACATCCATACAGCAGATGACTATTGTCTATCGTAGGTGTAACAAGCTGAAATAAAATGAGAATCACTGAGCTTCAAACACAGTAGTTCTCTCCCTATACCAACAAACCCTCACCCTCTTATTAAATCAACTTTTTGACGTACATACAGTACTCTAGACTAGATAGAGCATTAAAGGATGAAGGTGGAAAGAAAATACATTGTTTCAAGGGCTCTTTAAGATTTAGTGAAACCCTGCTATAACAGCTGAAGTTACAGTATGATTACCATGGAACACCATTATTATCCTCCTCCTGGCCTTCTCCCTGGTCCGCTGTGCTAATGGTAGATAATTGCATAGCATTACAAAACACCAGGTACATCTATGGGGTGACCGGTCACGTGTGGTCTCCCATTTGATGGTGACTCGAGCCTCCTTTAGAATACTCTGTATGGGTTACCATGGAGCTGGAATCTGACTGTGTCTCAGACAGTCTTTAGTTCTGTTCCACACTGCACCACCAGACCATCCACATGCATAAAATTGCCTTTGGTTACAGGGTTTTTAGATGTACCTCTCAATACAAAACAAGTACATGTGAAGATCATGGTGCCTGGTGTACACTGCAACAGCACTGAAAGGATACAGAGCATTTTCATTGCATGGATGTCAGTGCCATGACCAGATGCTTCTGGGGTGGTCGGCCTAATGAACCTGTCTGGGGACACTTTGTGATGATCTGCTCCAAAGCTTCTCATGGTTAATAAAAGCCCCCCCCCCACACACACACACACACACCCACACACCCACACACACACACACACACACACACACACACACACACACCCTACTAGCAGCCGTGGGAGGGTATCTGAATGGATCTCAAGAAATAGGTCGTGGCTAGAAATCCCACAGATGAGATTTGTTGTCCTAACGGGCCATGGAGATTGCCATTACTCATGCCTGACAAGCCAAGCCTCTGATGTTACCATGCCGGCCTATTTTAACAACATAAGCTGCAGTTGCTGCTGCTAGCCCTGTATGCTGCTAGCGCTGTCTGTTGCTATCCATGTATGCTACAAGTGCTGCATACTGTAATCCCTAAAAACTGCTAACCCTGTTGGCTGCTAATGCTAAATGTTTCCAGCTCTATTGGCTGCTGGTCCTACATGATGTTTGCCTACAGTTGCTACTTGTTTTCATTGTAATATGCAGGCTTTAGACTGCTTCCAGAGTATTCTCTTTTTTTAGTCAAACAATCAACTTTGCTGCTGGACAGGGGTCTGCCAAATGTCAGATGTCATTGCCTCTATTTGTAAAATACACTCCAGTTCTTGTTCTTGCTGTTTTGTGTCATAATAAAAAATAAAATAAAAGCATTTTGTGCTTGCCTTGCTACCCAAACAGAAATGTGAACAAGTCTGATTTATTCTGAAAAATAGAACATGGAAAGTCATCCCAGTGAGGATGCTGGTGGGGGGGAGAGGATAATATAGGCAGTGAGTGGGTGGGATTGGACAGCTGCAGCGCCTTTACCTTTAGGGTAGTATGCTCTCTTTGACCCATCATGGTGCATTCTGGACTTGCGTTCCTCCGCCCCGCTGCTCTGCCGGGGGCTGTGGTCCCCGTGACCGTGACGGTGGTGCTCCCTGCGGCCCATGCTGTGCTCCGAGGCCATCCTGTCCCTCATGACCTTGGCTCTCTCGGACTCCAGGGCGATGGCCTTCTCCAGCAGGGACAGGTTGCCCTTGGTCATGTCGAAGGCCTCGTCCGACCGGTCGGAGGCCACAGACGTGGTGTCCTCGTCCCCGTCCCGGGAGCAGCTGGCTGGGTAGCCTCTGGAGGCCGGGCTCAGCTGCTCCTCCAGCTTCATCAGGTTGACCATGTCCGAGTAGCTGCGCTCCAGGGAGCGGGCCTCCTCTGGTTGAGCCTGCTGGCAACTCTCGTACCTGGGCAGGTGGAGGGCCTGGAGCTGAGCTGGCGGCTGCTGCTGCTGCTGCTGTGGCTGGTGGTGGTGGTGGTGCTGATGGTGGTGATGCTCGGAGTTGGGCTGGAGGTGATGGGCTGGCTGGCCGGGGCGATCCGATGGCTGGGTCTCGCTCAGCTTGCGGGCCAGGTCAAAGCACTGGTTCCTCAGACACTCCAGGCTGCTGAGACACACCTCCTCCTCGCTCTCCTCCCCCTGACCTCTGGCACCCCCGCCGGGACGGCCATTGCCGTGTCCGACGTCGTCGGCCGCGGCTGCGTCCTCGGGGTAGCCTTCCTCCGGCAGCACGGCGCCGTGGCCCTGTGCCAGCAGCTTGAGAGAGTCCACCGTCTCCCTCACCACGTCGCTGTCCAGGTCCACGCTCAGCTCCCCCTGGCGGCCGCAGCGCTCGCTGCCCTCCTCGTCGTCCTCGTCGTCGTCCTCCCCGGCGCTGTTGGACGAGTTGCTGTTCATCTCCGACTCGGTCATGGCCTGGTAGGCAGCGTCCTCGGCGATCTTCCCCAGGTTGAGGAGGGATTTGGCCACCAGCTCGTCGTAGTTCTCGTAGTCCTCTCCGTTTGCGTTGACTCCGCCCGCTCCCCCGCCGGGGTTGTTGTTGTCCTTCTGCACCATCTGGAGCTTTGATTGGCCACCATTTTTGTAGCGGTTTTCTAATGTCAGGAGAGGAAGGATAGACCTTTCAGTCCTTACTATATGGATAAATATAGAAGAACAAAGACATCTTAGTTCCATCGTGGCTGGTTAGGGACCATTATGCAACAAACAAAATATTCTGGGCTTCCCACTCATTCTGCGACTCTATGATGGCACGCAACAGTTTGAAGCTGTTGTAAATTATTTGGGTATTTCTGCCTTGATAATTGTTCTTGTGATGGTATAGAGTGACTGGATATGTAGCCAGAGAGCCAGGGGATGACTTCCAGCAAAAGGCCTGGATCGTACCCAGGATGCTGTGGTAAGGCCTCAGCCTGAGTGATAAATGCACTTTCTTAGTGAGCCACTGGGGCATCCCTGGTTGATGAGCAAGAAAAGAGAATCATCTTATCAAATAGCTCATTTAACGGATTGATTTGGTAGACCATATATTTGGTCATCCTATTCGACTGTTAAATCTTGCATAAACTGTAAAGCAAAAACCTGTCATACTCCCAATCCATGTGAATACTGTCACTCAATCTTAACCTAGTTTTCCTTTGAGTTTCTTTACAACTCATTGTCGATCCTTCACATTTAAAGAAAGTAGATTCCCCAGAGTTTTGTGAGGAGGATCCTCTATTCCCCCTAATAAGAAGTGTTGATTTAGAGGACAGGGGAGGAGTGAGAGTACAAGAACGAGAAGGGCCTACTCTATGAAGTGCTCTGATTCAGGAGCCAGAAATACCCTCAGGAGAAGCCTTTTTTCTGGGCAGGAGTGGGTTGGTGGCTGGGGCGGGGGAGGCGGGCAGGGTGGGGGTTGGGGGGTTAGCACATGTGACCCGTCCCCTGGGACAGGGGGTTGGGGAGGGGAGGGCTAGAGAAGCGTAGGAGGACGGGTATGGGGGGGGGGAGGGGAGTTAATAACTTGGAGACCTCCTCTCTCGATTGCTCTTGAAGGCACTGTCAGAAACGATTGAGGACAGAGTGGGGCAAGGGAGAGACCGACAGAGAGATGGCGAGGCACATCTGGTGCTCTGGAGGAGAGGACCCTTGATTACGTCCTCTCTCTCTGTGGACCCTACTGGCCACACACTCCTAGATTGACCATCAGCCCTCCCCCCCCCAGGCACCCTCTACCACCAACTCAATTCTCTCTGGCATATTATGCCTTGGCTTTTCTGATTGTATATGGCCTGCACAAGCCCCAGCAAAGGTGCATCCCCCTGATAAGAAGTATCTTTGACTGGAGACCTTATTCCCAGTGACAGCTTATTAGTGGAGCGTATATAACTCCATGTCCCACCAACCCGATCCACCTTTTCTTATTTCTGAGAGAGTGATTGGAGGCTAGGCTTACCTTGCTCACGACTCTGCTCCTCTTCCTCCTCGTCTTCATCTTCCTCCTCTTCTTCGCGCTCGTCGTCCTCTCCCTCCTCCTCCTCTTGCTCCTCCTCTTCCTCCTGCTCTTCGTCATCCCCGTCCTCCGCCTCCTCGTCCTCCTCTGCCACCTCCTCCACCTGGCCCGCCTCCACCAACCCTTCCTGGATGGCAATTCCTCCTTCCTCCTCCTCCTCTTCCTCCTCCTCTTCTTCCCCTTCCTCTTCCTCCTCCACTTGCTCCTCATTATCCTCGGAGAATGCCTCCTCCTCCTCAGCCTCCTCTCCGTCATCCTCCCCCTCCCTCTCCACTTCTTCCTCCTCATCCTCCTCCTCGTCCTCCTCCTCCACCTCCCCCTCCACCTCCCCCTGCTCCTTCTCCTCCCCCACCTCCATGGGTTCAGGCTGGTAGCTGGAGTAGATGGTGCCCTCTTCCTCTGGGGGGCTCAGGAAGGGTCTCCTCTTGGCAGCCGGCTCCTGGGGTTGCTTCTCCAGACTCTTTCTCTTTTTTGCCAGGGGGCAGCCATAGACGCTACACACAGACAGACACACCATGGGACAGAGAGGAAGAATACTTACTAAGAGACATTGTAGTTACTACTTAGTTTTTAATCAAATGACATTAATCTTCTGTAACTCAAAATATTGGTTTTATTGGTATATATATATATATATTTATTTTACAATCCAATATGTATTTCACAAACTTTCAACAACCAGATACTCTCTTTGCAGTATTTCCACAATATTCTGTACCTCACCCTATTTTGTTTGAAATACTCAGCCTCCAAAATGTAACAACCAAGCTTATTCAGCCAGCCCTCAATTACACAAATCCCTTAATAATCATTAGCTGTTGAAAAATTCCACTTTAATTGCTCCAAAACAGCGGGTGCAATTATGCATGGTTTTAATGTGGATTTTAGGAAATCAATTACTCTATTTCCATATGAAAGGGCTAGCTTGTTTGGAGGAAGCAGTCGAAGGTTGCAGAATGCAGCGCTGCACACCAATGGGGGTGCTGGACTCAAGAGGAGACAAGGAAAAAATACAATAGGACCACGCACAACACTCTATCTATCTATTGCATTACCAGATGCGTGTGTACCTTGAAATGTGGTGTCTACTGTCGTCAGATTGTTAGACATGGTCTGTACACTTGACGGAGTAGAAACAGATCAGAAAGAGCCTGGAAGTGTTCTAGAAAGATGCCAGGTCGTCATCATATCCACACAGTCGTGCAGACGGCTCATATGCTTGGTTAGGAGTCATCGAGCTGTGAAACAGCCCAGATTTCCTCTCTCTTTACCGCCGTTCATCCACCCCCACCCCCCTCCGCACGCACACGCACGCACACGCACGCACACAAACTGGCTCTAATGTGTGCAAATCAACAGCGTCTGACTGAAGGACCACCGCCACAATACGTTCCACTCTAATGGGGCTCTTCATCTCTGCTCCATTTTGAATTATGCAGAGTGATGGCGGTAGACAGAGGCGTTGGTGGTGCATCAGACACACTCCACCCAGAGATGGGCCTCACAATGTCGATTCACGTCTGGAAGATAACATGGGGAAGTGGAGGAGACAGGCAGGGGGGGCCCACACTGTGATCAGAGGAGGATCTAGATTCATTTGCATTAATGTCATGCTCCTGACACCTCTGTGTCTTCCCCTCTCATGATCCCACCTCCTTCCCTTCTATAGGCTGTCAGACAGACACCTCAGCGGTGCAGACAGTCTTAGAGGGCGCATGTGTGTGTTTGTACGTGTGTTTGCGCGCGCGCGTCAGCGCTCATGTCGGATGGGTGTCTATGCGGTGTGTGCGTGTGTAATGTGTGTGTGTGTGCGCTCAGTCAGTGTGACCTTGGACACCTAAACGTCTCCCAAAGGCAGGCCACACCAATTAAAATTCCACAGGTAATTAAGCCACATTTGAATAAGGGAACACTGCACACTGCAGACAAGTTCGAGAGGGATTGTGCTGTAATTATGTGGAGAGGGGGGGGGGGAGAGAGAGAGAAAAAGAGAGAGAGAGGGGGGGAAAGAGAGAGAGAAAGAGAAAGAGAAAAGGGGGATAAAGAGAGAGAAAAAGAGAGAAAGAGAGAGGGGAGAAGTAGAGGAAAGGAGAGAGAGGGAGAGAGAGAGAAGGGGGGGGGGTCAGGATATGTCTACGAGGCTTTCAGCAGTGGGGAGAGAAATAATGACTTCCCTCAGAGAAATCTCCTGTAGAACAAATCCTCTGATTGCCTCCTCTAATGCCTGTATAGAAATTGGTCAGAACCAGCATTGCCAGAACCTTCTCTCTCACACGCACATGAAACACCCATCATCAAAGCAGCCCTCCGCCCCGACAGGTTAAAAAACATCATTGTTTGAGTGACATAAATAGGAATCCGTCTCTTTAATTCCTGTGGTGTTCTGTGCCACAGAAATCATTAGTCTCACTTTGGCGACTGTCCACCCGTCACACTGGCACCTGGCAACAGGAAATCAACCAAGGCCAACAGGAATATCACCTGTCTCTATTTAATTGGACACTGATACCAAAGTTATCCTCTGCCTCCATTCCATCATTAACACTAGGTGCTGCTCTCCTGTCATGGCGGAGCGTGGCACCACAGGGAAGTGTGGGCGACGGCGCGCCCGCAGTTCGTATACGAGTTGCCATAGGAGCGCCATGCACTCTGTGCCCTATACTGCAGCATCTACAGGCATGCGTGGCACAGCGCTGTCGCCATGGTGATATCTCCCTCAGGAGTGGGATTTGCCATCTGAGCAGACAGACATAGAGAGAGAGAAAGAGAGAGGGAGAGAGAGAGAGACAGAGGAAAAGAGAGGTGGAGTGAGACAGAGAGAGAGGGAGGTCGAGAGAGAGAGAGACATAAAGAGAGGAGAGAAGTAGATAAAGAGGTAAAGAAAGGCAGGCAGAGATTGAGGAAATTAAGGGAAAATATAGGATAACATGGAAATGATAGAGATATGGGGATGAATAGAGAAAGGGAGATGGGGGAGGAAAATGGAGAGAGTGTGTGTGTTAGAGAGAGAGATTCTGAGCCTGACAGACATCCCAGTTCTCCCCTCCCTCCCTCCCTCCCTCCCTCCCTCCCTCCCTCCCTCCCTCCCTCCCTCCCTCCCTCCCTCCCTCCCTCCCTCCCTCCCTCCCTCCCTCCCTCCCTCCCTCCCTCCCTCCCTCCCTCCCTCCCTCCCTCCCTCTCTCCCTCCCTCCCTCCCTCCCTCCCAAAAGCGGAACAAAAGGCGGGCTGGTGTTCTGTATTCTGGAGGGCTCTAGCTGTCACTGCAGCACGGTATCCTCTGTTCCAGCACACCACCAGCCCTCAGACCAACCATAGGGGAGGTGGGAGAGGCTTTGTCTCAATCAAACACACACACAACACAGCCTACGTTGTCCCATAAAGGCATCCATGACAATGATATCTTACACTCCATATCCCCAACATTAGAACGTGAGGTGTACAGCGTTCACACTCGCACGCTCAAAAGAGGATGAGATGTGCCCAGCAATGGGTTTGCAGTAGATTGATCTGCATGGCTTTGAGGCCGTCGTGACTACATCTCCCAAGATGCATCAGGTCTGAGAGCCTTGGCTCAAGGAAGTCCAAATGAAATCATGAGTCAGGATGTGTGTCAGAAGACGAATATCTATCGTGAAGAAACATGAACTTATGTGTTTCCACACACCTCACACACTGAGTGGAATACAAGGTCACACACACATACACACACACACACACACACACACTCATAAAAGCGACAGGAATAAATGTCATCCTTGTCATCGCAGTGGGGGAGGACGGTGCGTGTGTGACACACAAGCCTGAGCACAGAGCTTGATGAGAGATAGGAAGGGTGGCAGAGCCAGACATCTGGACCAGTTTTGCAGTTGAAGCATTGGCTCCATCTACAAACAAACCATCACACAGAAGATTAAGACAAAGAAAAAAAAAGAAGAAGAAAAAAAGCTTTCTTCAGGACATAATGGACAGCACCCCTACTGAAGACCATGAAGTCACACAGAAATATGTGAAGGACAGAGAGAGGAAAAGGAAGATAGAAAGAGCTAGATACAGACAAAGAGACAAATAGGAGGACTGAATGGCATAAACCTCCCACACGGTCCCAAGCCCATCTGCTGTTGAGTTACAACATGAATATGACTCTACTGTGAGAATGCAGGGAACCACTGCATGTCACAGGGCTGTCGTGATGGATCCAGACCTTTTAGAATATGTAGCTACAGGACAAAGGCCACCGAGAACAGAACAACACATTATATACATATCATATTGTGCAAGGACACTAGTTACGGTTAAGCATGTGAAAGCTGTAGCCTTTACAAGCCTTTCATAACATCTACAGACACAACTCATCTTCCTGAGAGCAGAGAAGCAGGCACCATTGTTCAAACGCTGACGGAAACCAAGACGTAAACAGAGCAGAGGCGTTACATGCACGTCGAACAGTGTGACCTGTTCAACCTGTTCTCTCCATACGTCCCCCCCCCCCCCCTCCAGCCCTAATGGCGGATCCACAGGAGGAGGAGAACAAGCTCAGAGCTGGAATATTGAAGGTAAAAGTATGCTTCTTGTGGATTGCACTATAGTCTATTGGGCTTCAGTTCAATATGTTTCGCAATTCTACTCTCAATATCGAACTCAGCCTCGCTTTAATAGCACCAGACGCTGGGATCCCATTTCTATTAGACAGAGAGGACGACCGCCAGGAGAATGGGGGCATGGATAAAAGCCTCCTGTTGATAGCAGGAACAAAGACATGCAGGCAGGCAGGGTAGCCTGGGTCTGTGTTGTGGAGTGCTGTGTCTCCCCCCCCCCTGCCCCTGCCCACCCCCACTACCACCGTCACACCCACCTATAGCACCACCCTACCTGTCTCTCTCCCTTCCTCTCTCCCTCTCCTCCCTCGGAGGCCAGTCTGCTGCACTCGAGGGCCCAGCCACCAGCTCTTGGCTCCGTTCCCAGCCTTTTAGTGAGTGCTACCTGTCAGGACCTGAATTATACAGCTCCCAGCCTGAGAAGCCATATGACTCATACACAAGCCCTCACAGGGAGGGGGGGAGATGGAGAAAGTGTAGGATGGAGGCAGATAGAGACAGAGTGAGTGAGAGAGAGAGAGAGAGAGAGAGAGAGAGAGAGAGAGAGAGAGAGAGAGAGAGAGAGAGAGAGAGAGAGAGAGAGAGAGAGAGAGAGAGAGAGAGAGAGAGAGAGACAGACGAGAGTGGGAGGGTAAAGATACAGAGGGAGTGGAAATAGGAAGAGAGAGAGAGAGAGAGAGAGGAAGGGGAGGGGAGGGGGAGGGAGAGAGAGAGGGAGGGAGGGTAGGGGGTTACAGAAGAGGGGGAGTGAGTGAAAGACGGCACTCAACCTCATCTACACAAAGCCTTGGCAATTACCAAGCCCCAGTTCTAGACATGGCAATGCGAGCCGCACTCGCTCACAATAGACCACCATCAGCTCAATACCAGGCAGGAGCAACTGAAAAGGAGCTCACCTTTCAGACCTCACATTTGTGTATTTGGTATGAACCTAGGGGTGCCAAACATTGACAAAATTCCATAAATCCATCAACATTAGAGAAAGATGGAGCAAACAAAATATAATACATCATGTAATGGCTTCTCAGTAAGTCTTACTCACACCGTGTGAGGTTACATTTCATATGTAGGGCGTGTTTTAGAATCTACATGCATGTGTGTGGACATGGAAGGAGATCAAGAAGCATTTGAAGTGGGGCCCTGAGGAGAGCCAGCGACGGATCCTGAACACATCAGATCCCATCGCTGGAGCAGTGGGCGTGCGTGTGACGCCACATCTCTCGTCCGCCCCAGTTCTCCGTTTCGCTCTCTCCTCCTCCTCTTCTGTCCCTCCCTCTCATACGCTCCCTCCTTCCTTCGTACTCCGTCTCTCTTTGTCTCGCTCTCTCTGTTCCTCCCTCATTCTCTCCATCGTTTCTTCTCGTTCCGTCCTTTCTTCCACGCTCCCTCCCTCTCTTGCTGTTCTCTCTCTTGCTGTTCTCTCTCGTTATTTCTCCCCCTTTCGTGTTCTACTTCATAGAGGAGACCTGGACAGGCAGACAGGAAACCGTCCCTGAGTTTGCTTTGTTGGCCTCAAACAGTGAGCCTCGTCACAGTGGGGGAGAATCAATCTAATTACAACGCGGCAAACAAAAGATGCATTCATTTCTCTCTCCCTCTCCTTCCGTCTCACTCCCTGTCTCTGTCCATTTCTCTCAACTGGACTGAGGTGGGTTGGGCTGAAGGGGTCAAATGGGGTCACCATTGAAATCAATCACACTAGCAATATCTGAAGGTGTAACGTTACCAGACTCAGGTCGGGGTGACTTTGGTGAACTATTTCACTCACATAGGGAAAGGAGAGATGAAAGAACGCTCTGAAGAACAAAGCAGAACTAAGGCTGTCAGGAGAAGAAGATCCGGATGGATATTTTATGAGACTGGAGGCACAACTGGTGTTCAAAGAGAGAGAGAGCTCCTCCAAACAAAATACACATATTTATGTACACTAATAATAGTCCAACTGACAATTTACTGCATGTGGCTTTCCCCTAAGATCTTGGTCCACTGGTAATGGCTACTGGATCACTGGTGGTCTGTGGTAACATGGACACCGTTCTGCCCTCTTCCCCCGCCTTTAGCCCTCTCCGTCATAACGGGACGAGAGAACCAGTGATTTGCTGCTCCATCAGTCACTTTTGGGAGTTTAATGGGAGAAGGGCCTTAGACCATCTAGCGTCCTTCTTCTCTCCTCTAATTCTCCATCGCACTTTCCCTCTGTGCCCTCCTGGGCCCCTGTGTCCCCCGCCTGCCCCAGTCTGTGTGCTCTTCTCTGCAGAGCGCTTCTCCCTGCCCCCGCATGTGTGTAATTCATCTCCAGGGGGCTGTCTTCAGAGGGTGAGGTCTGATGCAGGTGTCATTTGTCTGCGGCAGAAATGCAATTCCAGCCGGCGGTCGAGGGGGGTGGCGTTGATGGGGTGACACCGGAGACATCGGCCATCAATCTCTCTCCTCCTTCTGCTCCTCCTCCTCCTCCCGTCTGCACCTCGGGGGAAGTGGACGGCACCACGCCGCCGCTGGGGGGAACGCGGGCATGAGCTGAGATCTGGCAACCTCGCCAGTCTGCTGGCAAAGCCAGTAGAGTCTCTCCATCAGGGCCAAATTAGGGCTGGCGTCATTGAGTCTGACTTTGGTCAAATACTCCGAGAGCCAAAATGTCTCATTACTATGGCAGTCGACATGAAAGTTTTTATATTTTGAATTATACAACTGGTATCGAGAAGTTCATAAGTAGACCAAAGAGTGAGACGTGAAATGTGCTGGACAATCACCGCAAGAGCTAAGCTCCCGTTTCTCCAAGAGCAGACACACACCACTGAAAATTATCACAGCAATCAAAAAAAAGAGCCAGTGTTACGCAACCTCAATCAGTGGTCGTCTCAGACACACTGGAGCTCAGGGGCCCCAGGCATTCAGACTCACAATTTGCAGTCGACTGTTGCCCAGAACATGATTGCAATTGCAGGTTGTTCCAGGTGCTGGACTATTGACCTGGGGCTTGATTCGTCCCTCAGAGAAGGGGAAGTGAAGGACTGCAGCTGATTGGTGGGATGAGAGTAACTGATTGGTGCAACGAGTTGGAGGAGGGTAGCTGATTGGCTGGGTTTGAGTAGCTGATTGGTAGAATGAGGCACAGGAGAGCAGCTGATTGGTGGGATGGCTTACCTTCGGTGTCTGGCGTACTTGCCGCTGACGTGTCCGCTCCCATCGCAGCCCGGTGTGGGACAGCTGTGGACGCAAGGAGGGGGGAGAGCCACACGCATGTTACATACCTGTATGTGTACTCACACAAAGTAAGAACTTCTCATATAAGCATATACCCAGCCACACACACAATCAAATGCTTTCACACCTGCATAGCCCCCCCACACACACCCACACCCACACACACACACACACAGACACAGGCCACTCTCCCCGCCTCACCACATTCACGCTGACACAGAAACTAAGCCAGACTTCAGTACATGTCTGCATGACATAACCCATGCAGTTCAGCGTAATGCCCCCGACTGGAACACATGTGTATAATTCATGCTGTGAGACGCACAAGCCAGCTTCCAGGGGCGATGACTCACTGCACTGCATATTTCATAACTCCCACCACATCCTCATCCCCTCGTCCACACCCTCCAAACCCCCCTGCCCTTACCCGCATTCCCCTCGCAAACACCCTCTTCCGCCCCGGGCTGCTTTCAGACAGCCAGGGTGCCGGAGCTAGGCAAAGTACCCTTCAAAGCAACATTGGGTGAGTTAGCCAAGGCTTAGCCAGGCTCTGCCTACAAGCCCCATCATTCCCATCAGACGGTGAACAGCCATCTGTGGCTAATGTGCGCCATGCATCATCCCCACAGTGAACAGACCATGACTGTGCGAGGCAGAGAGGAGCAGAGCGGCGGCCTTCTCCAAGGTGAGCGAGCTCATAGATTAGTCTGCTAGACGCAGCGCCGCATATCGATCACCTCAATCGGCATTATTGATGCCCGAGCCAAGGGACGGGGATCAATCTAATGATGAAACACCCATGTGTCCTCTGTGTTTGTGGGTTTGTGATTGTGTGTGTGTGTGTGTGTGTGTGTGTGTGTAGAAACGCATGTGTGCCTGAGTGCGTGTGTGTTTGTCGATTCACATGTTCATGTGTGTGTATGTGTGTGTGGCTGTGTTGAATGTGTGCTAGGGACTGCTGGAGAGAGATTATGGATTAGCGGTTCTTAGCTTGGAAAGGCTATCAAGCAGGAGAAGGGTGTTTGCAGATAGAGCTGGTCCAGACAGCAAACACACAGTCCCAAGAAGCAGGCTTCTGGACCGTTGCAGTAACATCAGGGTATTCTCGCTTGGCCAGAAACACACCGTGGCTTCGTTGCCAGCAAAACATTTGAAAGAGTAAGTATAAAAAATGTTGTAATGTGTTCTGTAGTGGTGTGAAAGTAATTATTAAGGAAAATATTTGATCCTCATCCAGTTCTCACATCGGAATCTACCATGCGAGACTGAGATCCACGTCAGCAGGCTTTTGTTTACACCAGAGCAGCGAACCACGACACTCTCTTACTTACCAATTGCTGAATTCAAGGATATTTCGCCAATGTAACTCTAACTGCAACCAACCCAGTCAACTGAATTCTCCCTCTGAGCATGATAAATCTGCAGATATCACACTATGTACAGTGGGGACTCCCTGTAGTTCATCATTATGTTCACATTACAGCATAACTGTAATAGCAAAGTAATAGAGCGAGGTCTTGAATACTGGGAAGAGTGGAAGATAATAGGAGACACCCACCTGAACGGCTCCTGAGCAGCTGGCTCCACAGGAACTGGAGAGAGATGAAGGAGAACATTTCTGATATGCAGTATGCACAGAGAGGATGCGGAATGTGGAATTATTTCAAATCACAGGGAGACAACAGGATTCAGGCATTTTTTGGTAACAATACGGCGTCTCTGATATGTTTTTGTATTATTCTATTCGGACAGGTGGCTGATAATTGTGGGAATCTAGGGTGTGTGTGTCTGGTGTGTCTGGTGTGTCTGTGTGCATGCACATGCATGTGTGTATGTGTGTGTTTCTGTGTGTATGTGTGTGTTTCTGTGTGTATGTGTGTTTCTGGGCTTCAGCGTGTGTCAGCGTGTGTCTGTGTGTGTCTGTGTGGGTATGCGTTATGCCCCTGGGCCATGGCGTGAAAGAGAGTTTCAGTACCGCACCTCGTACTCCTTTGGAACGCGTTCGATGGCGCTTCTCAACCGCATCCACCTCCATCTGGAGAGAAAGGGGGAAGGAACAGAGGAGGTCGTTAGTCTCATATCCTCCCTCTCTCCCCTCCCTCTCGCTCTCTCACTCCCACTGCGCCTCCCCCCCCCCAACCCCGTTCATTTCTCTCCTTGTCTTTGAATGTATCTTTATTTGTCTCCCTCTGTCTCTTTCTCTCACTCCTAGTCCCATCCCTCACTCTGTCTCGCCCGTTTGCTCTTTACACTCTCTTTAAGAATAAGAGCCACTCCAGGCCAGTCCTGCCCTTCTCCAGGTGGAAAAGGAGAGCATGTAAACATGTCAACATGCCTACCTGGGATGATGTAGGCAGGGTGTGGCAGCACCTCACACTGATCCTCTCCTCAAAGTGCACCAGTTGGGTTTCTTTTCAGCTACAGTTATTCAAATCTCCTCCTCCACAGTCATGATCTAGAAAAGGAAACAGAACAAACTACATAAAAAAACATTTACAGTAAAACCCAATTAGGGAGAATATTGTATGTTTTTTTACATATTATTTGTTTATATATTATTTATATATATTAAGGGCATGACATTTTAGTCATCGACTGCACAAGGCTATATGGGAATATGAGGTTGAGATCCAGTATGCCTGAGCCCCGTACAGTAAATCGACTCTTTCGACCCCAGAGTGAACAGCAGTGTTTTAGGAACCTTATTTGCACCTCTTTGTTTCCATTGCATTGTTGAGACTTGGTGCAGGGGGTGTATTTTTCCCAAACAAAGACAAACTATGCTGTAGGTCCTCTAAGCAACCAGTCAGCGCTAATCTGTCTTCATTTGTCTTTTAGCAGTGGTCTGTAGAGAAACAGCAGGATAAAGGAGCCCACAGAAATGGTACTATCTAAAGTAAATTACTGCATTTCTTTTGTAACTCAACAGAGTTAAATACAGTTTTCTATGGTCCAGCCGGGTCTACCTTCTAACTACGAGAGCGAGTGGCAAATGTGTCTCCGATCCTTCTTTCCGTCTCTGTCTCTGAGATCCAGCCCCTGCTACTCCTCCTCTGTCTGCAAGCTCACATGACAAACTGAACCTGAAATCCTGTTAGTGCGTGGGCTGTGAGTGTGAGAATGTGTGTTTCAGTGTGTGTGTGTGTGTGTGTGTTTCTGTGTGTGTGTTTCAGTGGGTGTGTGTGTGTGTGTGTGTGTGTGCGAGCGAGCGAGCGAGAGAGAAAAAGCGTACGTGTCGACACCAAGGCCAGAGCGCTGGGTTGTGTGTATTGAACACTGCAGCATCTCACACTCATCAGCACCATATCTCTCTCAGGTCGGCTCTGTGCTAAGGTTGAATCCTCCCAAAAAACCTTGATTTCTCCACTTAGTTTGGGGGAAATCAGTACGGTGGGGTAGAATTGCAGTTCAGAACAATCTCAGTACAGTACTGTCAAACCTCTGTTACAATACATTGGAATCTTCCTATAGTACAATAGAACATCAGTGAAGTAGAGTAGAATCTCAGTCCAGTACTGTACACAGCGGCAACTCATGTGTTCTGAGGGAGCAGACTGTTGGGTCATGAGTGGAGGAGACTGTGTTTAGTATTCATCTCACCTCTCAGCCTGTCTCCTACGACATGATGCAGTGCTCCCTACGTGAGAAAGACATGCACATCCACAGTCTTACAGTAGCAGACACACACACACACACCAGCCTACACACACCGCATGAGCAGACTGTACACACAAACACGCACAATCCCACACACTCACTCTGATGCAGAGTGCAGAGTGCTGTCCTCTTGGGGTGGAAGCAGCAGTCTGGGCCCATGTTTGCTGTCTGAAAATAGTCCCTCAATAAGAGCTCTGCCATGCAGAGACAAACAAGCCACCTCCAGACTGCAGTGTTCAGACAGGGCCTCTCATTTCAGCCGGGCTCAGGCTTCTGGTCTTTATCAAACCTCCTTTTCCACAAACAAAACCTAATTCAAACCAAACACCAAACATTTATTGCAGGGAGGGTGTTCCCATCTCTCTTTCTCTCTCTCTTTCTTACTCTGTTTACTTCACCATCTCTCTTTCTCTCTCTCTTTCTTACTCTGTTTACTTCACCATCTGTCTTTCTTCTTAGCTTTCTTAGCTCTCGTTTTGTCCTCATCGTCTCACTCTCTCTCAACATAGTCTCACTCTCTCTATACATCTCAATCTCTCCATCTTTCTTTCTCTCCATCTCTTTCTCTCTCCATCTTCCTCCCTCTCCATCTCACTTTCTCTCCATCGCTCTCTCTGTCTTTCTCTCTATCTCCATCCCCACCTCTCTCAGTCTTTTTTTCCGTCTCTCTCTCCCCACCTCTGTCTCTCTCCCAGGGTCCGGCTGATCGATGACCCGTCAAAGACAGCGATGATGTCAGAATCCATTCATCTGAGTGCCACCATAGCTGCAGGAGTTAGTCGCTGTCATCCCTTCTCCTCCCCATCATTCAAGTGTGTGTGTGTGTGTGTGTGTGTCTTCGTGTGTGTGTGTGTTTGCAAAGGATAACCCACTGCATATCTACAGCATGCAGCCTCGATCTAACTTGGCACTCAATGGTGGTTCAATTTAACACTCCAAATCGCAAACAGTATCTAAATCTACAGGATTTAACGACAAACATCAAGCAGATTACTGTTCAGTCATTGGCATGAATGTTCTGGTTGCTAGGTCAGCAACATCCAGTCAGTGCAACCAGTCAGTCAAAGTTGTGTGGCTGGTTGGTTCCTGTCGCCCACTTCAGATGGCATCATGTCTGACGGCCCCCTTAGACACCATGATGTCACAAGACATTCATCTCACAACAGTAACATACTCATGAGCAAAGCCATCTCGCCACTTGCTCAGCAAAATATTTCCTTATAGTGGAGATTCTATAAAGCAATATTGTGTATTTCTAAAAATAAGAAGGCAAATCCATGTTACAATAATAAACCTTGTGCATTCACACAAGCTACAATAAGTATTTTTTTCCAGCATGAAGAGAACATTGAGTTTGGTTATTCCAAGGTTTAACTATTGTGTCTTGCTGAACAAAGGCTTTTTTGAATGTAAAGACTGAAACTGTCTGTATCTTCCTTCATTACCTACAGTAAAAGAGAAGGAAGAGAGAAAGGAGAGAGACAAGGGAAAAAGGAGAAAGAGAGAGAGAGAGAGAGAGAGAGAGAGAGAGAGAGAGAGAGAGAGAGAGAGAGAGAGAGAGAGAGAGAGAGAGAGAGAGAGAGAGAGGGGGGGGGCGGAGGAAAAGAGGAGGGAGAGAGAAAAGGGAGATAGATGGGTGAGGAAGGGAGAGAGTGCTCTAATTGACTGTGTTAGGGATTGCTATGGAGAGATCTGTCTGAATGGCTCTTAATGATCCTTGACAACCGGGTAGGGATCGGCGCAGAGCATGTTGTCAATGGCAACTGATGCGCCAGAAGCCTTCCTTTCCTCGCCGAAAGGCTTCATGATCCAGCCTGTGCCCCCATCGAGGGACGGGGAGGGCTGGGAGGGCGGGGAGGTAGGGATGTGAAGGGTGGGGATGAGAGTGTGTTCCCCAGGTCTGCCTGCAGACACTTCATCTACCAGTGTTGTCGAGGACATAGTCAACAATCAACAGCTAAAGGAATTTAGTTCTATAGCTCCATCTTTATGTAAATATGAGACATTATGATTGTGGGCCATGATGGTGATTTACAGGGATTCATCCATCTCCCACAAACCACTGTAAGGTGCCTCCAAATTGTGCTAAAATACAGTGTGGTGTTTTGTTGTCTACATTTCAACTACCGGACTTGGAAATGCATGGGAGATCAAGGTTCGTTTCAGATCAGTTTAGAGGATTTGGGTTTCGTTGGCAGTAGTGTGCCATCAGCAAGGACGCTATCTCTCTGACTGAGTGAATGAACAGACTGTCACATGATCATCACCAAGAGTCACGGAGGGAAAACGGGAGATCACTCAGGTGATTGAAGTAAGTGGAGCTGGAAAAACAAATGATATTGTGTTTAGCGTCAGGCATTATTTTTATTGAGAAATGCATGAGAAAATATGCGTGACAAAGAGGAGTCATTCGGAGAGAGATGAACATGGTCGCTGCCCATATGCTGTCCTGAGAAAACCTTCTATACATCCGAGACTCGTCAACTCAGTCTCAGTCTCAGCCTACCCACACCCCTACCCCCCTCCATGGCCTCCCCATCCCGCACAAAAAAAAAAACGAGATGTGACACCTCGCGGCTCTATCTGCTTTCCTTCTCCCCTCCACCTGTTGTTAATTATGCCTCCTCTCCACACTTCCTGCTCGCTCATTTGCATATCCAATCTGCCAGGCTTACTGCACCTTATCACTGCAGCTGTGCCAGACCTGAATCACTCATGTGCAAAGCATCCGAGGGAAATGACAGCAACCGTATGGAGCCTGTGTGCGTGTGTGTGTGTATGTGTGTGTGTTTGTGTGTGTGTGAATATGTACTGGAAGTGTATGCGTGTGTGTGTTTGTGTGTGTGTTTGTGTGTGAGTGCATCTTTTTGTGGACGTGCTCATGTTTGTGTTGCTATGAAAAAGGATGCAGAAGAACATACTGTGTATTACCATTCTCTTGCTGTGGCTCTGCTATCTCTGTCGATTCCCTATGCTAATCTGACTCACCCACTCAATAAAGTAAATACAGTCGAGTTCTCCCAATACAACCTCCTCTACTGTAGCTGGAAACACCAGAGAGACCAACAGAAGACCCCTCCTGTACTTCTCTCCCTTCCTCCACACGCTGAATATATATTCATC
The DNA here is from genome assembly GCF_054491055.1 of Hypomesus nipponensis. NCBI lineage: Eukaryota > Metazoa > Chordata > Actinopteri > Osmeriformes > Osmeridae > Hypomesus > Hypomesus nipponensis. Next base: position 13,566,023 of record NC_140366.1, on the reverse strand, counting down.
AGACTGGCTGTCATCAACCGATGCTAATCAGTAAGGAGCCTGGGAGATTGAGTGGAATGTATCACTTTAATCAGTGTGTGTTCTCTTCAGCTTGCCACCTAGGGCAAAGACCAGGGGCAATCAGCCTGTCTCCACTGTGTCCCGCTGGGGGAAGGAGGGGGGGGTACGTCTCTTTAATTATCACCTACCAGGACAGAGGCTCACTACCAGACAAGGGGTGGACAGGAGAGAAAAGAGCACAGGCTTTCAGCAATCATGGGGTGCGATGAGTCATTCACAAATGACTCCCCAGCCCCCTTCTTGTGATGGCTTCCCAGACTTGCCATGGTTGGCCTCAGTGGAGGTCCCTCTTTCCCCAAAACGAGAAACCAAACATCTTCCTACGCCACAGACACACACGTGTTCTGTGAACATGGATGGATTCTGCTTTTCGTCTGCATTAAGCCTAATGACGGAGGGAGGAAAGAGGCTTTTCTGCTGACTCACTGTGCCTGAGGCCTGCACTGGACTTTAATGGAGGAGCTGCCATGCTTTGCCTCTCCTACTATGGACTACTGAGTCCTCTGTGAAATGGTCCCACTGTGAATCTGTGCTGAGCGAGGGTGTGTGTTTGTGTGTGAGTGTAAATGTACTGTATGTCTATGTCTGTGTGCGTGTGTGTTTGTGCGAGTGCGTGTGAATGTGTTTTATAAATAATACCTCTCTCCCACACTATGACTCATTCTCCGAGCTACTGTAGCTTGGTGGAGGGAGGCTCCGAAATAGTGTCTGGGAAAAAACCCTGGAGCCAACTAATAATTCTCTCTGTGCCCTAGTCAGGTTGTGTGGATGTGTGTGTGTGTGTGTGTGTGTGTGTGTGTGTGTGTGAGTGTGTGTGAGGCTGTCTGTTGTAGTATGCATATATGTACATGAATATGTGTACATGTAACTGTGACAGTGTGATGTCAGTGTACATATATAGGTGTGAGTGTGTGTGTGTGTATGTGTGTGTGTGTGTGTGTGTGTGTGTGTGTGTGTGTGTGAATGTGTGTGAGTAGCATAAGAGCGCTATGAGACATACACCATTGATCCCACTGAGATCATCTGATTGATACGATTCTTGGCACAGCCCTCTGAGCCCAAGCTCTGCCTTTTTGATTTCAGCCTAAATTGTGCAACCATATCAAGGAGACCAAGAAGAGGTCTAACAGTGCATTTAGGGACAAAACTCTCAGATTGAAAAACCCCAGCTGACCCTCGTAGACATGTGCCCCTAACTTTTTGAGGGAACTGGAAGAAATATATTGCTGTCTAAATGCATTAAGGTCATTTATACTCAAATCAACTCATATTTCACTCAATAATTCTATCATATCCAAATGAAGATGGAGAACCGTCTCTGACCGAGTGGGTCCACGTGCTCCCCCCACACACTCAAACCCCCGTCTCACTCTCCACAGTGGACGCTACTTAACATTCAAATCATCAGACATTTTCACACAGAGGCGAAAAGGGGGTGTTATCTCTTTTAGGGGCCTGTAATGTCCTCAAAGGCCTGGGAAGTAATGATACTGTTTACTCCCTCTCCCCTTCTCTCTTCACAACAAAGAGCAGAAATGAAAGCATAAATTCTGCAGAGCAGAATTCACCTAATCACAGAGGATTCATATTGCAGAATGACCAGCAAATATTCAAAAAATAAACACATTTTCTGTGGATATTCGGGACCGTGGCAGAGGGTCTGATATCAGGGCAACAACAAGGTTTACCTCAAAGACTGTGCTTCTACTTCTGTCATGTGCCTGGAAGTGGCAGAGATACACACAGAGACAGGGTCACATATGTGGTGCTGGTGTAAACAGGGTTCAGGGGCGAGTACTTTCATCTCTCATCTCTGATCCGCCGCGTTCTGCATCACAGGTACTGAGTGTTTCTGGTTCACTGCAGAGGGTCATTTCACTCCACAGTTCACATCTTCTACTTCCATATATTTACGTATATATATATATATATATATATATATATATATATATATATATATATATACATATATATATATATATATATATATATATACATATATATATATATATATATATATATATATATATATATATGTATATATATATATGACAGTAGGGAAATACAACCATGGCAGAATGTATTACAGTGAAATGGCTTCTGCCCGTTAAGTATGCAGAGTCAAATTAATCCGTCACCTTGGCTGAGGTTGGCTCTCCCCATAGCCCTGCATCGTGCCACCATGGCTCAGGATCACCAGTCAGATTGATTGTGTATGCGTGGGAGGGGGCGAGGGAGGTACGGGGAGGGAGGGAGGGAGGGAGGGAGGGAGGGAGGGAGGGAGGGAGGGAGGGAGGGAGGGAGGGAGGGAGGGAGGGAGGGAGGGAGGGAGGGAGGGAGGGAGGGAGGGAGGGAGGGAGGGAGGGAGGGAGGGAGGGAGGGAGGGAGGGAGGGAGGGTGGGCACCGGCTGACTGTGCGCTGTCTGGAGCTCTGCACTGAGTGCAGCGCATCAGAACACTGAGTGCTATAGGAGGGAGAGGAGGACAACAGAATAGGAGCGCAACGCCTCCTGAATCACTATGTCCAGTATCAGGTCATACGAGGATATTGCTTTCATCCAATCTGACCGGTGTGTCCATAGGTATTTGAGAACCTTTCAAATACATTTCAAATAAGATTTGTTTGTGTCTGCCTGACGCGTGAGCTGGGTGGGGCTTGACATCTTTAAGAACCGTCTGAATGGGTAGATTCCATTTCGTCAGGTGGTCGATCAAGGGTGTGTAGTATCTAAAATGATTTCACAGTGTATTTAAGTCTAGGTCTTCTCTTGAGAATAATTGAGGATAGGAGGTAAATAGGAAGTTGCCAGGGGATAACTGGAGCACCAGAGGGCATCTTAATAACAACGTATTTGCCGGGTCACTGAAACAGCTGTACCCGAAGACTTTGGGGGACTTTTGGGGGCATCTTGTGGCTTTGATTCTCTTAAGGTAAAATGCAACCAGCTTTGGCTTGTTTAGTCTGCCCCATCCTGTGAGGGAATTGCAGCTGCCCCTGAATGTTTTATTCAGCCCCCTCTGCACTTCCCTAACAAACACCAGACACACATTCAAACACACTCACAACTACACTCACAAGACTCAAATGGGTCACATACAGCAGTGGGCTATATGAACCTCTGGGTTAATGAAATATGGTTTACTAAAAGGCACCAAAGTGAGGAAGGTTAAGACTCTAATCACCAGAGAAAGCACTTGACTTTCATGCAGGGAAAAAAAATGAAGAGAAAAAATACTCTTCCATCTAATTTGCTTGTGGGCCGTGTGTGTGGGTAAAGACAATAAGTGAGTGAGTGAGTGAGTGAGTGAGTGAGTGAGTGAGTGAGTGAGTGAGTGAGTGAGGGATACGCATTGTCATAATGTACGAAACTTATCAGCGGCGTGGTCATTAATTCAACAGATGGTGAAGGAATGTAGGTGGACACACACACAGATATTCACGGACTCTTGACGACTTACTCAGGTCATGACTAACCTTGTTTACTCAGTTGCTATGCATCACAGTGAGGTTTCTATGTAGGGAGTTAGCAATGCACCGTAGACATGTTGCTGAATAAGGAAGAGATCCTGGCCTTGCTTCCGCTCTTGGTACGATTAGACTGCTCTCGTTTGCCAGAGTCTTTACATGAGGAGTAAAGTTGCTCTAAAAAGATATCCACAAAGGCCACTGAATGTGCAGTATTATGCATTCTGTCAATACACTCCATTCAAGTTGCTGCCTCTCTGTCATCACAAGTGGTTAGGGTCAGGCCTATGCTACAGATCCAAACTCAGTTCTGTGGCAGCGTTAAACAGTTTCAGGTGAGTTCTGAAAGGTCCAATATAACACATGTTGTCCAGCTTCTCTGGGATAGTGTGCTCCCTATTATGCGTGTGTGTGTGTATGAGAGAGAGAGAGAGAGAGAGAGAGAGAGAGAGAGAGAGAGAGAGAGAGAGAGAGAGAGAGAGAGAGAGAGAGAGAGAGAGAGAGAGAGAGAGAGAGAGAGAGAGAGAGAGAGAGAGAGAGAGAGAGAGAGAGAGAGAGAGAGAGAGAGAGAGAGAGAGAGAGAGAGAGAGAGAGCCCATGTGTGTAATAGTGCAGGGCTCATTAATCAGCCTGCGTGTTTGAGCAGACAGGTCCAACAGACACCACTCTAGCAGACGGTCAGACTGCTTAATAGCATGTCATCCTTCAGCAATCAGTCTCCCTGTTCAGTTCTCATATAGAACTCTCTAGAATCCTTCTACCTACCCAACACCAACCCACCCACAGAACCGCTGCAGAACCAAACATTGACCGGTACCCCTGAAACTGCTTATACCAATCAAAAACAAATTTCTCGAACAGCAAAAATCACAAACACAAAATACTTCAAAGTGTTTACAGTTTCCTAATCTAAAACAGAAGGCAGGAGGCTATGCTTTGAGTAGAACTTCTCATTTGCAGCTGCATGCAGAAACTTCCGCTGTGCACAGGGATATCTGCACAAACTCTCATTTGGTTTTTCAAAAACCTTAACGATGTTAATACTGAAAGGAAATCATGCCTTTATAAAAAGAGTGGCATATCAGATATTGCTCTTAGCCTAAATAGCATCTCCCTATCTGCATTCAGGCTCTCTCTATAGGGTTTCTACTCGTTCAGATTCAGCTACACAGTGGTTCACTAGGCACAGACACTTGGAAACTGGGAGGACCTTTGGTTTGAGGGATCTCAGGCCATCCCATAAGTACTTATCATAAATGAATAAAATAATAACACATCCCTTTTCTCTGAAGTTGCTATAAGCGGACCTCCAGCCTCCACGCTATGCATGGTAAGTATTAAATCATATAGCATGAAGAAATCTCTCAGGCTTTTTACATTTACATTTCTCCTGTCTGCTTTGTGGCCCAACTGTTTCATCACACTCTGTGCATGCATAACTTTAACTCATGCTGTATAAAGAGCATCATTCACTGTGCATCGTTTCCACTCACTAGCTTTATCACAACAAGGAAGGACATAAGTGAAATGCTAAGAGTTCAATACATATGTCCTCAAATAGCTATCAGTCTTTTTAAGTCTGATCAAGGGATATCTTTCGGAGACTGCAATGTTACTATGATCTAGTCTAACATTTACATACTGATCATATGCAGTGTTCTGTGTTATAACAAAGAACATTAGGTAAGACATTTGACTTTTATTTTGTATTTCTGTTAATGGGCAGTCTACTTTTGCATTGATCACTTTTTATAATTTATGTCATGACTTCCCAGTGTCTTGTGGTACACTTTTGAAAGATAGGCTACTCTTCACATAATCAATAATGAAAAAGATCAAACAGCATTGATATATCACATGCCTATCAACCAAGAAGTACACCAAACTGATCAACTCTTAAGTCAAAACATCATACAATTCAACTTTGAATTGTAGCTTCCTCTCAGCACTTCGGCTAATCGTTAGAACAATAGCTCCAAACGTGTTATCTCCCTCTTTAACATTCTAGGGAGCTAAGAGCACGTCGATTATCTTCAATTGCTACAAACATGAGAAGTAGTCTACGGCGTTTCTACAGCATAGACTTTCACAGCTGCATTTTGGAGTAAACACTATGTGCTGGAATGTACTTTAATAGCCTCGCAATACTTCAATGAGAGTCGCAAATGGCGTGACAGCGATTAAAACGGCAACACAGAGCATATTCATGCAAGTAAAGTGTTTCAAACCTACTGAAATGTCGACGATAAAGCCTCTTTTTGCCTCCACTCTTCCAGTAGTCTGAAAGTCTGCAACCAGTCTCCCTCGCACTCTTTTTCTCACACTTGCTTTGCTCTCGCAATTTTTTCTCTCCCTCCCTTTCTGCTCTTCTATATCTCTAGCTTTTCCTTCTCTCTTCCTCCTTTCTTTTTTCTTTATCTAACTCTTGGTCAATTTCGTCAGTCAGGTTCTGCTTATTCCTGTAGCACTTTAGAAATGGATGGAGAGAAGTGAAGAAAAGGGGAGCTGCATCCACTTTAGTGAAGCAGAGGAAGGAGGGAGGGAGCCAGCGAGCAGGCGATGGAGACACAGACAGACAGGGAGGAGAAGAGGAGGGAGGGAGGGAATGGAAGAGAGAGGGAGGGAGGGAGGGAGGGAGGGAGGAAGGAAGGAAGGGGGAGGCAGGGTAGGTCTGTGTGTAGATTGTATGAGGCATGAGGCGAGCGAGAGCCAGCCCCTGTTTCAACGCGGCACTGCAGCAGAAGAGAGCGGAACACAAGGCACAAGAAGCAGCCTGACTTACCTTCTCGCCGCTCTCAAACACCGTCGGCTCTCCAGACGATCGTGGACTCCACCCAGATGAAAGAACCGCGGAGGCACAGCGAGAAAGACAGACGAGCCAAGCCCACTGCCAAGCCTAGATTATCTACCTCAGAGCCAGCCAACGGCACGTAGGCTGGAAGCACATTCCCTCCTGGTTCTCTCTTTCTCTACCTCCTTGTCTCTCACTCGCTTTCCCTCCCTCCCGCCCTGTCGCTTTCCCTCTCCCTCTCCTGTATTAATTCAGAGCTGTAGACAGCGGGCTGCGTGCGGCGCTGGCTCGTTTCTCCCCACAGAGCGGCTGGCAGTCTCTGGAGCGGAGCGTGTGCAGCAGTGTGAGCAGTAGAGAGAGAGCGCGAGAGAGCGCCAAGCCCAGAGCCCGTGTTTGATGTTGTAGCCTATTTGGATCCACTAATACACAGACCACATCATGGAAAATCCAACCCACACCCAGAACTATGAGACCCGGCTGCACCAACAACCTCTCCTCTCTATATGTTTCTCTCTCTCTTCATGGGTGTTCATGCGTCACATTCTGACATCCTTTGTTAACATGGACAATAGATTGAGATGGCTAATTAGAGTCACACGATCATCTTTCTTCCCCAAAGGGAATATGGAGGATATGTGTTGTCTGTTGAAATACATTTTTCTAGAGGTTTTGATGGTAGTATTACAAAATAGAACAGAATAGAGTAGAGTTCAGTGTAAAAGCAGGACTGATGGAGATACCGAAGCCAGTAGTAATAGGCTACAATTTTGAGTCAGTCTCCAGTGATTTCCAATGGAAAACTCCCCTCCACTGTTTGAGCAGCAGATAGAATAGTGAACAGCTCCTTGGTGCTGAAACCGCACCGTTCCCCAGCACCGTGCCTCAGCACCCAACTCGTTATCGTCTGTGGACAGCTCCTTGGTGCTGAACTCTCCAGTTGAGCCAAACAATCACTGGAAACAACTCTTTGACTCAACTCTTTTGTGGGAAGGATATGTATATATAGAGAAGGATATAAATAAGGATATGTAAATATATAGAGGAAAAGTTTGAGTACTCATGAGGGACCTGTTTTGACCTCTCAGGAGAGGGTGTGTTGGTCAGTGAGTCTGTGGGTTGTCTTAATGGCAGCTGTCTGAGAAATGCCTTTCTAATCACATTAATGGGCCTAATCAGTGATTTAACAGCGGGGAAATGTCAGAGTACTGCACAGCGAATGCAGAAGCTAATGAATGGAGGAGGAAACAGAGGTGGGATATGTTACAGCTACTGCAGTGTGGTGTTGAGAAGCTTTCAGGGGGCACACACATCTCCAAAACCACACACAGTACTCCAACCACTAGCAACACCAAACACCACAATCAAACCTAGGTTTCCAGTGAGAGTCAACAGAATTCCACTTGCTTGCTTTTGCTCCACATTTATTTCCAGTAATCAGGGACAGCGATGCCTCACTCTGTTCCTGCTGAATCTCAGAGGTGTTCCATTATTAGGCTAAATCTCATTTCCAGTGGCCGTAATACGACAAAGATGTATCTGATAATCACCCAAAATATCTTTAATGGATTATATTGACTCCAAATTCACTAGAGGTGATAAATGTCTGGAGTTGAAGCCATCACTACTGGGCGATGTGTGTGTGTGTGTGTGTGTGTGTGTGCATGATGAGGGAATGAGTGTGTGTGTGTGATGTATTGTGCTGGTCAAGGACAACGTTGCCTCCATTCTGCCTTGAAAAAAGGTGCGATCGATAAGGTGTCGCACGCTGGCACTCAAACACACACACACACACACACGTGCACACACCCTTGCACACACACATGCACACACACGTGCACACATAGACATGCACGCACGCACGCTTGCTCTCTCTTTCTCTTTCTATCTCTCTCTCTTTATCTCTCTCACACACACATACACATCTGCACATCCACAGACAGACTCCAAACACACACACACACACACACACACACAAGTGCACTATAAGACAGGATTCACAGAGAAGCTTCCTTTCAGCTAGCCCCAGTGCCTCCTTAATGGGGAGCCTACAGCCTGGCGTTCACAGCCACAGTGCAACTGCCTGTTTGGAGGGAAAATGGAGAACAGGCTGATTGACAGCCGCTGCACTGAGAGAGAACACAGGGATTGAAGCATAGTAATGAGGCGGCGGGCCAGATCGAGCCTATCCCCATGTTCTACAGGCCAG